>NW_027185712.1:23977863-23978480 GCF_028583685.1 Petaurus breviceps papuanus
TCTATCTATCTATCTATCTATCTATCTATCTATCTATCTATCTATCTGTCTGTCTATATCTGTCTGTCTGTGTCTATCTAATCTACTCATATATTCAGTAATCTTTATAGCTATCCTTCTGAACTTAAATATCAAATAAAATACTAATGTTCATATACTTCATTTGATATCAACTACTCTGTTTGGTTTCTTCTTCACAAATATCGTTCCCTAAGCAGGGTACCCTCTAGCACATGCCCCAAACCCTTCCCCTCCCTCAAGTTACTTTTTGTGTTTTTTCTTCTTCCATTAACTTGTAAAGCTCCTTAAAGGTAGCGACTGTCTTTTTTTTTTAATCACTAGCACCCAGCACAGTTCCTGGCACATAATAGGTATTTCATAAATATTTAAACAAGTGAAGTATGTCTTCCACATTCGTTCCTGTGATGTGGTGAATCTCTGGTAGCATTTTTTCTAGTAGTCATTTAAAAATGACTGTTCACATTGTAGATCTCACTTGTATATAGATCTTACTTGTCTTTTAAAGTGTATTTAACTTTCATTGCTGTCATGCTTGTCTTTGATTCCATCTGTTCTTCATTCTGTTTGCTTTCCTCCTCTTGCTCCCCTCTCTCTCT
>NW_027185712.1:23978580-23979094 GCF_028583685.1 Petaurus breviceps papuanus
CACTCTCTCTCTCTCTCTCTCTCTCTCTCTCTCTCTCTCTCTCTCTCTCTGTCCTAGTCCTATCCTTGTTAAATATCCATAAAGCTTCCAGTTCTCTGCCACTACAAAAAAGAACTGCTAAAAATACTTTTGTACAGAAGTATCCTTTTATTCTTTCTTTGGGACATAAGTGAAATCACTTTGTCAAGGGGTATACAGAGTTTAGTACCTTTTTTGTACATAATTTCCAGTTTCCTTCCTGAATGGATGGACCAATTCATAGCTCCACCAGTGATGCATTAATGTGCCAATTTTCTGTTGCCCCTTTAACATTGATCATTTTTCTTTTTTGTCCACTTTGCCAATTTGATGTAAAGATTTCTTCCTTTAAAAAATACCTGTTCAAGTCACAACAGCTCGCATTCATATAACTATTTGCTTAAATATAGTTATATATACATATATGTGTATATAAATCTCTTTCTATCATCTATCTATCTATCTATCTATCTATCTATCTATCTATCTATCTATC
>NW_027185712.1:23979104-23981590 GCF_028583685.1 Petaurus breviceps papuanus
ATCTATCTATCTATCTATCTATCTATCTATCTATCTATCTATCTATCTATCTATCATTAACTATAGTATGGTTACTGTTTTTTCCCTGGTCTGATATGGTTCATATCTCTACCTACACAGATAATAGGTCTTTAATGTTTTGCTAGACAATCTTCATAAGTTAAAGGCAACTAGGTGGTACAGAGGATAGAGTGCCAGGACTAGAGTCATGAAGACTCATCTTCCACAGTTCAAATCTGACCTCAGACATTTACTAGTTGTGTGACCCTAACCCTGTTTGCCTCAGTTCCTCATCTGTAAACTGAGCTGGAGAAAGAAATGGAAAACCACTCTAGTATCTTTCCCAAGAAAACCCCAAATGGGGTCATGGAGAGTCAGACAAAACTGAAGAACGACTCAACCACAACTTCATAAGTTGGCATGACCAAATAAGTTAATCCCCTGGTGAACAACATTCTGGTAACAGGCCTCTCCAATTTAGGGAAAGTCTTCCTTAGAAAAGAGACATGCACCCCATTGTTGAGGCTTTCCTTGAAAATTTTCAATGTAGTAGAAGCTACCAGAGTTTGAGTTTTGCTACATTATAGAAATGCAAGTGGAAGATAGATTTAGCTTGTTCTGTATTGCAGTAGATAATGGAATGAAGACAAGTAAGTAGAATTCAAAGTTGGATTCAAGATAAGAAAACACCTTCTGAACCAAGTTGCCCCTCCCACACCTATTCCCCAGTTCCCAAATATAATGGGTTGCCTAGTGTTATACCAAGCATCCTATCACTGAAAGTGTTCAAGAAGGGGCTAGATTAATATTTTTCAGGATTGCTGTAGAAAATATTCCTTCCTGAGTAGGAAGTTAAATGAGTGGTTTCTAAATTTTCTTCCAGTTTGAAGATTGGCTATGAAAATTCAGATTTCTTTGATATTGATTAGTGAACCTTGTATGATAGGATGTAAACATTGCATGCAGTCTGAGAGAGCTTGACACAGTGAATGTATGACTTGAAGTTAGGAAGAACTGGGTTGAAAGCCCACCTCTAGCACTGTAGCTATGTGACCTTGGGGAATACTTTCCTTCTATGGCCTCTGGACATAGGTCTTATCTCTCACCTGTGATCTGTGTTGATAGAATGAGTTTCCCAGGCTAAGGAA
This sequence comes from Petaurus breviceps papuanus, assembly GCF_028583685.1. Classification (NCBI taxonomy): domain Eukaryota; kingdom Metazoa; phylum Chordata; class Mammalia; order Diprotodontia; family Petauridae; genus Petaurus; species Petaurus breviceps. The sequence goes on from NW_027185712.1 coordinate 23,980,253, forward strand.
GTCACAAATCATTCAAACACATGTAGACTGACAAAATTCCTCTGTTCTTATGGCAGAAGCACTTCATTACTGGATCTAAGGTTTGCATCTATCTTAAGATAATCATTTTTAATGTGAAGAGCAGAACAGAGACCTTTTCTACATGTTTTACTTTTTGTATCTTTGTGGTTTATGGTAAATGTGTATTGATTTTCCTTCTGAAATAAACTCAAACCCATTTTCCTTTTCAACATCCTTATTTCTGTTGGTTATATGAGCATTTCTCATCTCTCAAGGTAGAAACTTTATACTTATCTGTGCCTCCTTCCATTTCTTCACCTCTTTATCTAATGTCATCATATGCTGTCAGTTTGTCCTTCAAAATGTCTCTTAGATTCAGCTATTCATCACTTTACACATGGATTACTGAAAGAGTCTCCAAGCTGGTGACCTTGATTCAAGTGTCTGCCCAATTTTGACCAAATCTGTATGTTGATTGTGGGGGGGGGGTTCTCTAGACATAACTTTCATTATGACATAATGGAAAAAATGTTGGATTTGGACTCAGACAACTGGTGTTCAATTCACAGCTCTGACACTTACTACTTGTGTGATCTTGGGTAAATTGCTTAACCACTCTGAATTTCAGTTTCTCACCTGCAAAATGAGGGGATTGAACTCTACAGTTCTTTTGCTCTATGAATCAAATCTATGAAGCTAGGATTGCCACTTCTCTACTCAAAAGTCTGTGGTGTTTCCCTATTTCCTATTGAGTAGATTTAAACACCTCCAAGTTTCAAAGGATTAGCTAAACTGTATAAACATTATATATAAATATATATATATATATGAACTATTTAAAGAACTGCTTCTCAGATGAATGTATTAAAATATCTATTGAAGGTATAATAATGACTGAAGTAATGAGAGCTTCAGGGTATTGCAATCTATTAGCACTTTTATATTTGTCTTTAGAGTTTTAAAGGTTATAACTAAGAAATAGTATATGAGGCAACTGAGGACTATGGGAAGATTATACAAGGGGTCATAACTGACAGAGGAGTGGAATTGTTAAGTTTTATTTCATAAGTAAGAGATGAGTGCCCATGAAGAGACACTGATTTGAGGCATTAGTTCATTAGCCAGAAAAGAAGAAACAGGAAAAAAAGAGGGGAAAGAGAAGATTATGCAAATGGAGTAGGAAGCAGAAGAGTTAGGGGAGAGAGAAGCAGACAGAGAGATGGAGAGAGAGAGAAAGAGAGAGAGAGAGAAAGAGAGAGAGAGAGAGAGAGAGAGAGAGAGAGAGAGAGAGAGAGAGAGAGAGAGAGACAGAGAGACAGAGAGAGAGACAGAGAGAGA
>NW_027185712.1:23981690-24005499 GCF_028583685.1 Petaurus breviceps papuanus
GAGAGAGAGAGAGAGAGAGAGAGAGAGAGAGAGGGAGGGAGGGAGAGAGAGAGAAAGCTTGAGTTGTAGCAGCATGGCATGTACCACCTGCGGGAACCCCATAACATGCCAGCATGAGTCTAAGTTGGGTGAGTTAGCCAGTCTTACAAGTAAAAATAGGTCTCCATACCAAGCCTATATTATAAGACAAAAGAGAAACTTTTTCAGTTGTTGAGAAGGTTTCCTTATGAAGATAGGCCTGAAGATAAGCTGAACCTCTGAAACAGATAGGATTTTGATAGGCATAGAGGAGTGGGGCTAGACATAGGAGAAAAGGGTATAAACATGAATGAATTTGTGGAAGTAGAAATATATCTGGGGGAGAGAGTTGTGGAATAAAGAAACAGGTTAGGAAGATAGTGGTGGTGAAAGAAACTGGCCTGATTATATTAAAGTATATTCTGGCCAAGAGAACGATATAAGTGAAAGTTTAAAGATGAGAAAATAGAAAGTATTTATGGGAGGGTAAGCAAGTAGAAAAAAATGAAGCATAAAGGATAGTGTGAGATGAGACTATGAAAGGAGATTGAGGCTGAGTGTTCATTGCTCTGAAAACCAGGCTAAAAAGCTTGGATTTTATTGTGGTCAATAGAGAACATTTGAGGATTTTTTTAAGTACAGAAGTGTCATGATCATATGTAGTCTCTGCTGTGGGGAATTTGAATGCAGGGGAATCAGTTCAGACAGCAATAAAGGCATGAAGTTATAAGAAGCCCCAAGGGGAACTGGAAAGGAAGGAATTGATGGAAGAAAGAAACAATACATAACTGGACCTCGTGCTTAATTAGAGATATGAGAGAAAAGGAAAAAGTCAAAGAGGATTCTAAGCTTTGCATCTGGGTGACTTAGAAATTTGGCACTGGAAGAGATCATAGATCTCTTTTGATCTATACCTTCATTTTGAAGGCAAGAAATTTAAGGCCCAAAGAGATTAAATGACATACCCAATTTATTTAATTACAGAATTACAGAACCAAGATTAGAACCTATGTATACAAACAGCTCTAGAGGATTCTGGTTTTCTCATTTAAACAGTGATAACATAACAAAGAGTAATCATGGGACATTTCCTCAAGCTGTCATGCCTTTATTGGGGGCAAATAAATTCATAATTTTTCTTCAGAGGAAAAAATGTAGGGGTTGAATTTCCATGTTGTAGCAAAACATCATTTTTTTCCCCTTGAAAACACTTCATTCCAGGACTGTATCAAAAAAAAAAATCACAATGCCAGTCTAGGTAGTCTGTCAGGCTAACTTAGTCCCTTAAATGTCCCCAGATATCTCTATTTCCCAAGCTCAGGCTTAGAATTAAACTGTTGGGGGCATTTATGGGATGACAGCCATGCTGGAATGCTGCATATTGGCTCAATAAAAATATTCTTGATGCTCATGCCCTTCTCAGTTAACAGTGTGGTTTCATTTTAGTAGATGTCCTCAAAAAAAAAAAAAAAGATTCTCAAAGCTCAAGAAGCAGTGTGTGTGTGTCAGTGTGTGTGTGTGTGTGTGTGTGTAGTGGGGGAGGGGCATGTGTTTTAGTGGGGAGCAAAAGAGGGGACAGTATGTAAAACTGTTGCAAAACACAAACAGGTTGCAGTATGTAAAACACAATTCCCCATGCAATCATATGCACATACGCTGATATTCATTCTCTGAATCTTCAAGTAATTTAAAAGGATAATTAGTGTGTGGTGTCTGCATTGGTTCCTCTGAGGGTTAGTGTCCATCCTGTTTGTCACTGTTTCTCGCCTAATCCCTTCTAATGAGGGTTTATGTTAACATGACTAAGCACTTGCAGATATGCACTACCAAGCTAGCTAAGCTTAGAGGAGACATGCTGTTCAAATGTCACTGCCTTTGGCTATCTTGCTAGAAGATGCTGAGTACTGCTTCCTTGCAAGGCTTTTTTTTTTAATAGAAAACTTATTTTTGTTAGTTGACAAGTTTATTTTTTTAATGTACATGCCATTTAGAGGGGGAAAAAATCTTTCATGGTATCACCTATACTTAGATTTTCATTTGTTTACAATATTGTTTATTATTGTTGTGTTGGTGGGTTTTGATTTCATTCTATGTTTTCTTTCATTTCCAGAGTTGGTAACCTTAAAAGTTGCTTTTCCTTCTCTTTGTGAAAGATAAAATGCCTTCAACTCTGGTGCATTGGTTGGATGTTTTTTTTTTTTTTCCCAGTCAAGTTAATCATCATTCCAAGATGGTTTTTCCATAGAAATAAGCTTAGGTATACATCATAGTCCTTTGGTCCAACTTCAACTTCAGAAGCTGAGAGCCTAATTTTTAGGCTCTGTTTTATCTGAGGTAGTGACAGGATTCAAATATAAAATATTTTCAAAGTTCTCTGATGGACTTCTATTCCCCACTTTGTTTAATTCAGGCTTAACCTAAAGGGTTTGGAGGTTATAAGCATTTATCAGAAAAAAAAAATAAGTGAGAGAAGATAAGTTCTTAAATAAGGCATCTGTATCTTTTATTTCCATATGAGAAATACTGTATTAATAAGGAGAACATTGACCATTGACTTAGGTGGGTCTTTAGAGTCAATATTACAACTAAAATGTCAAATTGTGAAAAAAAATACTATATAAAATCCATTTGTAATAGTAAAAACGCTTAAGTTCTATTTCTTAATATGCAAGGAGCTACAAATTAGATTTGTTGCTTCAAATAAAAAAATTAGTTATGGAATGAGGCATGGGTCAATCAGCAAACATTATTAAGTGCCTACTATGCACTAGGCCCTGGGGTATAAAAGTGAAACAGTTCCAGCTTTCAAAGTGTTTACATTCTGCTGGGCCAAAGAATAAATGTCACCACAGCTTTTTTCTACCCCAAGGGTTTGTCAGTGCCTATCCCCTTCCCCCACTCCAATTGAGCAGACTCCCTATTTCTGGCACCACTGCTTGAGGAGGTCCCAAAGTGTTTGGAATCACTCAGAATTAATCAGCTCTCCTGGGGCTATCTTAGTCTTCCCTTCTGTAGAAGTCTTCAAATCCCTATTGGAGTTATGACCAGAAATGAGTCATATGAGTATTCTGGAGAGAAAAATCCTCTAAACAGAGATATCCCAGTTGATGCCCACAATTTCCCAGAGTAATGAAAGGGTCATCACGCAACCCTTTCCTCAGGCTATCTGGACACAGAACCTTAATAACCCATGCCTGTCTTACCTAATTATTTTGGGATATCTTGGGGTTTAAAGAATCCCCTACAGGATGGTCTATTATTTACCTACTAGAGGAAGAAGAGAAAGAAATAAGTTCTGTTGCATATGCTTCCATTCCAAGATCCAAACAGATACCAATATGATGCAAGTTTTCCTGAAATTGCTTTTTACCATTAGTATGTAGGAAAAAAAGAGAGATAGATATGTTTCTTGTTACCATACATAGATAGTATTATTGTGAAAAAGATAATTTTGCCTTATTCAATTCCCTTCAACTTCAGTTTACTTCAACTAGATTTTAATAAACACGTACTATGTGTCAGGTGCTATGCTGGGTCCCGATCATATAAAGATAAAAACAAAAGCATCTATTTTCAAGGTGCTTACATTCATCTGGTAGATACAACATGTAGTTAAGTAAATATAAAATAAAGCAATTTTGTGAGGGAGAGAGCACTAACAACCTTGTGTAAGAGCTGGCACATTACCTGGGTGGAGGTAGAATCCAGGAGTTCCAAGAAGCAGAAAAAAGGAGTGAGTGAATTCCAGGCATGAAACATTGCCTGAATAATAGCACAGACTGAGGTTATGGACTATTATATATGGAGGAACATTGGAAAAACAGTCCACTTTGACTGGAATAATGAGTATGTGAAAGAGTGTTACAATAACAATAAACAAGAAGTACTAAAAGGGGGGTGAGCAGGTAGCACAGCAAGTAAGAGCACCAGCTCCAGTGTTGGGATGACCTGGAGATCAAATCCTGGGCTCAGACATTTAGCACCCACCCAGAAACACCTGGCCGTGTAACCTTGAGCAAGTTACTTAACCCTGATTGCTTCAAAAAAAAAAAAAAAAAGAAGTACTAAGAGGGAGTCAGAAGGTAGATGGCTTTACATTCTAGGCTGAGGATTTTGCTTTTTATCCTAGAGGCAACAGGAGCCACTGAAGGATTTTTGAGTGAGAGGATGACAAGGACAGATCTGGGTTTTAGGAATATGCATTTGGCAGCTATGTGGAAGATTGATCAGGGAACCAAGACACTATGAAAGCATGCCTCATCTGCCAGCACTCAAGATGGTATACTTTTGCAGACTGGAATTTGTATAGTTGCTTTTGTTCCTTTTCTTATTAACCTAAGAAGGAAAGAAAAACAAACAAACAAACAAACAAAAAACCTTAAACGTCCTAGCAAATAGTTCCCTTCTTCTTTCTCTAGATTAGGTTAACCGTTTGGATTGAGGTTAGACTAAGGAAAGTATAAGGAAAGTCAGAGCAGTTCCTATATACACACACTGTGCTCTTCAGAAGAGAACTTGTTTGTAGAAAGGTGTTTTCAGAATTTCAAATGGATCCTTGCCTTCTGGGACTATGTGTCCCTGACTGCTTAAAGAAAAAGACAATATTTACATACCCATCAGAATTTTCAGAAGGCAACAACAGGCAGGGAAATCTGTGTTTTGTGGAAAAGGGGATATGGCTGTGTACTCCAATGCCACTAATGCATTTCTGGGTCTTTTAAAAACTAATATTTACAAGGAAATATTACTCAAAGGGAAAAATAACTTGAGTGTTTAGAGAGAAAGATTCTGAGAAAACAAAGGTTTGATGGAATTGGGCTAGAAAGAAGCAAGAGTGGATTAGGTGGATTTTGAAACTTCAATTGCAGTCATGTTTGTTTTGATTGCAGAAGTTTTCAATTTTGATAACTCCTTAGAATTTCCAGCAATGTGAAGCTGTTTTCTTTGGGTATAGGAGGATGTACCATGTGAGGAACATGTTTGGTTTTCCCCCACTTCCCTCCAAACATGTGTAGGTGTTTACTTATTTTATGACTTGAGAAGTAATCTGTACCTTCCGCATTTTCTTTTTCCTGCTATAATTTCTGACCTTTGCAACTCTGCCCAAGCATCTGGCATCCCTGGCTTAAATGATCCTATAGGAGCTTTGACAGTAAAATAATGGGACTATATTTTAAGAAACATCCCCAAACTTTCCTTTGCAAGTTAGTATTATTCCATTCAAAGCAGGCAGTCACTTTGAGGGCAACTTGCCTTGGTTATTCAGTTATGACCTCAACTAGCAAGAAATAAATTCAACTGTTCTCATTTCAATGATGCTGCCATTTTTTTTTTCAAAAATTAACCCAACTTCTTTGATCTATCTTGTTAATATTTCTTTCAGAGATGATCATATATGTTGCTGTTGTTTTGTTTTTATTTTTAAAAATTAATTTATTTATTTTTAGTTTTCAACACTCATTTCCACAAGACCTTGAGTTACAATTTTTTCTCTCCCATCTTTCCCCTACCCAACCCCAAAACAGCCAACCTACTGAATATCCCTTCCCCCAATCTGTTCTCTCTTATATCCTCCCCCTTCAGCTCCCTAACTTTCTAGTAGGGCAAGATGGGTTTCTATACCCTAGTACCTGTATATCCTATTTCCCAGTTGCATGTAAAAAAAATCAATTTTTGAACATTTAAAAAAAAAACTTTGAGTTCCAGATTTTCTTCCCCTTTTCCCTCCTCACCCACTCCCACTGGGAAGTCAAGCAATTCAATACAGATTGTACATGTGTAGTTACTCAAAATAATTTTCACAGTAGTTATCTTGGGGAAGACTAACTATATTTCCCTTCATCCCATCCTGCCCCCCCATTTATTCCACTTTCTCATTTGACCCCATCCCTTCTCAAAAATGCTTGCTTCTAACTACCCTCTCCCCTAATCTGCCCTCCTATCATACCCCCTCTTATCCCCTACACCCCCTATTTTGCTGTAGGGTAGGATACCCAATTGAGTGTGTATGTTATTCCCTCCCTAGGCCAAATTCAATGAGAATCAGGTTGTCCCATTCCCTTTCACCTTCCTGCTCTTCCCCTCCATTGTAGCAGTTTTCTCTTCCTCTTTTATAATAGATAATTTACCCTAATCTATTGCTCCCTTTCTTCTCCCAATGAATTCCTCTCTCACCTTTTAATTTTATTTTTTAGATATCATCCCTTCATATTCAACTCATCCTGTGCCCTCTGTCTATGTATGCATGAACATACACATACTCAGACTCAAATATATATTTATATATCCATATATCGTCCTATATATATATATATATATATATGTACATGTTATATAAATATAAATTCCCTTCAGCTATCCTCATACTGAGAAAAGTCTTTTGAGTTACAATTATTGTTTTTCTGTGAAGGAATATAAATAGTTCAATTTTTATAAGTTTCTTTTGATTTCTTTTTCCTATTTACCATTTCATCATACTCTTGTTTATTGTATTTAAAAGTCAAATTTCCTGTTCAGCTCAGGTTTTTTCATCAAGAATGCTGGAAAGTCCTCTATTTCATTGAATAACCATATTTTCACCTGTAGCATTATACTCAGTTTTGCTGGGTAGGTGATTCTTGGTTTTAATCCTAGCTCCTTTGACCTCCGGAATATCATATTCCAAGCCCTTCGATCCCTTAATGTAGAAGCTGCTAGGTCTTGTGTTATCCTGATTGTGTTTTCACAATACTCAAATTGTTTCTTCCTGACTGCTTACAGTATTTTCTCCCTGACCTGGGTACTCTGGAATTTTGTTTAATATTCTTAGGAGTTTTCTTTTTGGGAACTTTTTTCAAGAGATAATCAGTGAATTTTTTCAATTTCTATTTTGCCCTCTGGTTCTAGAATACCAGGGTAATGGTATTCTAACAGCTTGATCATTTCTTGAAAGATGGTGTCTAAACTTTTTTTTTGATCCTGGCTTTCAGGTAGTGCAATAACTTTTAAATTATCTCTCCTGGACCTATTTTCCAGGTCAGTGGTCTTTCCAATGAGATGTTTCACATTGCTTTCTATTTTTTTTTTCATTTGTTTGGATCTGTTTTATAGAATCTTGATTTCTCATGAAATCATTAGCTTCCAATTGCTCCAATCTAATGTTGAAGGAATTATTCTCTTCAGTGAGTTTTTGAAATTCCTTTTTCATCTGCAAATTTGGCTTTTTAAATCATTCTACTCCTCATTGGCTTTTTGGGCCTCTTTTGCTATTTGAGTTAGTCTGTTTTTTAAGGTGTTATTTCTTCAGTCAGGTTATTGACTCTTTTTTCATGATTTTCTTGCATCGTTCTTATTTCTCTTCCCAGTTTTTCTTCCACTTCTCTTATTTGATTTTCAAAATCCTTCTTGAGCTCCTCCATGGCCTATAACCAATTCATATTTTTTCCTGGAGGCTTTTGATACAGGTGTTCTGACTTTGCTGTCTTCCCCCCACTCCATGCCTTGATCCTTTTTGTCACTGAAAAAGGATTCTCTGGTCTGTTTGTGCTTCCTTGCTTTCTCATACTGGCAGACAATTACTTGACTTTTGAGCTTTTTGCCATGGTAGCACTCTGCTTCCAAGATTAAGAGAGCTATGTCCCAAATTGCTGGAGTTTTTGCAGCTGCCAGAGCTATTAGATGGGCACCCTCTCTACATCCCCCACACGCTCTAGCTCACTATTCACACTCCCCAGGACCTCCACCCAAGACCATGATCTGGATTCAAGCAGGTCAAAGAAAGAATGATTACCCTCTAAATGGCTCCTCGGTCCCCTTACAATCTGCAGGCCAGTACTTCTGGCAGCAGTCACCTGGCAGTCGCTGCAGCCGCTGTGCTTCCTCCGCTTCTCACTCTGGGGGTAGCAGCCAAACTGCGCTCCCCCATTTGAACAAAGTTCTACACTGACCTTTTACATTGTCTTTGGCACTTATGGATTGAGAAGTGTGGAAACCGCTACATTTGCTGGTGATCCACTCTCCTGAAGTCTGCTCCAGCTGTGGTTGGTCAGGGCCACCACGGGGCTGGGTTTGTTTCCCAGTACGCTGTGATGGACCCTTTTTTTTGGCCAGGCCTCAGGACTGCCTTCAGTGTGAGATTTGTTTCTCTCTGTCACTTTGTGTGTTCTGTAGCTCTAAAGTTTGTTTAGAGTCATTTTTTTTTTTTAACCTGTGTTGGAGGAAGTAGAAGCCGGAGCCATGCAGAAGTCTTTTTTCTACTCTGTCATGTAGGCTCCACCCTCCCCCATTGCTGTTTTAAAATACTACCATTGGTGTCAAATCTTTGTCCTTTGGGGGATTTAGGGGGAAAATCATTTGGCTAAATACAGTGTGTGAAGTGGGTGACCAAGCCTGGTGGGACATTGTTACAGTTTAGGCTGGATTTATGCTGGTCCATTCAGTGGTTTATTTTTAGGATCTCAATAAAATGAGGAAGTTTTATTTTCACAACCCCCTCTTTTATTGCTGCAGGCCAATAAAGAAAGACAACTCATCCTGTCTTACTCCCCACTTTTATGCATGATCATAAATGCTTCTAAAGTTTTTAAGAATGAGCCCATGTCCACTGGAACAGCATCAAACCTAGCTAGCTCATTAGAATAGGATTTGTCTCGCTTCCTGCTCACCAAAACAGGGCAGATTAGATAGCTGAGACCAGGACTGGTCCATAAACAGCATCTTGGACTGGAATGAAGAGACACTAACATTTTTAATAAAAAGGTTTATTTAGAAGCAGCATGAAAAAGGATATATATGTGTATATATGTATTTGTATATATAATATGTATATATATAATATAATATACACATATTTACATACATATACAGGTTGTTGTGTTTGTCCTTTGATCTCGAAGAGGACCATGACACCAGGGAAATGATGACATGATTTGCAGTTGACTTGAATTTGAGTGAGGGAGGGCTGTGAAAGGTCAACAGCCTCACTTTTTCCTCCAAAGCCATCTGGGTCCAGTGGCTAGATATTCATCAGGACAACTGGAGGTGGCCCAGGCTGCATATACACACATATATACACATACATGCATTTATTTATAGCTATATATATATATATATATATGTGTGTGTGTGTGTACTATAACAAAGATGCTGCATTGATTGAGTTGGGTGTAGCTTCCTTGGCTTTGCAATTGCCATGGCAGCATGTCTCTCAGAAGTACCTGTAAAGCCTGAGACTTTTATGACTTCTCTTCATTTAGGTTTTTGTTCTTAGGCAACAAGAAAGACATGTCAATGGCTCAAGTCTTAGTCCATTGGACCAGTTGTATCTCAAGAGCAATTTTGTTATCATTGGAATAAAATACTAACCTAGACTACATAGTAGCAACCTTCTATGTTCATGTGAGAGTCACAAACTCATTCAGAAAGTAATTCCCATAGACAAATTAAAAATAAAAGTTGACATGACATAATTGAAAGGAGTTTTAATTATCCAAGGGGAGTACTTTGAAAACTGATCATTTTTTCATGTCTTTTTTAGGGTCTGGAATATTTGCTAAAGAATCAGAGATATGCTGACTTATGCGAGGGTGGGAATCATATCGTTTTTAGAACTGGGAGAAATGTTCGAGATTAGCTAATTTACTTCGTCATTTTGCAGATGAATGACCTGAGGGCTGTGACTTGTCCATGGTGACAGAAGTAGTCAGTAGGAGACTGAAACTGAGTTACCAGACCTTCTGATTCCCAATTCAATATTTTTCCCCACCACACTGCTTTATAATAACTCTCTACAATGATACCCTAGATGAGGCCAGGGACTTAATAATGGATGCCTTTGGCTACTAACAATCAAATTTATATCATATCTAAGTTTAGTAGTTAGTGAAACATGTTAATAGAGAGAGGCATAGAATTCCATGTGTTAGGTATCATTGGGATGTCTCCATCTCTAGGCCTGAATTCATTCATCTGTAAAATAGAAATTGTCATAACTAAGCTCTTCTCTAACTCATTAGCATTTCTTGACCATCAAAAAATATTTGTACTCATCTGAGTTCCTCAAGGGTAAGTACAATACTGCTAAGAAGAATGGAGAAATGTGAATTGCTCTAATTCATTTAAAATATTCATTTTTTAGAGAATCATAGAGCCATACTAGGAAACAAATTTGCTGGAGACTACTGTTCTGTAGGTTCAAATACCTTGAATCAAGACTCTTTTTCTCAATTGATGTGTAAACAAGAACACTCAAATTGCACCTCATGGTTTGCAAGGTCAATCACTTTCAAACTGACTCCCAATCTCCAATGTTGCTTGCTAAATTAAAGAAAAAGAAAAAAAAATCCAAGACCAAAGACTCCTTTTCATGTTCATATCAGGGCTGCCCACATTTTCTTGGTGGGGAGGGGAAAACCACATAAATGTTAACACACTGTTTTCCTACAATAAAGTCACAGTGGTATCGCTCAGGCTCCTTGCCACTTCATAGCTACAATAACTTGCCTTGGTGATTCAGTTAAGACCTCAACTAGCAAGAAATAAATGTACCTGCCTAAGCTGTCCAAGTACCAGGGGCTCCATAAATTGACAGGGTAGGTGGCTGAGTCATACAGGACAGAAGCAAACAAACTTTTTGTCTTTACTTTTGGTTGTCTGGACTGTCACATAAAGATAAAAGTCATAAGGAATGAAAGGACCTGCCCTTCCATTGTTAAGTTTCTGTTCTAGCTAAAGTTGGCAAATTGCTATTGGGCTGTGGGAGGTGGTAGGAATTAGGTTGAAATGGTGAAGTTAATACCCAGTTACCTCTTTTTACTCTATTATAATTTCTGAGGGTACCTTCTAGGCATACTGTTGTCAAATTCAGCATCTCTCAAGATATCTATCCATCAGACACTGACCACCTGCTATGGCAAGCTTATGTGGGAATTTTCTTCACCAGTCCACTTCCAATCAGTCAGCTAGAATTGGGTCTATGGTTCAGAGGCAATGGAGAGGGCTACCTCAAAATTAGGATACGCCCATCACATGTCCTTGTATTAGTTCTGTTAGAATTCTTTAAAGTAAACACTAATTGGCATAAGCAGAGTAATTTAGTCCACACTTGAAAGAATACAGGAATTTGCCTAGGGAACATATAATTGGGATATTTCTTTTTCAATAAGAAATAACTGATGTAGCTTCAGAGGTCTTTGGAACCATGGCATATTGTGGGATATTCCTTAATAAAGAAACACTGTTCCTAAATTCTATTTCTTTTTGCTCAATTGGGGGGGATTTTAGACAGCTCAAAGATACTTACAGATAATAATATTCCAGAGCTAATATACTCTCTATAATATCGATAAAGTCATGTATTTAAGTTCTTATAAAAAAACTCAGAGAAAAAATGGATCATAAGTATATTGAATATGTTCATTTTAGGGATGTCTTGGTGTTGAGGAGAAATAATTTTAGTTTGGAAAATATTCGGTATAACCAGTATAGAATGGGGGCAATTTAATTCAATTCAACAAACTTATTTATACATTTTCTATGTTCAAGGCACTAGGTTAAGACCTTAAGATACAAAGATGAAGAAAAAAATGCATTACCTGCCCTGAAGGGTCACACACTTAATGCTTCTTAGCCAAGAATGAGGATAAACTTGCCCTGCATATATCCAGCCATAGCTATAAAATTCCCATGTTCCTGCCATACTCAGATTTATAACTTTGTCCCTAATAGCATACCAAATTTGGGTACACATGGTTCTATGAAAAGAAAAAAAATAGATTTCTAAGGGGAAAATGGACAGATCCTTTCACTCAGCAAACTTTTATAAAAATTTCTTGGCATAATTTTTATCTTTTTTGTTCTCTCTCTTCCATCTCAATTTAAAATATCCTTCATCTGAATCTAGGTATGAAGATATTTTAGATATATTTAGGAATATATATGACTCTGCCTTTAAAAATGAAGTAAAGCTTATATTTTTCTTTTAGCCAATTCCTATGGGGATAGTCTAAACATATTAATCAGGTGTAGCCAATGTGGAATAGAAAGGAGTCCTAGAGTAAGAAGAAGGAGTATCAGGTCTTGATCTCAGGTCTAAGTTGTGTGATTCTGGGAAAGTCAGCCTTTCTGAGCTGTAGTTTCTTCATTAATACAATGAGGAAGCTGGGCTGGATCAGAGGTGTTAAACACAAGGCCACATGTTGCCCACAACACTTCTAAGGGCAGTGGAAACAGATTGCAATGTAATTGGGAAATTTTTAACAAAATAAATAAAAATACTTTGTTGTTGTTCAGTAATGTATGACTCTTCATGATTCCATTTGGGATTTTCTTGGAAAAGATATTGCTATATCCTTCTCTGCTTCATTTTACAGATGGGGAAACTGAAGCAAACAGGGTTAAGTGATTTGCTCAGGGTCACACAGTCAGTGAGTATCTGAGGCTGGGTTTGAACTCAGGGCTATTCTAACTCTAGGTTTGGTGCTCTATCCACTGCACTGCCTAACTGTCCCCAAAATACATAAGACATAGATATTACCTTTACAAACTAAGTATGTGGCTTCAGGGATCCTTATGTAAGGATCAATGAACCCCTTTCTATCTGAGTTAGGCACCAGTGGACTAGATCAGGAGTGAGGAACCTCCTACCTCCAGGCCACATGTGGCCTTCTAGGTCCTTGGGTGCAGCCTTTTGACTGACTTCAAGTTTTACAGGACAAATCCTTTTATTAAGGGGATTTGTTCTGTGAAGTTTGGATTCATTCAAAGGGCCACACTTGAAGACCTAGAGGGCCACATATGGCCTTAAGGCCACAGGTTCCCTATCCCTGGACTAGATAATTTTTAAGAGCCCTTTCACATTTAAATATTTTGATTTTATGAACTCAGCAAAGAGATGTTGGCTTTAACTTTAGAGGCATGTGTGTGTGCTTGTATATTTGTATCCATAACTTTCAGATAGCAACTGTGTGCTCCCTAAGTAGCAGAAGAACCCTTATAGGACTTCTTTGATTCCAATTTGACTTTTGCCTGACCATGAAACTATCAGTTTCCTATCAACCTCATTATTTTCAAGAGATTCTATGGCCCATACTTATATAGACTCTAAAACTTCCCCTGCCCATTTGAGAACCAAAAATGTTCCTCTTAAAAATGTGGCACTCAAAAAGGACTACAATACTCTGGATGCAGTCTGAACAGCATACATTACTGTAGGAACATTACTTCCCTTCTTATGGACTGCATATTTCTAGAAGAAGGACCAAAGATTGTGTTAGCTATTTTTTTTTACCAGTCAATTCTCTGTTTTGCTGAATATTGAACTTGCACATGTGAAAACCTACAAGTTGGTTTCCCCCCTCTATATGAACTGCAGTAAATCCATGCTTTGATTTTCCTTTATTTGTGTGATTCATTTTTACATCAGTTCTGTCTTTTACATTTATCCTTATGAATCTGAATCATGTTAGTTTCAGGCTCCTGTTCTATCGTGTACAGATTCTTTTAAATTCTGATTCGGTCACTCAGTATTGTTCACTGACTCTCCTAGATTTATGTAGCATTCCTGGATTTGGCAAAGATGGTTTTGATATCTTAATCCAAGGAAAGGGATAAGTGTTGGAGGTATAACTTTATCGTTATGAGGAACTCCTCAGTGAAAAAAAACAACAACAAGCTCCTTCCACCAGTGCAGATTAGCACCTTTTTTGCAGTTTATGCTGCCGAGAGGACCGAGAAATTTAGTGACTTGCCTCTGAGGTCACACAGCCATTATGTGTAAGAGGTAGGACTTGAACCCAGGCCATCCTGGCTTTGAGGCACCCTTTATCAACTCTGGTATATTGCCTTATCATTGCCATCTAAGTTGTTTAAAATTAATTGTTTAAATCAAAAATTAAATTAAAAATTATTTAAAATAGGATCAAGAGTAGAGCACTAGAAACTAATGCTAGGAAAAAAACCAACCGAACATGTGGGGGCTCAAGCACGATGTTACCACATTGCTACACTACAATCATGAATCCCGTCTCACCAAGATTTTTTTTGCAACATCCACTCTATATAGGGGCCCATTCCACAATAGAGTCATTAATTACTAGTGTATAACCATTCTTCTAACTGAGGTGGTTTCTCTTTGTCCTCCTTCTTACCTTCTTGAAGCAGCTAGTTGGTACAGTGGATATAGTGATGGGCTTGGAGTCAGGAAGACTTGAGTTCAAATCTAGTTTCAGATACTTACTAGCTATATGACCTTGGGCAAGTCACTTAAGCTCTGTTTGGCTCAGTTTCTTCAACTATAAAATGCAGATAATAAAAGCACATACCTCCTAGGTTTGTCATGAGGATCAAATGAGATAATATTTGTAAAACACTTAGCATGGTGCCTATCACATAGTAGGCACTTAACAAAGGTTTGTTTCCATCCCTTCTTACTCCGTTGTATTATTCATTGCTGAAGAAAGGAGGAGCATCATGTCCAACACATTTTTAACTCTAAGAAGATCTATGGGCTCCTCTTTTATTCTGTGGATAGAGAATGAGAACAACACTGGATCCCAGAAATGTGAAAAATCTGTCTGTTCACAGAGCTTTCCCTATGGAAACCCAAAGAAAGAAAAGCATTCTTCCTGTGAAGCTTTGGAATAAAGTTTTTGAAGACTGTTGACCTTGAGTGAGTTGAGGAGTTTGACTGGAAACCATTGGAGAATTCTGCTGAAACATGGAGAAGGGACCTTATTTTCAGTGGCCACGTTTTTCAGAGCTAGCATCTGCTTAGTGGTGCTCTACTGGTATGCAGATTTATCTTTTAAAAATGAAATTCTATTTGTCTGAGGTTTTTCTGGTCTTTTCCCTTGAACTTCTCCATCTCCCTATCAGGTATATAGAGATTGTACTCAAATGATAACACAAACTGATGCTGTGTGTGTGTGTGGCGGGGGAGGTGACAGTATTAGTATTGTGGGAGTATGCTTGAAGTTAGATACAAAATTGACATTGAAGGTGTTGGGTTGGAAAGGGATTTTGTGGATACTGTTATATCCACAAAGAAAATGCTTTAGATCTAAAACCATGTCACTTGATGATTTGGGAAAATACTGTCTCTGTTGGAATCAGGAGCAAGGTTCATCTTCAGGTTTCTGACCTTCATCTTCCCTTAAGCAATACATGTAGGTCCAAGATTTCCCATACTCATCAATGAGTGTAAATACAATTAAGAGAGTAAACATTATCTACTCAAAGATCAGAGTTGATTCAGCATTTTGGGTTATTCTGCTTTTTCTATTTTGACTTCTTAGTCTCTGCACCCTTCTGCCTACCTGTCTAAATTTATCACACAATCAAGAAGGATATCTTAAGCACCTGCTACATGAAACAAACTGTTTTAGGTGCTGGAGATACAAAGGGGAAAAGAAAATAATCCTTGGCCTCAAGAAAATTGTGCTCTCTCTCTCTCTGTATATACATATATATATATATTTATACATATATATGTATATATATATATATCTGTATACATATATATGTATATATATATATCTGTATATATATATATGAGAGAGACATAAATATATGCAAGCTAAGTATATTCAAAACATCCACCAGACAAATACATAGTAATTTGGAGGGTGAAGGCAGTAGCAGCAAGGGGTAGGTGGTATAACAAAGAAGAGGTGTGGAATTGAACCTTGGAGGATAGTAGGAATTCTAAGGAGCAAAGAAGAGGAAAGAATGTGTTCCAGACATAGAGGGTAGCCTGGGAAATGGAATATCATATGTAAGGGACAGTAAGACAGCTATGTGGTAGAGTACATACAGCATGAAGAGGAGTGAAGTATTACTGGGTAAACTGGCTAGATTGGAGTTAGACTGTGAAGAGCTTCAAATGCCAATCAGAGGAGTTTGTATTTGGGCTATTTCAATTGGTAACATGGTCATCCCTGTACTCTAGGAAGATTGCTTTGGTCTTTGTATGTAGGCTGGATTAGAGATGCAATAGAAAAGGCAGAAACCAATTAGGAGGCTATGACAGTAACCCATGAGAGAGGTGATGAAGCTTTGAACTGGGGGATGAGGAGAGGTGACTGTGGGAATGGAGTGAAAAACAAGGAGAGAAATGTAGAGAATTGACAAAACTTGACGATTTATGGTACTTGCTTACCCTTCACTATCTTCACTCTCATTGCTGGTTTTGACCACTTATTTGATTCAAGACCAGTGGTATCTGCCAGATTTCTTTGAGAATCCTTGCCATAGTCCCTCCTGGATAGCCCTTTGGCACTCATCCCCCAAAGGTGTATGTCCATGTCTGTTCACTGTACCACTCCATCCCAGGTGATCCTTAAACTTTCTTAGCTTTTCTTTTTTCCCAAACTGCTAACTACCTCACCTGTTGCTGAGTGATAGCAATTGTCAAAATGTCAACTACTCACTCTTACAACACACACCCGTTGCCCCCATCTACCTACAAAAGAACCCTCCTAGCACATCAGAAATAACTGATTATTTCACAGATTAATTAGCTGTCTAAGCAATATTCCAAGAAATAATATTTCACCATTTTCTACTTACCTGTTCCCACTTGTTTCCTTACCTGCTCACAGTACTCCTGGGTCATGTTCTGTGGATTCTTACAATGTTCTAATAATATCCTGGCTCAAATACAGGAGCAGTGGAGAAGCACTCTATCATTTACAGGCTGATGTTTTTATTAAGCAGGGCCCTAAAGAGATATTTACTTAATCAAAAATAGTTTATAACTCAGCTTTAATGTTCCCAGAGAGTTCAAAGATGTAAAATATTATGTACTTTTAAAACCAGCTCTGTCTGTTCAGAGAAGTCAAGTGTGTAATCCATAACTATCTACTTAATCTATGTTGAAATCTTTGTTGGATCATGCCTGAAATATATTTTCTTGTTCTCAGTGCTATAGAGTTGCTTTAAAAGAGGCAGAATGAAAAAAAAACTCTACTGTACATGCCTTTGGAATGTCAGCTCATTCAAGAAAATGGCTATAGGTCTCATGATGCTGAGTAAGAGGCAGGTCAGTAACATCACTAAATGATAATTCCTACTGCTTGTTGTGAGACTGCATGCTGCATGATGACAACACCTAAAATGAACCATCCCCTAATAACTCTTCGAAGTTAACTATTAGACCCACTATTGGAAGGACAAGTGCTTTACGATATAATGGATTGCACTGAGCAAATCACAATCACTCATCTGTTCTTGCTTGTGTCCAATATATCTATCTGGGAGATGAATTGATAGGTTTAGAATTTCAGGTAGTGGCAGTGGGACAGAGGCTTTCTTTGTACCAAGTTACCTGGCTTCTCTCTGGAATTGAAGTTAAGATAATGATTGCCCCCCTCGCACCATGCTCAAATTAACCAAGGTGACCCTGAACAAATGCATTCCCCATGGGTCTCTCACTTGTTTCTGGGAATAACTAAATATTAGTTTGAATTTCTAAAGCTGGTCCAAATTGTATCAAAGCCCAGAGTAAGAGAAAGCAAGAATTATTGTGGATGGCTGTTAGCATGGACAATAGCTACTAGTTCCTTTTGCTGCTTCATTTTTTCTGCTAAAAGGATTCTGATCCTATGTCATCCCTGCATGGATCCGCTATGGAATGCTTATGGATAGTTTTACCTTATACATTCTTTTCCTTGATCTGTTTCTCAGATAGGTTTACTCTGGCCACAGGATAAGTTCAGTCACTGTTCTTCATCTTGTTGTCTTTAGTATCTTTGTCCAATGATTTAGATGAAAGTATAGATGGCATGCTTATCAAATTTGTGGATGACTTACATTTGAGAAGGAAAGCCAGCATGGTAGATAGCAGAATAGGAATCCAAAAAGTTTCTGCCAATTTGGAATGATAGGATGAGTTTTTAAAAGGTATCATATAAGAGGGATAAATATAAAGTCCAATATTTGGTTTCAAAAATCAGTTACACAGGTATAAGATGAGATAAACATGACAAAGACAACTAAGAAAGTCCTTAGAAAGTAGAGGGAGGGAGGTGGACTGTAAGTTCAATATGAGTCTATAGTTTGATATTCAGCAGTGCTATCTTAGGCTGCTAGTGTGACCTGCCTAAATTGAGGGAGGTGATAGTACCATTAGACTCAGCTCTGGTTCAAACAAATTTGCAGCATGTGTCCAGTTCTGGGCATCACATTTTATGGAGGAAATTGATAAATGGGAGCACACCTAAAGAAAGACAACTAGCATTGTGACAAGGCTAAAAACTACACTGGACAATGATCATTTGTAAGACCTGGGGCTGCTTAGGTTGGAGAAAAAAAACTGAATGAGTACATAACTGCTGGCTTAGAGTCAGTGGGTAGAAGAGGGATGGTTATTGGTGGTGATTTGTTTTTTCAGTAGTCTCAACCATGTCCACCTTTTTGTGATCCCTTTTTGGGGTTTTCTTGACAAAGACACCAGAGTGACTTACCATTTCACTTAACCCTGTTTGCCTCAGTTCCTCATCTGTAAAATGAGCTGGAAGAGGGGTTATATTTTATTATTAGATTATTATTTTATATATTGCTATTGTTCAGTCATCTCAGTCTTGTGCAACCAATGTGGGGTTTTCTTGGAAGAGATCCTGGAGTGGTTTTGCCATTTTTTTCTCCTGCTCATTTTGCAGATGAGGAGACTGAGTCAAACAGGGTTAAGTGACTTGTCCAGAGTCACTCAGCTAGTAAGTGCCTGAGGCCAGTCAGGAAGATGAGACTTCCTGATTCCAGATCCAGTGCTCTTTATATTTATTTAAACATGTTACATATTATTTTATATATTATATATTATTATTTGCTTGTCTTGAGAGGGTAGAACAAGCATTATATGTAAAGTGCATGAAAGTCACTGAGATATATATTTTGGTTTAGTATTACAAAAAAACTTCAGGATAATTAGAATTATCTAAAATTTGAATTGATTGTCTCTGAAGGGAGCAAATTCCCTGACATTTGCTGCATCAGGCAGCATTCAAGTGAAGGTTGAATGATCATTTGTTGGGGTTGCTGTATGGAACTAGACTAGAAGAGGCCCATTCAACTCTAGAATTATTTAATTCTCTGAATCACATTTTCTTTGCTGTGTGTAAAATGCAAAATTTGTTTTTTGTCTTGTAACAGCTTACACACACACATCAATGATAAAGACAGAAAGATGGAAGGAAAGGAGAGAAAGGAAAAGGAGAGAGAAAGAGAGAAAGGAAAGAGAGAATGAGAGAAAGAGAGAGAGAAAGAGAGAAAAAAGAGAGAAAGAAAGAAAGAAGGAAGGAAAGAAAGAAAGAAAAAGAAAGAAAGAAAGAAAGAAAGAAAGAAAGAAAGAAAGAAAGAAAGAAAGAAAGAAAGAAAGAAAAAAAAAGAAAGAAAGAACTTTGATTTAAGTCTGAGATATTTATTCTAACAAAGAAACAAAAAAACACATTAATCAAGTCCTGTCAGTTACGCAGGTGTTTCTCAAGTTACATTACATACATTGTGTGTATAACCTTCTCAGCCCTAGGGCTGTTCCCACCCTCCTTAACCCTCCTATTTGTTTTAGTATTTCTTCCAAATTATGAAGAGTACCTAAATTGGACTGATGCATCAACAAACCAAAGGCTGCTAGTATTGGAGGTGATTAGCTCTTCCGGAGATAGACTGGAGGAAAAAAAAAAACAATGTACCTTGTATGTTACGTGTTTCTTAACAAAGATCCACTTAAGTCATTCTTCTAGTGGTTAGATTATCCCCTTTGGGAGGATAACATGGTATATATTTTCTCACCAGCTTTGCTTTTTATTTTATGGGGTCTAGATTTAAGTAGCAGACGTGTAAGTCATGATTCCCACAGTCTAAATAATTTAATGTGAAATGATATAAATAAAATGTAATCACTGAGCCTAATTGTTTATATTTTAGAGTAATCTTAGCCTTTTGAATTAGTATAATAACACTTAGAATAATTGAACAATTTAATTGCATGAGGTTCTGGTGTATTCACAGTCATGCTGTGTGCTGTGATGATACTGCGATTAGTTTTTAATTTATTTGGTTTTCTCAGTTTTGTTTTCATAGTAGAGAAAGGAAAGGATGGTGGACACACATACAAACCTATCAAGTGATTGACTCAGGAGGATTTGTAAATGTCTGTGTTCTTCCACAAGTCTTTGAGAGGGTCAACTCTGAAACAGAAACAAAAAAAAAAGGTCAAATGACATTTTGTTTCCAAATAAAGTTTCTATTCCTGTTCGCTGCTTTTAATTCTAAAATAATTAATATCAAGCTCCAGAATGCTCCAGAGTAGGTTTTTTGTTTTGTTGTAATAAAAAGTTGCCATCTGTCAAAATTTTTAATTTCATGCTTTTTATGATAAGGAATGACATTTTTTTTTAGAGAGAGAAATGTTTATTGTACCATGAGCACATGAGTAATTCATGGCATTTTAAATATGATCATAAGAATTTAATAGGTTGAAATAGGGATAGACCTGTTTTAAGCAGTAAATATAATTAAAATCCTAGTACAATGTAAGCTCCTTGAGGGCAGTCACTGTTTAATTTTTTTTTGCTATAATTCCAAGTGCTTTTAAATGCTTGCAAATATTAAGCAAACAATATTTGAAAATATGGATTTATAAAAAAATAAATTGGAGAATTCCTTTGCTCATGCTGTAACACATGCCTGGAAACAT
Organism: Petaurus breviceps papuanus; assembly: GCF_028583685.1. Taxonomy (NCBI): domain Eukaryota; kingdom Metazoa; phylum Chordata; class Mammalia; order Diprotodontia; family Petauridae; genus Petaurus; species Petaurus breviceps. The sequence continues at coordinate 24,002,377 of NW_027185712.1, forward strand.
TTTGAACTGATCTCTCAGTTGGCACCCTATCTATGCTTCTAAATTCACCTCATATGCTATGTTCTCCATGTCATAATTCATAATGCCATGTACTCCTCTGATACACATAAAATAATTTTTATTGTTAGTCTTTGTTTCATAATGCCTTTACTTATGAATATATCTCATCCCTTCCTTTACACAGTGAGCCACTTCTTATAACAAAAGCAAAAAAAAAAATAGAGAGGAAAAAAATACATGGCAAAACTAATCACAATATTGACCATGTCTGTCTAGGTAATATTCCACATTCATAACCCCCCTCCTTTGTAATAAAGGGAGGAAGGTCAGTTTTATTAACTATTCTCTTGGGCTGTCTTGGCCATTATAATTACCCAGTATTCAGTTTCATTTTTTCTTCTTTCTGTTTAAATCGTTATGGTCATTTTCCTGGTACTCTTTACTTTGCATCAGTTCACATAAATTTTGCTATGCTTCTCTGATTTTTTTCATCAGTCATTTACTTTCCTACAGCATAGTTGCATTCCATTGTGTAGCCTTCCCCAATTTATGGGCAACTGCTGTGTTTACTGTTTTTGCTACCGCAAAAGTATTATTTAGAATATATAGGGATGTGTATGTAGATAGATAGATAGATGGGTATATACATACACATTCATACACATATATGTATATATACATATTCACATATATATACATACATACATATCTTTTATTTCAGAAATAAAAGCATAGTAAAAATAAAGACTACCAATAAATCTCTCTCTGTGTCTCTGTCTCTGCCTATCTTTCTCTCTCTTTCTGTCTCTCAACTTTTCTTTGAATTATACTTACTTATGTAGATATTATTTCCCCTTAGTAGAAGGAAAATGCCGGGAAGTAAGGAACTGCTTTGTTTTGGTCTTTGTTTGCCCAGATCCTACCATACTTTCTTGCATATAGTAAGCACTATAAAAATTTTATTTACTAAGGGGCTACTATGTAATAAGAACTATATTAGGTACTGGAAAATACAATGACTAAATGAAAAAGCATCACCTTCCTTTACAGAGTTTAACATGTTTTTAAGGGGAATACTACACATAATCAGGTAAGGATATCCATGATCATTGGAGGACAAGGAAACAACAAAGGGAAGAGGAAAAAGGTTTCCCAAAGAAGTCTTTATGTAAGATGATCCTTTAATAGTGACCATAATGAAATAGGAGTTCAATTGAGTCAATAAGCCTTTGGCAAAACAAATAAGCAAAAACCAAATAAACACAAAAAAGAATCCTGTGAATCTTGAAAACCTAGATGCTGACACTAATAAAAAAACATTTATTCACATATCAAAGTTTCTTTTTTAAAAGTTTTTTTTTTAATTCAGTGATTTCTTTGAAATAACAAACTTTTTTTTTTACTAGAAAATAAAATGGAGATGACCCCTTACAAGGTCTGTTGTACTGGGATTCTTTTTCCAATATGAGTTGAACTATGTAGCCATAGAACTTTGAATTTTCCAACTCTAAAATTCAGGTTTTATGTCTCTATGAAGAGGACAGAGAACTAGTCAAGAACATAAAGCCTGTGCTTTAAAAAAATTAAAACAATAAACCCCCCAAACTCCCTATTGCTATACACATACACACATTACTAAAAAAACCTTTAAGAAAAATACAAAGTTCATAGAGGTTAAACTGCAAGTGGTCTTATGGACTCTTACTTACATGGGTGTGTACTTTCCCAAAGGAAACCCATAAAGCAGGTGATTGATCTCATAATTTTTAAATCCTATGAGTCTGACAACCAATTACAAGGTTCTTAATCACTACTTTGCTGAGCATACTGGGTGTGTTCATGCTTTCTATGAGCCATAATTATCTTGTCTTATTATTTGACAGTATATTGTGTAAAAGCTTCCACTGTGGGAATTTGAACATGGAACTTACTGCTTTTGGCTTCATGGTAAACTCTGGATATATTCTTCTCATTAAAAATGACATGAATTTCAACATTACCTGTTGGTATCTTATCTAAACCAAGGAGGAATGCCCACACAAAAGTTGCCAATGAGGAAACTCAGAAATCCTTTTCTTCTTTAGAGAAAGGTCAGGCTTAATGTCTCATGAGGAACATATTTTAAGCAACTTAAAAAAAAATAGTACCATGCTTTTTACCCATTAAACATTTGAAGATTTATTTTGTCCCCTCTTCTGGCATAATTATAATGTTTAAAGAGGTTGAACAAAACATGTGACACAACATTTGTTTATTTGAAGCCTACGGAAATCCTGTATGTGATTGGCGGCTTGCAATTAAATAACACATGATCCTCAGATCGGTTTTTCCCCTAAGGAAAGCAGCTGCTTATTTTGCTGCCAAAAATGAACCCCGATTTTCAGGCATTCCTCCTAACATAAACAGATACCAGCCCAAACACATGCACATCAGGACACTGGTAGGGAGCTTTCAGAGGTCTGAACCTCCATTATGCCAGTAAATTGGGGAAAAACATAAAAGCAGTTCTCCAAGAAGGAAGAGCCTTGAGAGTGATTAACCTGGGGGAAAGTCTCTACAAAATTTTGTGGATCATAATGGGACTAGTGACCTCTTAGAGATAACTCTACTAAACAAAAAGTCAATCAAATTAGTGAGTTAATTTAGAAATTAATACTGCACTAACACTTTTTACAGAAGCAACTGAGATATTCTGCTATTTTAAATATAGTTACCTAGGGGAGCACATTGTTTTGAACTATTGAACTATTATTAATTTACATCATGTAAACATTCAGTCTTTTCTTATATTTACCATATATCACCTCTGTTATCTGTGTTCTCTTCCCCCTTTGTCTTTCTCTTTCTCTGTCTCTGTCTGTGTGTGTCTCTCTGTGCCTGTTTCTGTCTCTGTCTGTCTCTGTCTGTCTCTGTCTATCTTTGTCTCTCTCTCTCTCTCTCTCTCTCTCTCTCTCTCTCTCTCTCTCTCTCTCTCTCTCTCTCTCTCTGTGTCTCTGTGTCTCTCTGTCTCTCTGTCTCTCTCTGTGTCTGTGTCTCTCTGTCTCTGTCTTTGTCTCTCTCTTTCTGTCTCTCTCTGTCTCTGTCTCTCTGTCTCTCTCTCTCTCTGTCTCTCTGTCTGTCTCT
>NW_027185712.1:24005599-24038509 GCF_028583685.1 Petaurus breviceps papuanus
TCTCTCTCTCTCTCTCTCTGTCTCTCTCACTCTCTCTCTCTCTCTCTCTTTCGAGTTCAAAAGCAACCTCCAACACAGTCTTCCATGATCCACTTAGTTGTTGGTACTTTTTTATGTTCCTCACCTATTGAAATTACTTTTTAAAATTTCTGTTGTTCATGATGTGCTGGACCAGCAACCATACTTTGGCTTGGTTGAAAGGTACACATAGTTAGTCCTTTATTAATGGACATATACCAGCAGTAGCATGTGATTGGTCTCGGAATGTTCTCAGGATGGGAGGTTGTGACTAAGAGTATTGGTGCTGGAGCCAAGAAGACCTACCCAGTCTTTGATAGATAAGGAGCAAGGGGAGATGGATTTTGGGCCTTTTCAAGGCAGTGTCTTTTACTCAAGCCCCTCTGATAAGGACACAGGGGGCCAATCTGGAGGCAATAGTAGGTTTTCCTACACACTTAACTGGCATTGACCCTTTTCCAAGAGAGAGCAAGTACTGGCTACATCTCAACAAAGATGCACCTTTGAAAAATGTTGGAAGCTATCTTTGCTACTTAGAGAATCCATAGTGTGGATAACTTGGTTCTGACCCCACCCCCCTTCCCCTTCCCTGCTCAGTCACTTATCCTCTTTTTTTTTTGTTTGCTTTTTGAAGGGAGGAGAGCAGGGCAATTGGCGTTAAGTGACTTGCCCAAGGTCACAGAGCTAGTTTTGTGTTGTGTCTGAGGCCAGATTTGAACTCAGGTACTTCTGACTCCAGGGCTGGTTCTCTATTAACTGGGCCACCTAGCCATCCCCTTATCCTCTTTAGTATAGCCCCAAGTTATGATTACTCAAATGAGCCAGCCAAGAGCCACTGGTCATTCATCTCTTTTAGCAAAGGAACAGAACAAATGTCTCTCTATTTATGGCCATAGCACCTATGCTCAGCTGTGTGGAAGGTACCTTATTCCAGTAGGTCAGTGTTTTCCCCTGATCATCTATGAGATATATATGCATATATGCACATATGTATATGACATACATATATGAACATACACATATGTTTATATATGTGTGTCTATGTATGTATGTATACATTTGCATTTATATTTACTTAGCTATGTATGTTTTGTTTTCCACAAGCAGAACAGAAGTTTGTGAGGACAGATTTTTCTCAACAACTGTCTTTGTATTCCTCACTTAGAATAGTACCCTGACATTGAGGCTTAATAGATGTTTATTAAATTGAATTGAATTATTAGTCACAAGTTACTTACTTAAAATACATATTACTAGTTGGGGTGGCTAGGTGGCACATAGAGCACTGGCCCTGGAGTCAAGAGGACCTAAGTTCAAATCCAACCTCAGACACAACACAAAAACTAGCCACGTGACCTTGAACAAGTCACTTAACCCCAACTGCCCTCCAAGAAGATATATATATATATATATATATTGCTAGTGAGAATAACAGAATAAATAAACCAAATTTAGTTTACTTGTATTTCTAGGTTCCATAAAATGTCTTGGGTGATGACTATATTCTCAATAACTGTTTGAAAATAATTTAAGTTGTATGCAAGCAAACAATTATTTTCAGATGATTCCAAGTATATTTTAAATGGTTAATTCACTAAATTCAAAATTTAAAAAAAGGCTATGAGAATGAGCCAAATGGGTCAGATAAGAAATAGCCAAGATTTCTTAAGTATTAGTCTACTGAGTCTTATTGAAGGAAATTTCTTTTTTTTGCTTTTTGTAGGGCAATTGGGGTTAAGTGACTTGCCCAAGGTCACATGGATAGTTTTTATGTTAAGTGTATGAGGTCACATTTGAACTCAGGTCCTCCTGATTCCAGGGTTGGTGCTCTACTCACTGTGACAACTAGCCGCCACCTGAAGGAAGTTTCTTTAAAAAAAAAGCCATTATTTTGCTTTACCAGGGCACCAAATGGTTTGTAAGGACTATAATAGGGTTTGGGATATTTTAGGAGTTCCTACACTAACTATAAGTACAATTAATTTCCCTTCATTTAGAGGAGTTCCATCCAAACCTGTCAATATCTATGGAATGCGAAACATTCCAGGAAATCAAAAGGCAATCCTTGGGGAATCAGAATTTTAGATCATAGAGAGCCTGAGGATGCCATTCTGAATTGCTTTTGAATCCAAACTCAGAGTTAGCAGTGTTAGTTTTTTATGTGAGCATAGTGCGTGGTGGTGGGGAGGGGGACAGTAGGCAGAAGCATGGGCGTGGAAAGAGGATAATGGTCTTTGGTTGTCTGTAGCTACAAACAAGCATCATTCTTCCACTTCACTTGAGTGGAGGATATGAGAAATGGAATCTCAGATTGCAAGCTCAGCAAAAAGTAAAAAGAGGAGCACAAATGTGGATGCTTTGGGCTCATAGTCAGGATTCTTTAATAGCCTTTGCCAAATATAGTGTGTTGCTGAACACTGCTTTAAGAGAAATGCTTAGTTAGAATTTCACTTCTAAATCATTTCTCTGTCTTTCCTCTTCCTACTAATTGCTTATCCTATTTCCTTCCTTGCCATCTTGAGTATAGGCAGGGGCAGAATGCTAGCTTTGGAATCAGAGGACCTGTGTTAGAATCCTTCCTCAGACATTTTATACCCCAGTAACTATGGGCAAATCTCTTAACCTTCCTTGGTCTCAAACTTCTCAAAATAACGATGTCTCAGTTCACTTATATCATCACTGTTTTTCTTGTCTGTAAAACAAAGGGTTTGGACTAGGTGAACTCAACAGTGATGTCCATCTTTAAATCTATGACCTCTTTGACTCAGATGAATTAAAAATGGCCAGGTGATGTTTGGAGATCCAACAGTAGTCTGATTGGGCTACACAGGGCTAGCAACATGGCCCAAGTCAACTTTTCAGAAGAAGAAGAAGAATCCAACTTACTCTCACTTTTAAAGTATTGTTACACTTCTAAATATAAAATTTTTGGTTCAGTGACAGAGAATGTTTGAACAACTGGTTGAATTTTTCTCTCTTCATCCTGATGTTTTGTTCTCTGATAGACAAGGCCAAAATATGTTGATCCACTGTGCTGCAACTGAAAAAATATTCCACACCTACAAAATGTGGAGTTAACATTTTTATGGGGAAAAATGTACTGCATTAATGTATCTATTAAGTTTACATTTAATTAAGTGAATACTTCTCGCAGACAGCATATGTGAACAGAGATCCAACTGCTCATGTTCAACATGACATTTTAAAATGTTAACTAGCTTAACTTTAAACTGCTTTTTAAAAAAAAATCAGTAAAGCATAGACTCTGCATCAAAAATTATTTATGTGCCATGTTAGAATTTCAAATTCAACTATTTTTGTCAAAAGGCCATAAGATGTTTTTGACACCAAGAAACTATGTTTTTATTGGTTTGTTTAACTAAAAACAGGTGAAGAATTTCCCCTACATCTTGCCAAAAACAAAACAAAACAAAAGCACCTCCAGTTAAATACAGAGCCTGGAAAATTTGTAATTTCTGGAAAGTCATCATATGGTGGTGAAGCAAATGTGAAATCGTTTTTAAATCTTTATTGATACACACAAAACCATATGTTAGTGGCTAAAAAGCCAAACCAACTAATAACTAGAACAGGAAAGAATAAGGAGCAAATTTACAAATTGGGTATTCTCTTTACAACTCTGTTAAGGAGGACAATACTTTGTTATCTTAAATAATTGGACAATGATGTCTTAGATTAAAACCTCCTGTCTTAAATATAGGATTCCATTTAAAAAAAAATACTGACTTTGGATTCTGAGTCCCTTCTATGACATGAAATAGATGAAATTCAAGCTTATTTATAAAATTCAAATATATTAACAATTACTTATACTAACAATTAGCTTTAATAAAAAAGAAATCATATATTAAAAAAACTTGACCTTGAGAGCAGACAAATACACAAAGAATAACATATTAGTTAATTTTAAAAATAGCTGTGAACATTTATCACTTTTTAGTTATCTGTGGTATGTGTGCATATGTAAAAGTACAGAGAAACTGAAATATATTAAAATGAACTAAAATAGCACTCTAAGAAAAAAAATAACATTAAGTTAAACTACTTTTAATGAAAATTCAGTTGCAAAGGTTTAGATTCCTGAACCATTAGATATGACACTGATGTTTAGATGAATGTCTGTATAATATAAAAAAATATATATATATATATACATATATATATCCAATCAATAATGTTATAGGTAGAGTTAGTAGGGTAAGAATATGACTGATTTATGCATTTGCATAATTTCTGAGAATCACATTTACTTATTCATTTGATAAGTATTTACCGAGCACTCACTATGGAATTACAACTGAATGCTGATGTATATACAAAAGTCACCATATGTGTCCTCTGACAGTTTGCAAATAAGTTGGGGAGTACATTATACCCTGTACTTAAAAAGAAATAAAATAGCCCTATTGGCATGCTTAAATTTCAATTTGTCAATAAGCTGAGTCTAACCATGGGGGTCATCTAGGTGGCTCAGTGGATAGAGTACCAGAGTCAGGAAGACTCATCTTCCCGAGTTTAAATCTGGTCTCAGACACTAGCTGTGTGACCCTGGGCAAGTTATTTAACTCTGTTTGCCTCAGTTTCCTCATCTGTAAAATTAGCTGGAGAAGGAAATGGTAAACTACTCCAGTATTTATGCCATTAAAATCCCAAATGGAGTCATGAAGAGTCGGACACAGCTGAAATGATTGAAAAACAACTGGCCATGTAAAATCTAAGTCTTGTATTTCAGAAATTCCTTGCTTAGGATCTAGTTAGAATTTTGATCTCTTTCTTAGGAAATTACCTTATTCATAATCTCTACTATCAATGTATGGTTAAACCCTCCCACCAGATTCTGCAAAGGAGTATAATCCTAGGATTCACATCATAAAGACTCACAGCAGCTCACTTATGTAAGAAAAGGCTTTGGGGGGAGGGAGCACAGGAGGTCATCCTCATCCCATTTAAAATCAGAGAAAAGAAAAATAAAATAAAACACTAAGGCTATTTCCCCACTTTATATTGCTTTCTGTCTTCACTAGTATTTCCTGACAAGTTGTCTAATAAGCTGCTCATTGTCAGACAGAGTTTTCTTTCCTCTATCAATTCAAATCAATTCAAAGTTTTTCCAAGACAGACTACTACCACAGCACTCTCTAAAGGATAAGTGAATGAAGGAATATTATATGTGAAAGACTAACAACCGTAATAGATCTGATTTTTTTTTCAGAAAAAAATACCTTCTCATCATTCTCTGCCCTAGTTTCTAAACAGTGCTGCTATAGCTTTAACTCCTTCTGACCTTCCTAACAAAGAGAATTCCATATTACTCTTACCATAGCCAGAGGTTGGCAAGAAAAGCAGCCCCATTGTTAACTATTTGCACAACAATTTAAAACCTTATCAGCTAAGGAATTCCCTTCTGCTAATCTGCCACCATCTTCCCTGGGATCAAGTTGAGGGGTAACCTTACCATGGACCACCCCTCCTTGGAGTCACAGCAGTCACTACTGCATCAGACTTGAAGTCTCTTTTGCCTAGAGATCCTGAGCTTTGAAGGCTTGGTGATGCTGAGTGTAGGTTGAGAGTTTGGGAAGAGAGGCAATATCTATGTTGCAAATATGTCACGCTAGAATGATATTCTTTCCCCTGTAGGTTCTGGGTGGCTCAATAGCTTCCTGAGGCTACAAATGAATCAGATTTATCTCTTCTTCCATTCCTCTGAATAGACAGTGATTGTTATTTCTGGGCATATTCCTCTCAAATGCATATGGCCTCCCCCAGGACAGCTCCTTTCTGGGATATCCAAATAGCAACTGCTCTTAACGTCACCCTGACTGAACTAGTCTTCCTATCCCCAAATCTGGCTCCCCTTTGATTTCTCTCTTTCCTTCATACTAGTCATTCAATAAGCCTTTATTAAGCATTTGCTATGTGTCAGGAACTCTGCTAAGCACTGGAGATACAAAGAAAGATCAAAAACAGTCATTGCCCTCAAGAAGCCCCCATTCTAATGTGGGTTACAACATGTAAGTAATTAAGAACATCCAGATCTATACTGAGTATACAGGAAGTCATTTCAGAGGAGAAGACGGTAGTTGCTGGAAGGTCTGAGAAAGGCCTCCTGCAGAAGATAATAGATGAACTAAATTTTGAAGGAAACCACGAATCCAAGTCGACGTAGAGAAACTGATTGCCATGGTGTAATTACTGTCCTCTTAATGCACTGTTCCATTTCTGTACAATGCTGAGAGGGATAGAAAAAAATAATAATTTTACCTAAAGATAAAGAAATGAATTAATTGTTAAAAGACATGATATCCCTGCTGTTATAAATGAACATTTTGATGTCTAAAAGGAATCATATTTTTTTTTGTAATAAAAGTTGTTAACTTTCAGATAGGCTTTTGATAGATTTAACAGCCTGAGACATATGACATATATGAAGTGTGGTATATATATACACATTATATCTATTTATACACACACATATCTATATCTATATAGACATATCTATATATGCATATACACATATGTATGTATATACGATTCATTTTTGGTGTGTATCTATTATATACATACTCATGCATATGGTCTGAGTCAACTTTTCAGAAGAAGAATCCAACTTACTCTCACTTTTAAAGTATTATTACACTTTTAGATATAAAACACACAAATCACCTTGTAAACAAAATAAGAATATCTCTTATGTATCAATGGTGTAAATAGGTCGGAGAAATAACTTTTACTTATTAAAATGGGAGTATAAAGAACACAGTTCGAGGATACAGAAAGGGTTGGAGAACCTTTGACTGAATCCCAAACTCACAGAACAAATCCCCTTAATAAAAGAATTTGTTCTGTAAAACTTAGCCTCAGTCTAAGGGCCACACTTAAGAATCTAGAGAGCCAAATGTAGCCTTAAGGACATAGGTTCCCCTCCCCTTAACTAGGCCTGTCAGTTTCTTTGCTCCATAAAAAGACTTGACTGGCTAGTTTTCCTTGCCTAGAGAGTCAACATACACTCTTTGTGGTGATCTCTGTTCTGACTATGACATAGCATCCAAATGAATTAATAACTGTCTGGACTTGCTTGTATAGCGCAGAGAAAGCCAACCTGATGAGGTCTGTAGTTCTTTGTGGTAAGGGGAGCTGCTAGTCACATTGAGGTAACACATTCCTAATTACCTTTTCAGAGTCACTATGAGTTTTAAATGTTATATTCAAGTACAGAAGAGAAGAGAGTTTGTCTGATTGGAGAGTGATAAAGACCAATAGAAAGCTGGAGAGAAGTGGTTTCATGTGGCACAGATATTCCTGAATGGACCAATGACATTAAAGCCTAAAATCCAGACATTTGTGTTAACAAGAGCACGTTAATTTTCATTCTTTATGGGCTTCCCAGCCCAGCAGGTTCCTGTAAATGTGTCTTTTCCTTGACAGATACTGGGATACACTGGTGAGAGAAAATGATACAGGTTTGTGTGGATTGTGATATATTTATTATTTATTTATAATTGTATTGTGTACACATATGTATATATACATACACCATATATTTATATATTAAAGATATAAATATTTATAACTATGTATTTATTATTCATATACTTTAATATTTAAGTATTCTGTTATAATATTTTTATTTCATTTGCCTTATTGCTAAGTAAATAGTTATGTTTAGTATCTAAAAGTATATTATTGTAAGTGACTGATCATATAAATGGAACTTCATTGTGGGGGCACAAGAGCTAGCATGGTAAGTAGGAGAAGTATATGTTCTCCTTATGAGATTAACCCTACTAACCTAAGAAAATTAGAGTGTAATCAACTGCTTGGTCTTTGTCTTTCTCTGGGAACCTAGAACTGCCAATGTGTGCGTTGTTTAGAGAGAACCATCCAATCCAAAGAGTGAGAAGGTATTAATTGTGTGATGGGTGACCGCCTTGATGGTGTTATATTGTAGGGATCCACAAGAAAGTATACACCAAGTACCCTGGTTCTGTAGTAGGGGCTACATACATCATCTGCATTCTATTATATAGGGTAAAACAACTGCAAAGGCACAGAAATGGAAGATAGGGTCTCATGTGTGATGAACACTAGCTAGACTGAAGAGAGTATGTGGGAGAATAAAGTATAAGAAGACTGAAAAGGTAGGAAATATCCAGATTATGGGAATTCTCAGATTAAAAATCGGACTTTGCGACTTACCTTGATAGAGTTTATTGAATGGAGGGGAGACATGGTCAGATCTTCATTTTGGGAAAATCACTTTGGCAGTTGAGTGGAGGATGGTTTAGAATGAGGAAAGACTTGAGCAAGGAGAGTAATTAGAAATCTTGGATTAGTCCACATAAGAGGTAGGGATGGCCTGAAATTAGATGGTGATGGTACAAATGGAGCAAAGCAGATGTCTACAAAAGATGTTGTGAAGGTGGAAATAACAAGATTTGGCAATGCATTGGATATATAGGGATGAATAAGAATGATGAGTTGAGGGTGACACAAAGTTTGCTATCTTTAGTGACTGGCAGAGTTATAGTGCTCTTCATATTAATAGGAAAGGTCTAAAGGAAAAAAATAAGATTGAGGGAGTGGGTGTAATGAGTTCTGTTTGGGGCAAGTTGAACTTGAGATGTTCATGGGGCATATAGTTTTAGATTTCTGAAAAGTGGTTGGTGATAAAAGACAAGATCTCAGCAGAGAGATTGTGGCTGGATATATACATGTGGATATCATCAAATTGAGATGAGAATAGAACCTGTAGGAGCTAGCGAGATCACTAAATGAAATATTAAGAGAGGAGGGCCAAGCATAGAGCTATGGGGTCAGCCGTTGTTACTAGATGTGACATGAATAAAGAAGCAGCAAAGGAGTGGTCAGATAAGTAACAGGAGAACCAAGAGAGCAGTGGTACGTGAACTCAGAGAAAAGAGAGTTTCCGGAAGAGGGTGACCAACAGTATCAAATGATGCACAGGGGTCAAGATGAATGAGGACTGAGAAAAGGCTGTTAAATTTGACAGTTGGGAAATCATTGATTTAAGTGTGATGTGAGTAATTTAAATTGAATGATGAGGATGTAAGGCAGATTACAGAGCATTAGGAAAAGGGTGAAGGGAGAGGGAGAGGAGGTGGAAGCAGGAGTGTAAAGGCATTCTAAAGGAATTTTGCCTAAAAGTGGAGATAAGGGATAATTGCTAATTGGGAGAATATAATCAAATGAATAAATTTTGTTGTTTGGTTGTTGTTTTTTTTAGGATAGGGAAGACATAGGTATGTCTTTTGTGGAAGACATATAAAAAACAGAGGATGTACCACTAGATAAGGAGAGATTAAAGATAAATGAGAATGAGAGTTTTAGAGGGGGGGATCTTCTGGAAAAGCTGGGATGGGATCATTTGTGCATGTAGTGAGGTTGATTTTGGCAAGGAGGAGAGTCACTTCTTGAGGAGACACAAGGATGTAGGAAGATACAAATGGAAGAAGTACAAGCTGTAAGACATCTGAGTGATGCTAGATGAAGAGGAGGAGAGAAGGATGCATCAGATTTTTTTAGTCAAGTATGATGTGAGGTCTTCAACCATGAGGATGAGGGGAAAGGTTATATGAGAAGCTTGAGGAGAAACTGGAAGGTCTGAAATAGCTACTCTGTGGAGGGGAATAGTGAATTGATTTGGGATGAGCAGAATGATTGTGTTGCGTCAATGAGGGCCCGGTTGAGATTATGCAACATAAATTTGTGATGAGTCCTATCAGAATAATTTCATGATTTTCCCCAGCTTGATTCAGGACCCTGTGAGTAGGAGCAAAATCAGTAGATGTTGGGAACAACATAAGGTGTTGCTTTGGGAAGGTGTAGAAAAGGGAAAAGGGATTCAGAAATAGAAGACACTGGAGAGTTGAACTTACTAACCAAAAGATTGAGATAGGGGAGGGAAGAGAGAATAGTCAATGTAGGGATGATGGTCTAGGAGAAAAAAAAATTGGGATAGAGGGAATGGAGTTTCTAATGAGTATAAAAACATAGTTAGGTTCATAAGGGATAGGAAAATTTTATCAAAGATTATGATCAGATAAAAAGCTTTATTTTGTGACCATAGAAATAGAACACTTAGAGCTGAAGGATAATTCAAGTGTATAAGTGTCTCTGTGCAGCTGAGGTAGACTAGAGGAACAGGTCATGGGGATTGTATAGGTTGTAAAACTGGAAAGTAAAGATATTTGAGGGAGCATGACGATGTATGTTCAAGTCCCCCAGCATGAACCACTGAGAAAAGATAATGCCCCTTCACCATGCTCCCAGTATCCCTAGGCTCATAACCTTAGAGGCTATTTTTGACTTGTCTTTCCCCCTTGCTTCATGCATTCAGTCAGTTTCCAAGTCATGCTCCTTCCATCCCTAGTTTATCTCTTGCTTCCTACTCCCTTCCACTGCACTTCTCCTATAGGGTTCAGGCTCACATCTCTGCAAACCTGGACTTTTATATCAACCTTCAAAGCTGTTGCTCAGACTCCATTTTAGTTTTTTTAGGCCATCTTTCACACTGCTGACAAAGGAAATTTCTTTATGGACTGTTATGTTTGTTACAATGCCTTTCACATAGTGATGTAAATATCAAATTTACCCTAAATTTAAAAAAAAATCATCAGAAGATATACAATTTAATTGTGTAGGACATTAGAGGAAAAGGTATTTTATTAGGAAGCATCTGTTAGGAAGCTTGTTTTATTCCATAAATTAAAAATTAAATAAATAAAATTTTAAGATAAAATTAACTTAAATTAAACAATGTATAGTGAAACTAAATAGCACAGAGTAGACACCAAACAATTAAAATAACATCTTTGAACTGGAAACCTGTCCAGGCCCAGCCAAATCCCTTTGCACCTCCCCATAGTACCCCAAATTTTGTTCTGTTTAAGAGAATTTCAGCTGCCTCTAATGACTATTTCCAAGTTCTACATAGACTTAAGGAGTTTTATAACCTTCATATATCTAGTGCTATGTTAATGTTCCCATGTTCCCTTAGTATTGGTGGAGGCATCTTAGTTCTTTCTAATGAAGTTCTATCTCTGAAATGAGGGTAGACCTTTAGTCATAGTGCAAATATAATCAGTTTAATTTCATTTCTTTAGTAACGTATGATTGGATATGTTATACAATGATATCTGACTCATCAAAATGAGCAGAATGCATATTTGAGGTTCATTTCATTTTTTCTTTTTCATGAACTTTTTATATTAATATCCATTTCCTTTGTCTACTAATCAATGCTAAGAAGCATTCATAATATACTATCAAAATTAAACTCAGATTTCATTGGAAAAGCTGTACAATTTAATTGTTTTTTTCTTTCATTTTTTTTTTGGAGGGCGGAATGTAGGGCAGTTGGGGTTAAGTGACTTGCCCAAGGTCACATGGCTAGGTTTTTTTTGTGTGTGTTTAGAGTCTGAGGCTAGATTGGAACTCAGGTCCAGTGTACCACTGTTATAGGAATGTAAATTTTTAAAATCTTCCCTGCCCCTAAACACTTTGATAGCCTTAGGTGCACCTGGAGCCTGTGGTGGGAGGCTTGTTTTTCAGGAGATACTTTGTGATTAGACAGTGAGCCAAGAGGGTTGTTACATTCTCTGATCCAGGAGAAGGCTATATAAGCCCTGATGTGAGGCTTTGCTTTGGGGCTCAATTTGAGAAGCGTTGTGTGATTTGACCAGATGAAACTCTGGGAAGCTGTTGAGAGCCCCCTGGATTCGAAAAACCCAGATATTGATGCTTCCCTCTCTGGTAACTGTGACTAGGTATGGATGTAATGGTTGGACAGTTGGAGGCCTGTCTCCTGAAATGTTTCTCTGTCTTGTAACTTCTTCTTGTAACCTGTCTGTATATTCTGAAGTTCGGGGTGCTGACTTTTCCCCCTGAACTAGGTAAATGATATGTTTGATTGATTAAAGCAAGATTGTTAACCCATTTTGAGTTGCTTTCCTTTAGAAAAGCAGATCTAGGAACCTGTGTTGGCAGCCACCCTGGAGATGCTGGGGTGCTTGCTGCTACAACCACCTAGCTGCCCCTAATTTAATTGCTTTTTAAGAACTGACTTTTTAGACTATATAATTTTTCTCAGAATTCTTGTCGTAAAAAATCAATAAAATTATTTTCATCTTTAACATTAATATCTGACTAAATTCTCTTCTATTTTTGATTTGAAGTTGTTATTCATGATTGTGTTTTAAAATTAAGACTGGCATAAATGGATGGTTATGAATACTGAAAGGAAAAGATATTTTATTTGTGGAAGGATAAGAATATTTTTTTTATTCTTTCTTATTCAACTTAACTCAATTGCACAAATATTTGTGAGTTGTAGATACAGTATTATGTCAGGTCAGAAGGGGAAAAGGCCATTAATAACTTAGAGAATCAAGGTATATCACCCACCATCCTTCAGGAGATGATATTTTGAG
Organism: Petaurus breviceps papuanus; assembly: GCF_028583685.1. Taxonomy (NCBI): domain Eukaryota; kingdom Metazoa; phylum Chordata; class Mammalia; order Diprotodontia; family Petauridae; genus Petaurus; species Petaurus breviceps. The sequence goes on from NW_027185712.1 coordinate 24,018,088, forward strand.
TGGGAATTCAACAAAGGAAGAGTGTGGGAAGATATAGCAGAAGTAGAGAACATATGAGTATGTGGAAACAGCAGAGGATAGGGCATATGTTAGGATAGAAAATAGTACATTTTGTCTAAAGGGAAGGGTAGTGATGGAGGGAAGTGATATTAAGTAATGATGAAAAAGTAGGGTGGTACAGAATTGTAAAGTGCCTTAACTTCCAAGCAAAAGAGTATTCTGAGAATAGGATTTAGGGTTTTGGACCATTACTTAAAATGCAGGTGTGGTAGACTCATGGCAAGGGACGTAAAATTTAACAAAGTAAAAATCCATTTGATTGTAAACTTCTTGAGGGCAAGAATTGTCCTTTGCCTCTTTTTGTATCCCTAACACTTGGCATGGTACCTTGCACAGTTAGCACTTAATAAAGATTTATTAATTGATTGATAACAAAAATGTACTTGTTGAATGCCTTGAAAATTGAATTCAACTGAATTTAAACTCAGAAGAATGGAGATCTGCCTATGTATAATCATCCTATGTAATGCAAAGAATTGTTCAGTTGTTCAGTCGTGTTTGACTCCATGGACCATAGCATACCTGACCTTCTGTCCTCCACTATCTCTAAAAGTCTGTCCAAATTCATGTTCATTTCTTCTATAACACTTTTTATCCAAGCCATCCTCTGCTTTTCCCTTCTCCTTTTCCTTCAGTATTTCCCAGCAGAGTATTTTTCAGTAAGTCCTCTCTTCTTATTATGTGGCCAAAAGTATTTAAGCTTCGGTTTTAATATTTGTGCTTTCAATTAATAGTCAGAGTTAATTTCTTAAGTATTGACTGATGTGATCTCCTTGACATCCAAGGGATTCTCTGAAGTCTTCTCTAGCACCACAATTTGAATGTATCAATTCTATGGAGCTCAGCTTTCCTTAGAGTCCAACTTTCACAGCCACATATTGCAAATGGAAAAACCATAGCTTTGACTGTCTGGACCTATGTCGGCAAGCTAATGTCTCTACTTTTTAGTATGCTGCCCAGATTTGCCATAGTTTTCCTCCCAAGAAGCAAGCGTCTTTTAATTTCATGGTTACAATAAATGTCTGTAATGATCTTTGAGCCTAAAAATAAAAAAAAAAATCTGTCACTGCTTCCATTTCTTCCCCCTCTATTGGCAGGAAGTAATAGGACCAGATGCCATGATCTTAGTTTTTTTTTTTTAATAACATGCTTCAAACCAGCTTTTGCATTCTCCTCTATCACTCTCATCAAGAGGTTTCTTAATTCTTCTTTACTTTCTGCCACCAGAGTGGTATTGTCTGTATATCTGAGATTGTTGATATTTTTCCTTGAAACCTTAATTCTAGCTTTTGATTCATCCAGCCTGGCTTTTTTCATGATATAGTTTGGATATAGGTTAAAGGCATAAGGTGACAAAATACAACTTTGTACTCCTTTATGAATCTTGAACCAATCAGTTGTTCCATGTTCTGTTAGAGAATAGCTATAATGAAAGAAGGCTAACATGTTGGGACAGTCAGAGGTACAGGAAATTTTAAGAAGCTAGAAAAGAACCAGTTATAAATCCATGACTACATGCATCTATATACAAATGTTAAAAGTTTAGGCAACAAGGAAGAGAAATTGCAAGTCCTAATATACATTGGCAAATTTGACTTCAGAATTATTGTTAGATGAAACCTATCTCAGAATGTGTATGCATTATTAAAACAAAAAACAAAACAGGATGGATAAAAATGGCAAAATGTATCATTATATATTAAGAAGGTGTGCTTGTGTGAATTAAACCAGGGATCTGAGGTAGGGAAAGCATAATGTAAAGCATCTAGGTAAACAGCAATGGAGAGATAATGTATTATAGAATGCCTGGGGGGACAAAAGGAAATAGATGCAAATTTTGGGAAATAACTAATTTGTCTCACAGAGGCATCCAGGCATCTGGATTATATAGACAGATTGCTGTCTGTCTCTGTGTCTCTTTCTTTGTCTCTTCCTGTCTCTCTGCCTATCTCTCTGTCTCTGCCTCTCTCTCAATGATAATTTCACTCTTCAAAAGCTGGTGTGACCAACAATTGACATTCTATTCTATATCTGATTCTCACTTACATGGAGGAACTATCAGCTAAATTAGTAATGATAGGAAACTTACAAGGCAATGAATACTCTCTCATGTTCTTGTTACAGAGAAGTATAAAGTCAGGCATAGGCTTAATTACCCTTGACTTTGGGAGAACATATTTTGAAAGATTCAAAGGAAGGTTAGGTGGGATTCTGTGGTCTAAAATCCTATAGGGGAGCTAGCCCAGAAGGAATAGGAAACTCAAGAATGAAAGGCTCTACAAAGAGTCCAGCAAAACAGGTTCATTACAAGGGAAACATCTTGAGGCCTTCAACAAGGGACTTTTCTGACTGAAAAGTGTTCAAAGCTTGAGACTACTTTCCCACGGAGCAGGTATTTTTTTGTGGGGAACTGTGTCCCAGATTATTTATTTTTTGCGGGGGGATTGTACCACTTGTTTTTTATAGTATCTTAGTAATATCCCTTTATAAGAGCTAATTAAGTCTGGCTGCCTAATTGATATTGACTGATAATCAATAAGGGAAACACACCAGTAGGAATTCATGAAGGATAACATTAGAAAGACAATCCTCCTTCTTCTCAGGGTTAAACCTGGGGCCCTAAGGGCATATAGTAACCAGTCTCTGGGAATCCAACTTGTCAGCATAAATGAGTATTGGGAGAGTAACTCTAGAGCTTTTATGCTTTTATAAAGTAACTGATACTATTGTTGTGGAAATGTTAAGAGATGTGGACTAGATAAAACTATAGTAAAATGTATTCAGAATGGCTTGAATGACTATACTCAAAGAGAAGTCACCAGTAGTTTAATGTCAGCTTGGTAGGAAGCCTCTATTGGAGGATTCCAGAATTTGTGTTTGGCTTCCTGCTTCTTAACATTTTTTTAGCAATAATAGATAAAAAGCATGCATCTTATAATTATCAGGTTTTAAGAATTGAGAGGGATGGGTAATACTCTGACAAATAGAACATGTCTAATCCCTCCTTCACTTGATAATTCTTCAAATACTTAAGGATGGGAATGTGACCCATGAGTTTCCTTTTCGTCAGGTTGAAAATGCCTAGTTCCTTCAACTGATTCTCAAGACTCTCTACCATTAAGGTTGCTTTCCTTAGGACATGTCACCTTATCAACATCTTTCTTAAAATGTAATGTTTAGTATTGAATCCAATAGTCAAGTCTGATGAGGACAGATTACAGTGGGATTATCACCTCCATGTTCCTAAAACCTAGGGCTCTTTTAATGAAAAGCAAAATTGAATTAGTTTTCCTGGATGACACATACTCATATTGAGTGTATAGTTCATTAAAATCGCCACACTTCTTAGAGTTTTGTTGCCTTAACATATCTCCAGCATCTTATACTTGAGACTGATTGTTTTTTTATTCCTACATGTAAGACTTTATATTTATCCCTATTAAATTTCCATCTTATTTGAATCAAACTAATGCTCTTCCAGGAATATGAAAAAAAAAAACAAAATACATTTTTAACTTGGAGGTTGTATAAAAACAAGTATTGAGCCTGATTTGGCCATTTCATCATAGTTTGCCCTTGACAGGTTAGAATCCTAATGTGTTTAAATACTTTTGGATCCTGACTCTCATCTAATGTGTTAGCTTTGCTGTATCTGTAAGAACCTTGTGTAATTTGAAAGAATATAATCTAGAAGAGGGATTTGTAGTTTCACCCCAAAGGGGAAAGTAAATGTCCAGAAGAAATATCAACCTGGATAGTGAATGGTTTTGAGTCTATGTAATTTGAGGAACAGTTGAAGGAACCCAGCATTTTTAGCCTGAAGAAGAGAAGTCCCAGGAGGAAGGGGGCATGGTAGCTGTCCTCAAATATCTGAAGGGCTATGGCAGTTACAAAGAGGCTAATTTAGGCGAGATGTCAAGAAATACTTCCTAATAATTATAGATGTCCAAAAGTGGAATTGACTGCCTTTGGAAGCAGGACCCTTTCCCTCCTTGGAGGTCTTCACATGGAGCCTCACTGATCCCTTCTTTGGTACATTACAGTAGGGATTTCATGTACAAGTTACTCAACATGGTTGCTGAGATCCTTCCAAACCCTAAAATTATGTTCTTCTGCTGCTCCATGTCGTCTACCATTTTGAGGGAGTTTCCTTTCTCTTTCTAACCAATCTGGTTGTCTTTAAATTGTGAGTATCTATTGCCTACTTCAAATCCAGTCCATAAATATGCCAAATTCTCCTAGGCAAATTCTGGAGATTGATTGATTTTCTTAGTGACTCATACAACTGGATGAGAAATCAAGGGTGTTTTTCTCAAGGTAATTTTGAACTGCTAAATCATGCTTGCATTGAAATATTAGCCTTTTGACATCAGCAATGGCTCAAAGAGATTATGGAGTTTAAAATAATAATCTCAAAAGAGAATAAGAGACCTACAGGATAGATAAAAGAAGAAAACTTCTTAATATATTTCTCTCTCTCTTTCTATCTCTCTTTCTTTCCCTCTCTCCCTCCTCCCCCCCCCCCCCCCCCCCCTTTCTCTTCCCCTCCACCCTCTCTCTTCCTACCAATCCCCTAAGCCTATTTGTTAGATCTTAGATGTAGGGACAATGGAATGTGATTTAGCCTGCTGAGGTATTTATGATAAACTTCCTAAGGAGTTGGAAATGTGCCCCACCCCCAGGGTGGATTGTCTTATATGACAGTGCTCATATAATTATGTTAAGATGGATTGGAACAGAACTCTTTGGCCTCTGTCTGGAATAACTCCCAGATCCAAGTAGTAAAAGAAAAACGTGATTGGCAAAATTGGCATACATCTGGCATTATTTAAATTTTCGACCTCACAGATATGAGAACCCTAAACTAAGTCATATTCTAACCAGCTTTCAGTTTTCCCAATTTACATTTATTTCAACAGGAGCAATAAGATTCACTTGTCCATTACTGGCCCCACCAGTTTCTCTGGGAGAGGCTGGCTGGACAAAAAGGTTTTAGATAAAAATCAAGGACGTGGCATGATAACTATGTGTGTTTCTACCTTCCTTCTGCCTGATCTACTTAAATCCAATTATTAAAACCTTGGTTAATGAATTAGGGGAATACCAGAATATCTTCAAAACATGAAAAATCAAGTAAGCTTTCAGGGAATATTTCTCATTTTTCAAAGTCTAAAAGAGAGCAAAGGACACCTGTGAGTCTATAGATGCCAACAAAAAGCCACCTGTCTTTTCTCACTTACTGTTTTCAAGGTGTTAACTACTTTCAGTGAAAGTTTCAAGCTCTAAAGGAATGCTGGGATTTGGTTTAAAATATGGCTTTGGAAAACCTTCATTTAGTAAATTTGTGCCTGTCTACAACAAAAAATCTGTGATTTAAAAAAAAATCTGGCTGAATCTATTTGTCTTTAAACAGTTATTTTGAAAATAACAAATTGAACTCAACATTTAGTAATCAGCTAATTGTTAGATCAACCAATTGGTTTATAGGAATCACCTTGTCCCTCATGTTCAAAACTTTAGTGTTTGTTACCTTTGGCCTATCCATATCCTTTCCTCTTTCACTGGTTCCCAAACCATGTTGATTTCACCTCCATAATATTTTCTGTTTATTGTCTTTGCAATGACTCTCCAAAGTGCCTGTAATGTACTCCCTCCTTACCTTCTCCTTAGAGTCCCTTTCTCTTTAAAGATTCAGTTCAGACACCATCTTCACATGGAGCCTTTCCTGATGCCTCCAAATGGCCTTCTTTTACAACTACCTTGCATTTAACTACTTCACATATTTATATATATATATATATATATATATGTTTTATCTATCTACCATCTATCTATCTATCTCTCTCTCTCTCTCTCTCTATCTATCTATCTATCTATCTATCTATCTATCTATCTTTTGACTTGTATGCTCTATTAGAAAGTAACTTACTTTTCAGTAGAGAGCATATGTTCTTTTTCATTGTAGGCTCAATGCCTAACATAGTGCCTGGTACATGGGAGACATTTGATATTTATATATTGAGATTATTATTGTTGATTGCTTGACTGCCATTAACCCAGTACAGGTGGACAGTACTACATGCTTGGACTATTCCAATAAATATCTCCACCATTTTCAATACTTCCACCCCCCAAAATCTATTCTTCATATCACTTCATATGAAGTGGGATATTTGTGGAGTATGGCTGAGAGGGATGAGAGTGAAGGAGTGGACATTTGGGACTGGAGAACAGGGTATGCACTTCAATAGCTAGGGAGTCAGAATGGAAGTGTAAGAAGGGCTAAGATGTGTTAACCATTGAAAAATGACTTTAAGCTGAGTATCAGTGACTGGAGAGAAGTTTGTAGAAGGCAGGTGAATAGAAGGAGGAGGTATGAAGACTGTTCACAACCTTCCCTTGAGGTTCAACCTTGTAGTAGGTGGTGATGTTGTTCCCTGTGATACCTATCTCACAGTAGGTGGGAGCAGATGACAATATGGCATGAAGGAATCAGAAGAGGATCTGGCAGTTTCATATTGATTTGGTCTGGGAAACATCTCCACAGCTCTTAAGAAGTCTCTGGAATGAAGGGGCCAGATGCAAATAGTCTGGTTTGGGGCCTGATGAAGGGCTCTCTGGGAAGGCCCTGGAGCAATATTACACAGTAAAGAGGTGTTTTATTGAAATTATAGTCACACCATTTCAACAAAAACTTATTTAACACCTGCCATGTGTAAAGCACTGAGGGTAATTGGGTGACAATCATGTCTATATCTTTGTCCTTATCTCTTCCTGAGCTCTCTTTTCCATAGGCCCAAATTGACAGGGGCTTTGTGGGGAGTAAGAAATCATGCTGGACATGAAATTTTGAAAGATCCAGGCTCAAAACTTACCTCCAATATTCATTAACTGTTTGACCTGGAGTAAGTTATTAAACTTCTCTAAGCCTCAATTTCCTCATCTGTAGAAAAGGAACTAAGAACACTTATACCTATTTTATGGGGTTGGTGGTGAATCAAATGAGATAATATTACGTAAAGCACTTTTACAATCCTCAAAGCAGTCTATTTGTCAGCCATGCTTATAATTTACAATTGCCTGTTGGACATTTCCACCTGGATGCTTTGCCAACATTTCAAACTGGACATTCCTAAAACTAACCTCATCAAACATTGCACACTCCACCCCTATCCCAAGTGATTTCTTCCTTCTGATTTCCCTACTTCTCTCAATAATTACCAGTCTTAACATTTGTGAATCATCTTTAACTCCTCCCTGCCCCTTGAACCCCATAAAGTAGTTGTGAGCCCTGATGATTCCTTCTTCACAACTTATCTCTTATTTGTTCATTTTATTCCCCATCCCCATTGTCAACCACCTTGTTCTGACTTTTATCATCTCACACCTGGATTCTTTCATTAGCCTTCTAATTTGTCTCACTGATTCCTCTCTTCATCTTCCAATTTATCCTGTTTACAATTACCAAATTAACCTTCCTAAAGCATTATTTTGAAGTTGATCTTTAACCTCTGCTTCTAAACATTTATCAGTGTCCTATTAACTTTTTTTAGTTAATAGTTTAGTTTAGTTTCTGTTTTTAGAAAATAAGGTCAGAACTTTATAGATGGGCAATCAACTCTCCATGATCTGCAGCAGAAACCGTTTCCATTCCATTTCCCACTTCTTCCCTATACAACCCCTGTGTTTGAGTTAATTTCTTGTTCTAACATGTCTTGCACATTCCACCTTTACTCTCATGTTCACGTCATTCTTTTCTCCAGTTTCCAACTGATGAAGTACTTCAGACCCTATGTCCAATGCTGTCTCTTATGCGAAGCCTTCTCTCATTACACCACCTGGACACTATTTCTTCCTCTTCCTCCTCTAGCATTCAGTTTATACTAATCACGTAGCAGTTACATTGCTTTGTGTTGTAATTATTTATGTACAAGCCTTGTCTATTCTGTTTCCCTCACCTTATTGAGTGAAAGGATCAAATCTAATGTATCCTTTGTGCCATCCATGAAACCCCCACAATACATTGTATATGATACATATAAGTGAATGTTTCTTCAATGAACAAATGAATTTGCACAGAGGCTAAGACACAGACACACCTACACATAATCACACATTTCTTAGCTTCATATGAACTTCCTAAATGGAACATGACAGTTCTTTCACTGTAAAAAATAGCAGAAGTAGGATCCAAAGAATTAGGAGCCCCATACCTCCCATTCTTGGTTACTAAGCAATTGTTAAAACACTTTACTATGTGGTGAAAGGTCACAAACTGCAAATGAGTATCTTCACAGAAAAGCAATCTTGGGCAGTGAAAAGAGCCCAAATACTTTGCAATTAAAAGACTGGTTCTGGTCTCTGTTTTGGCACTTATTCATTATATGAACTTTGAAAAGTAACCACTTCTTGAATCCTGTTTCTTCATAAGCAAAATTGAAGGGATAATATTAGTACTTCCTCCTTTCTGGGGTTGTCCCAAGGATTAAAAGGGATAATCCATAAAAAGAACTTTGTAATTGTGGTTAATTAATATAAGGTAATATTCAGTGTTTTTTCTCCTTAAAATTTTCATTAAAATTTGGCCTCATGTACAAAGCCTATTTGAGAGATCTCATTAGGAGTTAAATCTGTTGATATCCAGTTACGCCATCTGTGCAGGCCCAAATCGGAATCAACCTGAGCAAGTTTCTTTCCTCCAATATCTTATGTCACTAGGTTAGCATGAGGATTTAATGAAATATGACTGAAAGCACAGAGAGAAGTATAAAGCCCTAACCAAGCACGTCGTGTTATTATTATTAGATCCTTCTTTTCTGTCTCTTCTTCCCCAGTTATCTATAAATTCTAATGTCTTGTCATCTATCCATCTCATCCTTTCTCATGTCCAACTAACTCCACCTACCTTAATATTCATCATTGATTCCCAGCCACAACATATTTCTACAGATACCTCAGATTCTATTTTACTTTTTTAACTTTCAAAGAGACCTTTCCTTTCATTACCATAATGTAGAAACTGGCTCCTCAAATGCTTATCAGTGATTCATCAGTCATTTAACATCTGAGAGAGTTTCTGGAGGTACTGTGAAGGGGTATGTGGCTTGCTCAAACAGTATTATTATGTTCTTTCCCCAATTCCTTTCAGCAAATATTTGTTAAGGCATTGTGTGAGGTATTTGACCATAGTCCCAATCAGAAGCAAAAAAAGTAAGGCATAATAATGTGAAAGATAGTGGATTTCCCTAAGTTGGTTAAAATATTTCCTGTCCCAATTATGCAATATTTATTTGCAAAATTATTATGCAATATTTCTTCTCAGCGGTGCACTATGAATATGTTGACCTTATATCTTGAATATTCTAGAACAGTCTCAGTTTCAAGAGCAAAGAACTGACCATTTTATAACACTTAAAATTTCATAAAGCTTGCTCTTTTTTTTTTCTTCACAGAAACCCTTTGAGTTAATTAGTTCAGGCATTCTTATGCTCTTTCCCTAGATGAGGAAGTGAAGGCTGGGGAAAGTAAATGGACCTGATCATGTTCACATGACTAGTAAATGCTAGAGCCAAGGTCTGACTCCAGATTGGACAATTTCAAGTCCCATGCTCTTACCACAACAACACTGTCTCTTCAAAACACTGCACGTTTCACAGTATGTTGCTGAAAGAAATATGAGTTGTCAGTCCATGTGCCCTGGTTTTTGGTTAGGGAAAGGTGGTCAGTATAATTTTGAATTGTGTCATCTTATAAGTATGTGGCATTCAGTTTCTGATCATTGATAAAGGTTTTTTTTTTAACTTAAATTCACAATGCACTAATTATATGTACATATTGTCCTTTTTCTTTTGTTATGGGGGAAAAAAGTTGGTTGTGGATGTGTTATACAACCAATTCATAATTAAGATGAAGAAACCTGTGTGACTGATTCCTGGGGTTGCCCATTCAGCAGGATAGCTGAAGGGGCTTTGCAATTTGGGAAACATAACCCTAGGAAAATGTTCGAGTCATCTTTCTCTTCACTACCAGCTTCCTTCCCAAATGGTAGTGAACTTATCAGATGGGAAATCAGTATCCTTCTTGGAATATCCCCTGGCTTGAGTCCTCTGTGGCAGCATCATCCTCATCTTTGTGACATACGTTAGGAAAGAAGTGTGGTTGTTGTTGTTGTTCAATTGTTTCAGCTGTGTCTGACTCTTTGTGACACCATTTGGGGTCTTCTTGATTGAGATATTAGAGTGGTATTCCATTTCCTTCTCCAGCTCATTTTACAGATGAGAAAACTGAGGCAAACAGGGTTAAGTGACTTGTCCAGGGTCACACAGCTAGGAAGTGTCTGATGTCAAATTTGGATTCCCTGACTGCAGGCACAGCACCTATCCACTGCACCACCTAGTTTCTACAAAGAAGTGGGGTACAGTAGACATTTTGCTGTTTTGGGAGCTAGAGGATATGAATTCAAATCCTCACTTTGGCAGTTAATCTGGTATGTCCTTGAAGACTAGTTACTTAAGCTCAGTGAGCTCTAGGCCTTAGATCATGTACCTGTTATAGGAAAAGATTATGCTATAGAAGTTATAAAGTTTCTTCCTGTTCTAAATTTATGATCCTATGTGCAAGTAAAACTTTTGGTTTACACTTTAGGTGGTGATATAAACCATTTTAGGGATAGACATGTTGTTTTTCTGGTACAAGGTACTCCTTGGTGAGGGAACTCCCTCTACCAATGCCTTTCCTGAAAGATATAGTCTTATTCAAGTTGCCTAAAGTACTGACAGTTTAAGTGATTTGCTCAGTCACAAGGTCAGTATCATAGGTGAGTCTTGAATCCAGGTCATTATGTCTCTAAGGCCACATCCTTATTTAGTATTAGCACCCTGCTTCTCAAGCACAGAGAAAGAAAGATGAGGAGATTGTGTTGAAGAGAATGTAATGTTAAATTCTGAGAATGGCTAAAACCAGAGACTCAAGTTGCTGGTTTTGAACTCACAACAACAATAAGAAAGAATTGACCTCAGAAAATGAGATGAAACCTCTCTCCACAATCAAGTTTCCCTTCAAATTTCCTGAAGTAAAATTTCAATTTTAAATACTTGTCAAAAAAGTTGTGTCCACCAGTGTGTTTTTGCATTATTCTTTCCCCTGCTTTATTTTGATGGAATTGCTTTAGAAAAAAATGCAAACAACTCAATTGGCCTTTAAGAAAACTGCTGCTACTGTTGCTGTTGCTGTTGTTGGGTTTTATTGTTGTTGTCTTACACCCATAGTATTCTGTTCTTCCTGTGTGCTCCCAGCAAGTTTACTGTTGAGAAGCACAGAAAAATGGTTGGTGGCAATTAATTATTACACTATTGTATGTTTGCAAAGAAAGCTGCTGTATTCTTATTTGGTATTAGCTCAGTTCCTTTATCAGTGGTATGACCTTTACCAGGAGCAAAAAGTGCTGATTCCTACACAGCCAGTAAGTGATGAGAAAGGAGAATCTTCCGTTCTGCCAATTACAGACAGTAATTGCCATGTAATGAAGTTAATGTTTTGTAGAATTTACAACCTGATATTAATGGTGTTTCTTTTCCAGCCTCTCTCCTCCTACTTGGTTTTCACCCGGCTTTTTTCCCCCCACAACAAAAGAAACAGGACAATATGTGAAGGCTCATTAATTCTATTTAGTTTTGATTTTTCCCCCCTTCTTTTCTCCCCTCCTCCTGGAGGTTAAACAAGAGCCATGTCATCAGGACATTCCATAAACTCTGGTTCATGTGAGGGTGAAAGTTACAGCCTCCACACATGAGCCTGCACTGTATAAATGCTCCCTTTTCAATTTCAACCCAGCCCATTTAATGGCCATGCCGTTTTATGGCCTCCTTGATCACCAATTACACCACCAAGAACAATAGACCTACCACTTAAATGACAAGGCCTCAAATTTGCCTTGATTTGCCAATGTGTTTCATAGCAACACTTTCTTTGAAAGTAAGGGTAGCCTAATTACAAGAATGAAGATGGATCAGGGTTTAAGAAAGGCTTGCAGGCCCAGAACAATATGCTAACCTCACTGCACCCCCTGTACTCCTACTGTATTATTCTGACCTCAAGCTGCCCTTGTAACACTCTACCTGACCTGAGGCTGCCAAAAGGAAACTGCAGATGCCCTCCCTATCTTTAATGTCACTGCTGAATTAGGGAGAGTGTAGCTGAAATCAGTGACACAGGAATCTAGGAAAAATAAATCATAAGACAGGAATCAGACAAATTGAGGAGCTGCAGAATGCCCACATGGTATTCCATTCCCCATTAATGGCTTTACAGCATAAATCGAAGTGTGTTAACACTATTTCATGTTGCAGGGCAAATGTTAAACACTTTCTCTTCTTTGTTAGGCAATAGTTAACCAAGAGGAGTTTTCTTTTTTAATTGAGGCAGTTTGCCTTTTTTTTTTAATTGCTAAGGTATCCATGGGTGGTAAAAACTGAAAAAGAATTCAAATGTCATTTCAAAAGTAAGAAGTTTGACCCAAGCTGAGTAACTTTTTTTTTAATGTAGCACGAATTAAACAAGCATTTTCTGTATAAAATTATATAGTTTGTAACATCCTTAGGCAATAATAGCAATTGTCAGCATGGAATATTAGACCTATTGTTTCTATGAGTCACCAGTGTTGTTCTAGGAATTGGTCATAAGCAATAAGCATCCACTACCACCCACCATAGACCTCCCCTGTGACCAGGGTTGGTCTAAGAAATCAGGAGAAAAGCAAATGATACAGTTTAATTTGATAATTCAAAGAATCAGGCTTGGAAGTCACCTAAGAAGCCAGATATTGAAACTTGTACCTCAATGAGACTCCTCTCTACATTTTTGACAAGTGGTCACTCAGCCCTTATTTAAAGACCTGTAGTGATAAATAACACACTGTTTCCTGAGTCAGTCTGACACATGTTGAATCCCTTCTGTTTTAGAAAATAGAATCCCTCTTCCACATGGCAGCCTTTCATAAACTTGAAGACAAATATAATTTACTCTCAGAGTCTTCTCTTTTCCAAGAGACATTCCCAGTTCTTTCAAATGGCAAGAATTGAATTCAATTTGATAAATATTTTTCAACTCCTACTATGTTGTAGTAATAGATCTAAAAGATCACAGTAAAACCACTTGAGAATTGCATATGCCCCCAAAAATCCTTACCCCAAATGTTCAAGCTAGGGGGACGTTTCTTAAATTAATTCATTTAATAAAGAACAATTCTTTCCACAACTGGAGGTAAGACTTGAAATTCAAATTCCACTGGAAACTTCATGTTGACTTCAATTCACTCAGTATAATGACTTATATAACCTTTTCTTGAAAGGTTTTGATAAGCGGAGGGGTTCATATACAAGATCCTCTTCTGAGAAGACATAGGGATGAGGAGGGGGGTGTTGGAGACATAGAGGAGAAAGAAAAGATTCAAAATGAGTGCTCAAGAGGGTATGATAAAGAGTGCAACAGGCATGAATAAAAAGATTGCCATGAGAACTGAGGGCATGGTTGATAAACTTAGTGTGGATTTGGTCAGCATAATTATGTTGATTTTCTTCAGAAATGTTCAACTGTATGCTGGTAGGAATAGAGAAAGTGAAAGCTGAGATTCATATATGAGCAGCAACAGGAAAGGGAGTATTCAGGGATAAAGAATAGTGTACAGTTGAATTGAACCATAGGGGCAGTAAAGGAAGGAATATAAGGCCAGGCAGGGTGATAAAGAAGGCTGAATTGATCCACTGGGAGTCATGGTGAGGAGGAAGAATATATTTCAAAAGAGTAAGTTAAGGGAGAGATGAAAGGACAAGACTCTATGATCAGGGCACTTCAGAACTCAAGATCATGAAGGTTGCATTGTTATGGGTGATTTTTATTTAGTAGTTTTTCTGTTTTGTCTAATTCTTTGTGATTCTATTTGGGGTTTTCTTGGCAAAGATACTGAGTTTGCCATTACCTTCTCCAGACCATTATACAGATGAGGAAACTGATGCAAACAGGGTTAAATGATTTACCCAGGGTCACACAACTAATAAGTGTCTGAGGCCAGATTTGAACTCAAGTCTTTCTGACTCTGGTCCCAGGATTCTATATTCACTGCACCACTTGGCTGCCCTAGTTATAGGTGACATTAGAGGATAAAATGTGACTGTTCCTGTGGGTGGCAGAGGTGAAAGGAAGACTGAGGTTATCAGAATTGAGGAAGATGTAGAAAAGGGAGGCTCAGAGTGTTCAAGGGACCATCAAAGTGAATTTTGAATCTCCCAAGTATAAAGGCTTGAGAGAAAAAAAAATAAACTTTAAGTAAGCTAGGTATAAAACTCCTTGAGAAAGAAGGAAAAATGATCCAAAGATTAGTAGGATACTGTGATTTTACACTGAATGACAGAATGAAAACCAAAGGAGAAAAGACCATTGAGTAATTGTAGCAACGTCATGGACACAGAGTGGTGGTGAGGAGCAAGGGGGATGCTGAATTCTAACCCAAGCCCCATGTGATACGGGTGTGGCATAAGAAAAGTACTCAGTACTGAACAGTGTGTGGTCAAGTTTCTGTCAGAGCCAGAGGAATGTAAGGTAGAGAAATACAGGATGAAGAATCACAGACTAGGAATGGAGCAGGGGTCCCAGACGATGCGAGGGAGTGAAAGGGCAGAGTAAAATAAAGACTGAAACTCAGAGAGATAAGAGAAGGGGAGAGAGATTTTTGCCTTAGTACAAGGCAACTCTGAATCACAGGGAAAAGGGGATCAAGAGCTGAGTTTTCCTGCCACAGCATGGGGAAAGAATAGATGAACTTTGAGTCTTTTACAACTCTTTGATTCTGTAACTTGTAATTCTCCCTACCCTTTAAGAAAGGACTTCCAAACCCTGGAGCAGTGGATAGAGTGCTAGACCTGGAGTCAGGAAGACTCATCTTCCTGAGTTCAAATCTGGCCTCAGACACTTACTAGCTGTGTGACCCAGGGCAAGTCACTTACCCCTTTATGCTTCAGTTTCTTCAATTGTAAAATGATTTGGAGAAGGAAATAGCAAACCACTATACTATCTTTGCCAATAAAACCCAAAATGGGGTCACGGAGAGTCAGACATGACTGAAAAATGATTTAACAAGTACAAAAATAAATTCTATATTGTGTTTAGTCAGCCATGTTACCTGTGCACAGGATTTATTTGATGACCTAATGTCTGATGGATTTATATCCCAAAGTCAAACCTGAAGGTGGCCATGCTCATGCTTTAATAAAGTATCATTTTTTTTTACAAGATTAACAATGAGTATTTTCCCACAGAGAATTAAGGGCATTTTTAATATCCAAAGTGACAGTGCTACTCACTGGTAACAAGCTTACTAAAGGATTATAAGTCTTTGGATAGATTGGTCACTACAGGGACCATTTTAATCTGACTTCTTCATACATTCTTGATGCTGATTCCTAGCCCAGGGGAATCTTGAACCATATGAACCTAAAGAAAGAAGTTATCTATGATAGATTGAATAAAATATTTTAAAATTCCTCTTTTTAACCTATTTTGCATTTTTCCTAGAAGCCCAATACACTTGAGTTGTGTACCCTTTATCCAGAATAATATTGGCAATATAAACAGAACAGAAACAAATTCTAGCTACAACAACCACTTAGTGAAGACTCTTTAAAAATAAAACTACTTCCTTCTTCCCATTCCGACTTGATTTATAGCTCAAATTAGTATATGGTGCCCTCTTCTGCTTAAATGAAACAGCTTTATAAATTTGTCTTAAGAGATGGGTAGATGGCAAATATCCCCTCCCTTTGACAAACAAGGGGAGATACTGAATAAAAGAGAAATAAAGGAATACAGTATCATTTGATTCTTCAAGGATCTGATTAGAGGCAGTCAACTAATACTAACTTCCACCCCAAAGTAGCTTTTCCTGGTATGAATTTGGTGTTTTTAAAATCTGACATGTATTTAGGTTTTGATGCTAAAACTGCATTTGATGCTAATTTTGATGAGAAAAATTCAGCATTCTCCTTTCTAAGAAATATTTCAAACCCTGGGAAGCAAAAACTGGAAAAGCAAATTTATGAGGAAAAAACAATACTGTGACCTCATCTATGAAAGCAAAGTGATTAAAAGCCAAGGAAGAGCAACTCTAATTCCTTAATGGTGGCACATGATAAAGGGAAGTTCTGGTCTGAGTCAGACATTGAGTACTTTGCAAGAAAAGATACAATCGAATATAACTGTGAAGAATATACATAAAAGATTGGAAGTCCCGATTATTGTGCCCTCCTTTCATTCCTCAGTCACAGCACTTATGGTCTACCAGAAATGTTGCTGAAATTGTTTCATTTTCTTATGTTTCCCAATGACAACCCCACAAAATGGATTCTGGAGCTGAAAGACTAGATTTCATCACTACTGTTATTCAGACAGCAAGTAAGCTCTTGAACTCGTGCTTCCAAGATTTTCCCAGAGTTTACAGTCTACAGCGTTCTAGATTTGTATTGTTGGTTGTGAATAAAATATTAACATTATGTTTGATACTTGGAGAGCAGTAAACAATGCTGTTAAATTGGTGCAAGGTATCATACTACTGCAACCTGCCAGGATTAAAGCATCATTTCCTTGGTCTGATGCCTTTATGTGTTTTTAGTCCAATGTCAGAGGAAGGATACCACACTGAAAGGACTGATAATATAATTCTGGACCAACTTCAGTTGTTTTTATGTCTTATCTTTCCTGGAGTGTATGATTGCTTTTTATTTTTTTTCCATTCTAGATTATAAACCTACTGGGTAGAAACGGTGGTTTCTTTTGTGTTCTGTCCACACAGAGGGTAACAAGGATGTCAGTAATGAAAGGTCTTCTAGGAGATGAAATTTTTAAAGTGCAGGGTGATAACATTTTAAAATGGTGGAACTTTATATGTTGCTATCCTCTTATTTCCTTGTAAACAGGGATTTTATGTTATGTTTCTAATTCATTAAATTGGTTTTGAAATGTAATATTTTTTTTTTCACAAATAGTTTTCTTCCTCTGAACCCACCCCAGCGATGGTCATCTCACAAGTCAAAAGTCTCTAATATTAATGCTTTTAGATAATGAAAATATTGATTGATTTATAATTCTTTCAACATTCATAGAACCTAAAGGTGGGAAGTCATCTTGGTGATTATCTAATCTAACCCTTTCCTGAGCAAGAATTCCCTCTACAATGCTATCAATTTGTGGTCATTCAGGCTTTGCTTAAGATTTCAAGTGATAGGCACTCTCCAAAGATAGCCCATTCCATTTTGAGATAACTAATCCTTAATAAATTATTTCCTTATATTTAACTCCCATCATACAACTTTTCTTTGGAGTCACAAAACAAACTGAATTCCTCTTCCACATGACAGTTCTTAAAATTTTGATTCAGTCAGTCAACAAGCATTATTATACACTTAGGTAAAAGGGCCTGGAGTCAGGGAACCTTGAGTTAAATTCAGTCTCACACACTTGCTAACTGTGTGACCCTGGGCATGTCAATTAACATTTTTTTTTGCTTCATTTTCCTAATCTGTAAAGTGGGAATAATAATAATACATCTACCTCCCAGGGTTGTTTCAAGGATCAAATGACATAAGAGTTGTAAAGTGCTTGACACAGTCCTTGGCACATGGTAGATACTCAATAAATATTAGCTATTATTATTGTCATCATTATTGCTTTCTGTGGGTCAGGCACTGAGATATGCTGGGATGTAAAGAAGGACAAAAATGTGGTCTCTGACCTCACATTCAAATGGGAAAGGAAAATGAAAGCAACTGTATACATTTAAGAAATACGCAGTGTAAATTAGAGGTAGATTCAGAAAGATCATCGTTTCTACCCCCCAAAAACTGTACTTCTATTGAATTCGAAAGGCTTCTATGTCCCAGTTACCATGGATACAAAGACAAAATTGAAAACAACCCTTAGGTGTTTACATATGATGGTGAGTGGGGTGTGGAAAAGGTTAAAATTTTTAGTTCTTGGGGAAGCTAGGTAGCCCAGTGAATAGAGCACCAGCCTTGGAGTCAGGAGGGCCTGAGTTCAAATCCGGCCTCAGACCCTTGACACTTACTAGCTGTATGACCTTGGGCAAGTCACTTAACCCCAACTGCCCTCCAAAAAGCAAAAAAAAAAAAAAATTTGTGAGTTCTTGAAGCCAATACCAATCATGAGTTCTTTCAAGGCCCTTCATCTGCATATGTTTTTTTTTTTTTTCTGGTTGTTTTCCAGCTCATCAGTTCCTTTTCTCAATTGAACTAAATTGTAATATTCCACTTACTGTCTGTTGTCTGTTCAATAGAACACTATTTCTAGCATCTTCATGTCTTTCCATTCTCCCCTCTCCTCTTACCCAGTTGTGTAGCCATGAACCACGATCAAATAAACTCTGCCCTAATTCCTAGAAACTGATAGTCAATCTATTCCCTAAGGACCCAATCACCATCCCTTTAATTTTCTAATAGAGGTTCCCTTCATTAGCTACCATTCTAATTGTTGCTTCCATTAGAATGTATGCTCCTTGAAGGCACTGACAATCTTTACTTTTGTATTTATGTCTACCACTCAGAATCATGTTTAAATGTTTATTTTATCATTTATTCATTCCACATTTATATCTCTTGTTAGCAGGGATATATTTTACCGAAATGTACATATATAATATTCACAGCAGTCCCTGGATTTACCAGCCTAGTAACCAAGCAGTGGTCCTTTACTTCTTTCTCCCAATAATATCTTTTTTGGTTCCTTTCTAGTTATAATGAAGGGAAACTCAGTCCACACTTGTAGAGAACTTATGTTGCTATAGCTAATTTGTCTCAAAATATATGATACAGTGAGGACATGCACTGTCCTGTGGGAGAGACAACCTGGGTCTTTTCTGTCCTGATTCTGGATCACATCAGCTCATTGCCAGCCCAATAATTGGCCAGCTTTTCCACGACTATAAACTGACCTAAATGGTCCCTGACCATTGGAATTCACTTTGTTTTATACTCTAGAGTAAATAAAGGGTGTTGAAGCCCAGTACAAATATGTAAACAAAGAATTTTTCCAAAGCTAAGCACTTTCGAACACACCAATCAAGTTTAGGCCAGATAGGAATCCACACATTGGATGATACAATGGAATGATGCTTAGTGAAAACAGTTGTGGTTTAATAAATGATGGCAGCTTTTTCTCTCTCCATAATTCTAATCTCTTCTCTCTAGGCCAGTGTAGTAGACTGACCAGACTTACTCAGTCCTTGCCATTCATTACCAATCTCAGATTTTGTGAATTTCACTGCTTCTGATGGTATTCTTTCAGGACTGGATCTAAGTTCTGTAACCCCCTCCATAACTTGATTTCCATTATCTTGTATACACTATTTTTAGTTCTTTGAAGTTGGCTTAAGAGTTTTCTATGAATTCACTTCTCTCTTTAGACGATTCTTCTTTCCTCTCATTCTTTTCCAATTCCTCCTTTCTCATCAGTATTTTTCCTACCTGTGTATCCAATATTTCATTCATGAGTGTCCCATCCCTTCTGACTTGACACCATTAACATAGTTTTGGTCCATGCTCTTCCATGAATTTTCAGAACCCTTTAAAATCTTTTACCTTCCAAATTTATGATGTATGGTAGACTATGCATGACTGCTCCCCTCCAACTTTATCATGAATTCTGAGAAGGGATGATGCTCAATTTCCTTGAACATTTGCAACATTTTTATCTTAGTGTCCAAGTTCTCCTTCTGGTGAAGGTTAGAATAAGAAGAGTGGTTGCTCTGTTTATTGCCTCAAACTTTTGAAGGATGAACAGGTCATTAAAGTAAGCCAAGAATTTGTTTGATTCTCTGCATTTGGAAGAGAAAGAACTCCACCATCCCTAGATAATGGAAGTTTGTCATCATTACTATATATCTCTCTGTGCTAGGCTTTTGTTATGTTTACCAAGCTAACCACCTATTTCCTGCTTCTGTCCAGGTGGTTTGAAGTGCTTGCATACTTCCATCATAGTCCTGCTTCTGTTAATCCTCCATTGCTCACCACCATATGTTTTCCATCATGTCTTCACCTTCTAGTTCCTGGATTTCTTCAGATAAGCCTATCACAAAAATATTACTTCACCCTGGGGTGGAGGAACTCATTGAAGAACTCATTCCTTCTTAGTTCTTCTCTGTGTCACATTCTTCCAACCTCCTGACACATGACAAAATCACCATGTGTCTCCTCCTCCTCCTCCTCCTCCTCCCCCTTCTTCTTCTTCTTCTTCTTCTTCTTCTTCTTCTTCTTCTTCTTCTTCTTCTTCTTCTTCTTCTTCTTCTTCTTCTTCTTCTTCT
>NW_027185712.1:24038519-24112459 GCF_028583685.1 Petaurus breviceps papuanus
TTCTCCTTCTCCTCCTTCTCGTCCTCCTCCTTCTTCTTTTTCTTCTTTTTCTCTTCCTTCTCCTCTTCCTCCTCCTCCTCTTCTTCCCTTCTTCCTTTCCTTTTCCTTGTCCTCCTTGCAAGACTTTTTCCTTTTTGAATATATTTGCTTTTTGGAATATTGAGTTCGAACTACAGGAGGATGAATCCTGATGGACATGTACAGGAGGCAGTTGCCAATAAGTGATCAGAATTCAAGGGGTATTGGGACTAGAGTCATTCAAATTTGAAAGTCATCCAGAAGAGATGAAAATTGAAGCCATGAGAGTAAATGTGATCACTGAGGGGGCAAGGTGATAGAATGAGAAAAGAAGAGAAAAGAAATGGAAGGCAAAAAAAACCCTAACAGTTCAGGCTTGGGTGTCCTCAAGTAATGCAGTACTCCTAAAGAGGCCAGAGTGGTTACTTCCATGTCTAGTTCAACTGAGACTATTACAAAACTATGAGGACAGGGATAACATGCTATCTTAGTAACTGTTTAATTACCAGATCAAAAATTGTCAATAGTGTCAGTGTGTTACAGTTGAAAAGTACACCTAGAATCGTGGGGACTCAGGATCAAACCTCATCTATAATATTGACTAGGTTTGTGAGTCTGAAATAGTCATTTAATCTCAATGAGACTATTTCTTTATCTGTAAAGTGGGAATAACAGTAGCAACGACCTCACAGGGTTGTTGTGAGGATCACAGGAAATCATATATGTAAAACAATTAAAAACCTTAAAACCCTATACAAATACTACTTATCTTCATTATTACAAAGATTTGGCACATACTTGAACAGTGTATGTCCACCAGAAGTAGTATCACAACAGTCATTTGCTCAGTTGAGTGTTTTTATTCAGATCTGTTCCAGAACCCATCCAGGATGGCCAGGCTTTGGGAAGACTTTTGACCACTAGAAGTACATCCCCTTTTCTTTCCTCTCTTCCCACTTACCCTTGCAAATGCAGCCTAGAATGTTTCCAGGTTGTTTGACTGTTCATATGACTTAAAGACATGGAAGTTATCAATTCTATGCCTTTTGGTGAAACAGAGGACCACCAGGACTTATTATCTGCCCTGCAACTTCATTCATAGATTCTCTAGGCCTTACCATCTATCCTGCTTCTATGATCTGTAGAGATCCTGTGATGACTATCTGACCCATTGACATATCCTGAGGGACACTGGGCCTTGCCGTCTGTTCTATTGCAGCATACTTAAGACTTTGAGGCTTTTCCATCTTTCCTATAACTGAACAGTATTGGCACAATGGATGGAATACTAGATCTGAAATCAAGAAGACCTGAATTCAAATTCAGCTTCAGATACTTGCTAACTGTGTGAACCTTGGGAAAGTCACTTAACTGTCTTCTGCCTCATTTCCTCAACTGTAAAATAGGGATAATAATAAAACCTACCTCCTATGGTTGTTGTGGGAATCAAATGAATAGTTGTAAATCACTTCTAGTAGGTGCTTAATAAGTTCTTGTTCCCTTTTACTTCTCCTAATTAGAATGTGAGCTCCTTGGGATCAGGGAATGTCTAATTTTTTTTTTCTGTTTTATACCTTGGTGCTTAGCATAGTGTTTGGCACATAGTAAGCCCTTAATGTAAGGGACATAGTATGCCCTAAATTCTTTTTCATTCATTTACACACTATCTCACATACAGGTGAAGAAGGCCACCTCACATTCAATGTAATTTAAAGGTGCTACAAAGCCTTTTCTACCAAAACATATTTTCCTACAGGTCAATAAAACTTGACATTATTTTCCCCTCTTAACCAGCCTGGAATTCCTATTATTAGAATATGTATGAATTTTTTCCCCCTGAGCTAAACAACAAAATTAAAACCCTTATTCCTAGAAAGCCCCTGTAAAAATACATGTTAACTGAGAAAAGAGATAAGACTTTAGGTGTCTGTCCTAGCCTTCTAACATTAAAATGCTTTTAATTTTCAGGCCATCTAAATGCATTTTGTTATTCAGAAAGGCTGGTGCTGTTACAGTGTGGGGTAACTCCAGTTGGCCTTGAAATATATGGAACATGTCAAAGATGAGCCATAAATGTTGGGGGTGAGACATGAAGGTAATAGAGCAGGAAGCTCATATTCAGGGAGATGGGGCCCTGGAATGACTGTTTGGGTATGAGCTACTAGAATAAGTAGTGAGGCTTCAAATTTTGCCTATTTCAGAAAATTTTGCCTAGGGCTTGTCTTTGTTCAGATATGGTATGTGTGATACCTGAACTCTTGTATGACATTAGGCATAGATCTGAACAAAGAAATATCCAGATTCTTTTGAAAAAACAGTTTCATATTATGTTGATTAGGTGAACACAGCTAGAACATACCAGAAAGAAAGATATTTATATGGAGTGTAGTCATCAGAGATGGGATTTCCCCTTTTGTGCAAAGCCTTTGGTTCAACTTCATGACTGAGGCCAGACTCTGCAAACAGATGGGACTTCAGGAAACAGGCAAAAAAAAATGAGTTGCTCAGAGAAGATAGTGGGAATCAGGGAAATTGCAGTGAAGTCTAGAAGAATCAATTGATGCACTAACAAACATCTGTTTAGCATTTACTGTGATACTATGATTGGCCCTGCTATAAAGAAGAACAAAAGCAGTTCCTGCCCTTAAGGAGCTTACTTTCTAATAGGAGAGATAACACATATATAAATCAGAACACACAAGATAAAGAGAATAGACAGAGGATGGAAGGTTACATTAGAGGAAAAGGCAGAGAGGCAATGTGGCACAGCAGAAAGAGAACTGAACTTAGAATCCAGGAGCTGAGTTCAAATTCTGACTTTGACATTAATTACCTAGGATAGATTTGGACATAGGAGCAATGTTGGGTAGATAAGTCAAAAATGAGGTTCCCAGAAAGAATGAGATAAATTTTGAGCTTCTTAGGTGAAGGGGGAGAAAGATACATTGAAGAGACAAAAAAAAAAAAACATTTCATGGAAAAGGCAACAGATTCCAAGAATCAGGTGGCAGGTTAAGAACTAAGAAATCAGCAGTGAATGAGAAATCAGTATGAGGAGGGTAGAGAAGAAAAAGTCATGGTAGTAAGGTCAAATAAGACTTCAGAAATGAACCAGCTGGCCCAATTCTAGTGGATTTTGTCTTCTGCCTGTCTGTCCCTGGGGGAGAGGAGGACAATTCATGAATGACATCAAACTACAGGTGAAGGTAATTGACAAGAGTGGGCCATGGTGGGGGGTGCACGTCAGGCTTCGGGGGTGGGGATAAGTTCTTACAAGAGGAATTTTCTCATAGCAACTGCTACAAATCTAAGAAAAAAAAGCTATCATGTTATAGAAGGAAATCATCCATCAGGCAGGAACTTAAATCAAATATCCACCCAGATCCCTAAAACTCTATGATTCTGTTGTTAGTAACCTGTTTGCTCAGCTGAACTTGTCTATATATACACAAGCACACACATGTATGGCTATATACATATGGTCATATACACATATGCATGTATATACACACATACACATGTATGTGTATACAGGTGTGTATGTATAAATACAATTGATATCAAGTTGCATTTTAGCTATATGAAATAGGAGTTAACATAACTCATCTCCTCCTAAAAAGCATCCCCCACACACACACTCAGATCCAGTGAGTAATAATAATTGGTTTGATGAAGTTAATCATTTTCTGTTGTTTAATAGGGAAAGCCCTCCTTGATCCAAAACTGACTTGCCCTTAGAAAAGAAGGAACACCATCTCCACTGTTCTTCAGAACATGGAATGGAAAAATACATAATACTGCCTCCAACCCTCAAGGACAATTTACTGAGAGGGAGCCAGTGTAGAAAGAAGGAACATGACTAGCATCCTGTTACCTGAGTTGAATAGCTGGAGTGGACAGAACTTAAGGAAACTCTATATTTATATTTATTTTTGGAGGGGGTAAGGCAAGGCAGTTGGGGTTAAGTGACTTGCTCAAAGTCACACAGCTATTAAGTGTGTCAAGTGTCCGAGGTGGGATTTGAACTCAGGTCCTCCTGACTCTAGGGCCTGTGCTCTATCCACTGTGCCACCTAGCTGCCCTAGGAAACTCTATTAAGGGCCCTGATCTCTTCTTTTTTCTTATTGGTAGGCAAAAAACAGTCCTTGGCTCATTTGTTACTCTTGGGTGGTTGCATGCTCCTAGACCAGGTATTGTGTATCTTTAAAGTTATTAAGGATTATAGTCTCAATTTATAGGGGAAATTTTGGTAGATTTATGTGTTTGCCATTGAGCTAGAAATTTCTCTAACCAACTATTCATAAGCTCAATAATACTCATGAAAAAAATCTCTTCATGTTTCTCTCTCTCTCTGTCTCTCTCTCCCTTATTTTTAATAAGTGGAGTTTCATTTCTTTGCCAAAAATAATTGTAGGTACTCAGGCTCCCAGCTGTAGAAGAACACAATGTCTCTCTGAAAGCACTTATGCAAAAAACATACATAACAGATATATTGTGTCAGATTAATAAAGAAGCATCTTGTACATAAAACTGTAAACATGAGAAGCTTGTATACCATATCTCTTTCCTTCTCAATTATTAGTATATAAACTAAGCACTAGATCTAAAGGGAACTAATTTACTTGTCTAGGTTCAGGTTTGATCTATTTATTTTTCATTTAGAAAATAATACTAAATGATTCTGAAGGTCATGTTCTTTCCACTTCTAAGCTAGGTGGTGTAGTATGTAGAAAGATGGGCCTTGGAGTCAGAAGACTGCAAGAAGATTTGGCCTTCATCCAAAAGTATTCATAATTAATTTATTGGAGTTTTCTTTACTTAAATATTTATAAACATTTATAAAGTACTTACTACATTCAATGCAATATGGTAGGTTCTGGCAGAAATCTGAGGATGAAGATACTGTCCCTATACTTAGATAGTATACAATCTAATGGTACCAAAGAGGTCTACTCATTCAAATATGATTTTTTTTTATACTTACTATCTGTGTGGCCTATGGCAAATCACATCTGAGCTTCTGCTTCTTCACTTTAAAAATGAGACTGGGCTGGGGCGGCCAGGTAGCACAGCGAGTAAGAGCACCGAATCCAGTGTCAGGATGACCTGGAGATAGAATCCCGGGCTCACACACTCAGCACCACAACCAGAAATAACAGGCCATGTAACCTTGAGCAAGTTACTTAACCCCAATTGCTTAAAAAAAAAATGAGACTGGGGGCAGCTAGGTAGTGCAGTGAATAGAACACTGGCCCTGGAATTAAGAGGACCTGAGTTCAAATTTGGCCTCAGACACTTAACACAAAAACTAGCTGTGTGACCTTGGGCAAGTCATTTAACCCCAATTGCCCTCTAAAAAAAAGGCAAAAAAAAATGAGGGTGACGCACCTCATGAGGTAAGGTCCCTTTCAATTGAAAATTCTATAAGTTGTTCTCAGTTACAACACAGTGTCATAACATTGACCCTAAAAATGAGGTTCCATCATACCATTTTAAAAAATTTTCAGACACAAGAGCAACCCAAATCGCAGCCCCCAAAACTCTTTTCCTGAGAGATTTCCTGATTTTCTTTCCAGATTGTTAACAAAGCAAGCAAAACTCAGATTTTTCAGTTCAATTCAATCCCATAAACATTTATTAATTGTTAATTATGTTCCAGGCACTAGGCTAAGCATTTGGGATACGATTAATAAGAAGGAAGACACTCCCTGCTCTTAAGAAAGTTTGTTGCTCTTATTGTTGTTCAGTTGCATCCAACTCTTTGTGACTCCTTTGGGGTTCTCTTGGCAAAGATTCTCCAGCTCATTTTACAAATGTGGAAACCAAGGCTGACAGAGTTAAATTACTTGCCAGGATCACAGAGCTATAAGTGTCAGAAGCTAGATTTGAACTCAGGAAGATGTGTCTTCTTGACTCCAGGCCCAATGCTCTATGCATTATATATAGCATCTATATATAGCATCACCAAGCTACCTGGGAATTTCTTATGATGATGAAATTATAATTATAGGTCAAGCATAGCCCACCTCCACCCCATACCCTGAAAAACTAATTAGCATTTTACAGCTATCTGTGCTGACTAAATTTGGGTGTCTGATGTACATTTTTGTGAAGCCCTGTCAGTTGATTTTGACCCTTTATTTGGAGGGACATGCACTGTGGATGGGAACAGTTCAAATAAAATGATAAACACTGCTCCCATTAGGCCAAGATGAGTGATGCTCACTATCCTTTTCACTCTGTTATATTTAGGGATGTAAAATCTTGTGGGAATATGTCTGTTATCTCTCAATATATGGAAAATATATGTGTGTATACTTACATATATACACATGTATATGTATGTGTATGAACATATAGAAAAGATCTAGGATGAGACATATAAGACAAAGGAAACAGCAGGAATTGTAAAGCTTAAAATTATATGGAAATTATTTTTAACACTAATGACTTTTTTATTATCTTGGGCATTTGAGTCCATATTTTTGATGGAACTAATGTATAATAAATGCCAGTCTTTGACCTAAATGTGGAGGTCTACTCAACTGGGGACATATCTGAACTTTTTTTGAACCTGCCATGATTTTCAGGCCTCACAGGACTGCCCCAATCCTAACCTAAGAAACTGGGGGAGATCCCCAAAGCCCTCTTCTCTTCATGGGTTGGTTTGATGGAGTGAGTTGTAGAGGTGGCAAACACCCAGTTGTATTTTAGAAATAGTCTAACTTAATGCCATTCAAAAAATGTATATTAAGCACTTACTGTGAACCCAGTGTTCTAATAGGTACCAGGAATAACCTAAAGGGATTCTAAAGTATTTACCTTGCCTGCTAGGAACTTACCATCTAGGTTTGCTTTATAAGACAATAAGCAAATTAAACAAAGCAATTAAGTAAAAATATCAGACACTATATGCTTAAGAATCAAAATGAATAGCAATGAGTGCTAAAGAGTTTGGGAGAAGGGACCAGTTATTGTGAGATGTAGTAGTTAGACAACACTATTGTGAATGGAGTTGTGTTTATGGTTTCTCCTTTGTTCTCGAAGAGGGCCAAGACAACAGGAAGAAGATGCCATGATTTGCAAGTGAATTGTATTTAAGTGGGAGAGGGTTGTGCAAAGTCACCAGCCTCACTTTCTCCTCTGGAGTTATCTGGGTCCAGTTGGCAGAAACAGATCAGGACAACTGGTCATGACCCAGGATGCAATGGGAGACCTTGGACTTTTTAAGCTAAGGGCTACTGGAGTTCTCACTTTGACTGAAGCAATGGCCATTCAGTGATTAGGTCTGTTTAAGAAGTGAGTCAAGAATGACTCCTTTAATAAATAAATATTTCTATCCAAAAGAGAAACAATTACTATTTACATTCTCTCTGAGCCATCATGGACCAAAAATTAACCATTAAGTGGTGCTTGAGCAGGGACCTACTGTTGGACAATAAATGAGAGTTAGAGTGAATTGGGTTTCAGTCCTCGTCTTTAAGAAAGAAATTTATCCAGGAAACCCCAACATATAAAGGTAGGCTTCAGCCAACAAAATTTACCTACCGTTGGGCAGAATACCCTCAGGTAAGGGCATGACATCCCGCAGAGACCGGAGGAACTTAAGTTAGAACTTTAAGAATGTCAAGGACATTCTAGGTATGAGTGATCGCAAAAGAAAAGGTGAAGAGTTTGGAATAGTCATGTCATATTCAAAATGCATGAAAGAGACCAACCTGGCTACACCAGATGGTGAGTAGTCGGAAATAACATTGGATAGATAGGGCAAGTTTGGATAATATAGGACCTTGAAAATCACTCTGATAAATTTGGACTGTGTTCCCTAAGGCAGTGGACAGTCCCTGAATGTCCTTGAGCTTTTTTGCTTTTGAAGCTGATATGATGAAAGCCATGATTTAGGAAGATTAATCTGACGACTCCATATAAAGTACAAAGCTGACCTTGACAAAACTTGAAGCACTGCTGCACCCAGGTCCCAGTTCTAAATCTAAGTGGCATATAGTAGAATCCAAGTTCAATTGATCTTCTGCAGTGCCTAGAGAACAAATGTAAACCATCTCTGACAATAACCCAATGTTAATACAGTGCTATTGCAGAGATAGCAATTTTTCCAAAGGTCCTATCTGTGTAGTATCTAAGCGCACCGAACAAGTACCCAATGGGCATGCTTTTACCCACACATGAAGATAAATCTTTATTCTTATCTTCTCCCACCAGCTGGTGCCATGTAGTCATGTGGCAGGAGACCAGAGGGGCTTTTTAATCATTTACTATTAGGATATTCAGAGTTAAGGTCCACACAGCAACTATAACTCATTCCCCCCTTTGAATAAGTAGTTTCTGGTGACTATAGATAGTGATGCTGCCCTCAGATACACTGGTGCCTTCAGGGTTGTTAAATATTTGTTGGTTTCTATTTTTATTTTTTTTCTGTAAGAGAAGCTGACTTGATTTACAATGATTTATCATGATTTCTTTCATGATAGAACTTGAGTGAGGCATATTGATTGATGGGGGTTTATGAGGAAAATATTGATTGGACAGTGACTGCTTTTTCTTATAAACATATGTAATTCAGTTTTTGGCTAATCTAATTCAGCAAACACCTACTACGTGCAAATCACTGTGCTAGGTCTTGGGGATACAAAGAATAAAGTAGCAGAAGCAGAAGCCAAAGAAGAAGAAGAACAACAACAAAAAAACAATAACAATAACAACAAGAACAAGACAAGAGAAAGATTTCACCCAAAGAAAGTCAGATTTAAATAACTGGAAAAACATCAGTTGCTCATGGTTAGGCCAAGCTAATATAATAAAAATTACAATTTGACCTAAATTAATTTACTTATTCAGTGCCATACCAATCAAACTACCTAAAAGTACTTAGAGTTAGAAAAAATAATAACAAAGTTAATCTGGAAGAACAAAAGTTTCAGAATATCAAGGGAATTAATGAAAAGAAATGCTAGGCAAGGTGGCCTAGCCATACCAGATTTTAAACTATATTATAAAGCAGTAGTCCTCAAAACTACTTGGTACAGACTAAGAAATAGAGTGATGGATCAGTGGAATAGATTAGGTACCCAAGACACAGTAGTCAATGACTGTAGTAATCTACTGTCTGATAATCCAAAAGACTCTAGCTTCTGGGATAAGAACTTAGTATTTGACAACAACTATTGGGAAAACTGGGGAATAGTATGGCAGAAACTGAGCATAGACCAGTATCTTACACCATATAACAAATAAAGTCAAAATGGGTTCATGATTTAGATATAAAGGCTGATACTGTAAGCAATCTGGGAGAGCAAGGAATAGTGTACTTGTCAGATTTATGGAGAAGGGAGGAATTTATGACCAAACAAGAGATAGAGAGCATTATGAAATGCAAAATGGATAAATTTTATTACATTAAATTGAAAAGTTTTTGTACAAACAAAGCCAATGTAACCAAGATTAGGAGGGAAGCAGAAAATTGGGAAAGAATTTTTACAATCAGTGTCTCTGATAAAGGCCTCATTTCTAAAATATACAGAGAACCAAGTCAAATTTATAAGAATACAAGTCATTCCCCAACTGATAAATGGTCAAAGGATATGAACAGGCAGTTTTCAAAGGAAGAATTTAAAGATATATAAGCATACGAAAAAATGCTCTAAATCATTATTGATCAGAAAAATGCAAATTCAAACAACTCTTAGGTACCACAGCTTGCCTGTCAGATTGGCTAAAATGACAAAACAGGAAAATTATACAGGCTGGAGAAGATGTGGGAAAATTGGAACACTAATGCATTGTTGGTAAAGTTGTGAACTGATCCAACCATTCTGGAGAGCAATTTGGAACTATACTGAAAGAACTATAAAAATATGCATACCCTTTGACCTAGAAATATCACTTCTAGGGCTGTATCCCAAAGATACATACAAGTGAGAAAAGGACCCATATGTATAAAATATTTATAGCAGCTCTTTTTGTGGTGGCAAAGAATTGGAAATCAATGGGATACCCATCAGTTGGTTAATGGCTAAACAAGTTGTGCTATATGAATGTAATGGAATACTATTGTGCTATAAGAAATGAGAAGCAGACAAACTTCATAATAATCTTGAAAGACTTATGTAAATTGATGCTGAGTGAGGGGAGCAGAACCAGGAGAGCTTTGTATAAAATGACAGACACATTGTATCTGTGATGACTAACTTTGATAGACTTGGCTCTTCTTAGCAATGCAAGGTTCAAAGACAACTCCAAAAGACTCATTATGGAAAAGGCTATCCACATTCAGAGAAAGAATTAGAGAGTCTGAATTCAGATTGAAGCAAACTTCTTGCTTTCTCTCTATTTTGTTTTGTTTCTGCTCTCTTGTGGTTCATTCCATTGGTTATACTTCTTTATAACTTGACGATTGTGAAAATATCTTTAATATGAAGGTATTTGTAGAACCTATGTAGGATTACATGTCGTCTTGGGAGGGGAGGAGGGGGGAGAAAGGGAGAGAAAATGTGGAACTCAAAAACTTGTGGAACTGATTGCTGTAAACTAAAAATAAATAAATTTAAAAGAAAGAAAAGAACAAGAACAAGAAGGATGACAAGAAGAAGAACAAGAGGAAGGAGTCTTCCTGAAGCTTGCATTCAGGTGGGTGTGGGTGTGGTTCAGAATAACATAACTTATTTTAATCAAATTACAACAAAGCCAAATGGAACATAATTTTTTTTTATTTACTATTTTGGAATAAGATGGAATAGAATTTGGCCCAGGCTCCCCCCCCCCCACCCCGCCCCCCAGAATGTAGGGCTCAGAGTTCCAAATCTGGTCTTCAGGGCTGAACAAAAAGAATCAGTTTCTCTTTTTGACCTATGCCCCAACCACAGCTGTTCTATGCTGAAATACCTAAGATAAAGTTTAGGTATGGCTCTTTTTTAGATTTTCCTAGCAATGAGTAACAGGGTCTCCAATTCTTCATAGGCATTTGATGATTTGATGAGACACCCTTTATTTTACCCTCCACAGAAACTGTATGAAACACAACAGACTCATAGCAGTATTTCAACTAATACAGGAATGTGAACTACTTCACTACCCCATTAGACTACCTGCCTTCACAAGAAGGTGAAGGGAAATTGGGGAACTTGCCTTGAACCTGTAGGTTATAAGCAACTCATGACAATAGCAAGGTTATTGCTCCCACATACTTTTTTTTTCCTTTTGGAGGGGCAATTGGAGTTAAGTAACTTGCCCAAGGTTACATGGCTAGTATTTGTGTGTGTGTGTGTTAAGTGTCTGAGTCCGGAACCGAACTTGGGTCCTCCTGACTCCGGGGCCAGAGCTTTACTCACTGCGCCACCTAGCCGCCCTCCCATACACTTCTTTTAACTCTCACCTTCAGTGCCATCTCCCTGCCCCTGGCATGACTTTTTCTTTTTGCTGCAGGGAGAATAATCATTGAAAACAATACTCTTCTTCCTCCATCCCTCTATTAGGTCAGAGCCAAAGGGATGGAACTCAGTAAATCTTGACTCTCTTGGACATTATGTAATAAGATCAACCTCAGGTATCTGGAGCTGAGTTTCAAAAAAGACAAAGAGCAAAAGGAAAAAGTCATAGGTAGAAGAAGGTCATGTAGGATCACAGAATAAGATTTAGAGTTAAAAGTGAATCTTAATGATCACTTAGTCCAAGGTTTCTGAAGCTTTTTCCACTCTCAACCCCTTTTCTGTTTTGACAGCATGCATTGGCATTGAGTGGTTGAAGGGCACACACAGTGCAAAGTGTGCATGCTTTGTGTTCAGAACCAAGGCTGCTGTGAAATTGCATTATGCAACAGGGGAAGTGATGCCAGAAACACCTTAGATCCATTATGTGTTTGAGTTTTTGTTAGTTTTTGATCATTGCACATTCAGAAAGCTTCTAGGCTTCCAAATTTTCCATGACACCATATAAGGTCACAACCCACAGTTTAAGAAGCGCTGTTAAAACACTCTCATTTTATAGATGAAGAACTTGTGAAATGCCATGCCTGAGGTAATGTAAAGAGGCAAGATTCAAATCCATACCTTCTAGTTATGAATTCAGTGCTCTAGGCTGAAATAGAGCTCCCCTCCCAAACACTGAATTTTAAAGGATGCAGAATAAATTCATTTTAATAAACAATATTTTCTATTAGAAAGAATGTAGGTATTAGCTTACATAGTATTGGGGTGGCCTACAAATGAGTCATTACATGTCCTAATGTCAGCTCTCAGGGAGACCTCAGGTCACATGAGACCTTTGAAGGAATTCAGAAAGACACCAGATGGCAACTGACTAGGACTAAATGTCTTTTGTAGTTAGGGCATCCAGGTACAAATTCCACTTTCTCCTGAATAGTATGGGATAATTATAGTGATGCCAACTGCTAGCTATACCCAACAGCATTACCATGGAGGCCTTGGTGACTCTCAGAGCCGCTCTGGATATGGGCCTGTGAGTGGGATGTATTAAAGGCAGTTCATGACTTTCTAAAGTTATATACCTTACCCAAGAACTTCTCATTGCTTTATAACTCCCCAGAATATGGTTATTGGTATGAATTCTAAGACACAGTGGCCCTTGGGGGACACTCAATAATTATACAGAGTGCCCTTCAGTGGTCCTGAGTCAGAGTCAGGTGTAGTGACACCTTATTGACATGTGCCTGGAGCCTCACTCACTGATGTATGTCATGAGAGAAGGCACTGTTGCTTCTGTGATGCGCACCACTGGCACTTGTCAGTTTGCGAGCTCGCTGAGAGATAATGCATGCTGAGGAGAGCTACATTTTCTTTCTCTTGGGTTTTGAGCAACACTGCACTGGAAATCTTGGCTCTTCTTTTCAAGCCTACCCCTGGCTCACGACATTGCCTTGTGAAAGTTACCATTCTGTGCCTTAATTTAACAATCTATAAAACAGAACTAATGTTGGGCTCTATTCTGTGCTCATCATGCACACATTGTTCCATTGAATAGCGCCCTTAAGTATTCACTGGAGAGGTATCCATTTCCAGTAAATTTGAATTCATTCAAACACTCCCCTGGCACCTCTGGCTCCAGTGGCAGCTGGTCACAGTCTATGAGCGCAGCAGACATCTGGCTGGCGACGTAGGTAGGAAAGAAGCTAGAGGCCAAGTTTCTTCAGAGTTATAAAGGGGAAGAGGGAGAGCTTTTTAATCCCTGGAAATAGGTACCCCCAAGGATTGGGGATCATGGAGCCAAGAGTTACAACTCACTGTGTATCTGGTGATGGTTCATCCTCTAGGTCCTTGGTGTCAGAAGGATTCCTATTCTGGCAACATGGATGATTCTCTTGTGAGAGAACCAATTCAATGCAACGAACTTATGAAGCACCTACTATGTTGAAGGCATTGTTCCAGAAACTAGGGCTATAAAGATGAAAAATGCCACAATACTTGCTTTCAAGTAGCTTTCAGTCAAGTAGAAAGTGTGGGGACATTTCTCATGACATTTACTCAAATAAATATAGGACAAGGGATATGATGACCATGTGATCCTATGATAGGAGCAAAGGAGAGATCCAAGGTACTCTAGGAACTTTTGAAAGGGAGATCTCAGCTTTTCTTTGGTGAATGCTGGAAATATTCACATGTCAGGCTGCAGCTGGCCTGATACTCAAAACAAAAGCAAGATTTCAATAGCCAGTGATGAGGAGGAAGGCCATATAAAGGTGGTGTTGCATTGGGGAACACAGAGGCAAAGGTGCAATCAGCTAGAAAAGGAGTCTCCAAAGGTTCCTCCTGAGGGTGGGATACTTATTCCCTGATTTTGGTGGCTGCCTGGACCTGCTACTTTGTATTTCAGGGTTCAGGGCACACAGGGGATTTTAGGGGATACACAGGTGCAGAGAGAGAAAAATAAGCTAACTTGGAAAGATATTATTTTGGGCACACAGCTGTACTAACCTTAAATATAATATTGTCAGTATTTTTCCATGCTGAGATTCAATAATGTACAGCCTCCCTTATGGAGGGTGTGTCATGGTGGTCTCAAGACCACCAGGCCTAATCTTATAACAGTCCACCCTTGGCCTCTGAGACCACCCATGAAGCAGTCTCTTCTGGTAAGTAGACCTTATAGAGGCAGTGGTGTGTGGGGGATAAAGGGAGAGTCTTAGCCTAACTTATCCCAACCTAATGACTCATCTAGTAGCCTTGCAAGTCCTTTGGTACAGGTAGTACCTCACTATCTTAATCCCTACCACACATTTGAGTTTTTGAAAAGATTCAAAAACTCAAATGTGATTGCTCCCCAATGACTGGGGAGGGCCCAAGAGAACAGATTGTCCTACGGGCCTGGGAAGATGGAATGAATCTGAGTTCCCTGGCCTCACCTTCCCAGGTCCTTATCCTGTCAGTGATTTTATGGACTTTATGGGAGCAATCTATCCACATGCAACAGACATTCATGAGGGCACATATTCCCCCTTTTTACAGAATCAGGTAATCTAGGGCCAAGTAGTCATCCATAACCATATCCCCAAGGGTGTTCTGGCCTTCGGCTAGAGTGTTAAGCCCTTTGGCAACATCCATGATCTCTTTCATCATGTATCTGTCAAATGCCTTCTGTGTATGCCTATGCACAGTCTTCTCATTTATTCTCCAGGTAAATGTACCCAAGAGAGCCCCAGTTCTGATCAGGACATGGCCCTCTCCCCTTCTAGGCCTAGACAGGGGTTTAAAGGGTAGAGGGGTAAGTCACTGGGCCTTGGTGGCATTATGAAAGATGAGGTCAATTCCCATGGTAATGAGGAGGCAGGGAAGATTGCCCAAGAAGGGAACCAGGATGTGTATGTAGAATAACTGAGAGGAGGTGTTGCACAGGTCCATCTGGTGCCAGAAGGGGCCCAGAGTTAGGTTTTGTCAATCTAGATGCCCTTGTATATAGTGATATTTCATGGTTGGATCTCCAGGCTTTCTGTGTCATAGGTCATGTCTAAATAGGTGTGGTTCATGTCAGGGGAGAGTGGACAAATTGGACTTGCCCAGTGGATGACACACTGGTGAATTTGAAGGGGGTATGCAACAATCCTTGGAGTCCTGGCTGAAAACTGAATGGTATTTTATGTGTTTTGTTACTAGGTTGGGTTTGTGGAGGTATTTCCTTGACCACCTCCAGGTTCCAGGTCACTTGTGAAGAATTTCTAGGTAATACTGCTAAAGCCTGCTAGTGACAAGACTTCAGTGATAAAGCCACCAAGTTGCTTAAGGAGAGGCAAATGAAAGTACAAAGAAAGGGACATGAGAATTTTGACTGAATAGGGGCCCACTTTGGGCTAGAAG
Source organism: Petaurus breviceps papuanus (assembly GCF_028583685.1). Lineage (NCBI taxonomy): Eukaryota > Metazoa > Chordata > Mammalia > Diprotodontia > Petauridae > Petaurus > Petaurus breviceps. Next base: position 24,053,858 of record NW_027185712.1, read on the forward strand.
CACTAGAGAGGTTTTGTGAGAAAGTTGCATTTGACATGGGTTAGAATTTCAACAGGCAGAAAGGTTATTTGTGAACAAAGATGCAGAAGTAGGAAATAAACAAATCAAACAACAAGAATTTATTAAGTACTTACTGCGTGCTCTGCACGGTGCTAGGGACTAGAGATATCGTCTTGACGGAAAAGGGAGGATGTGTTCTGAAAACAGCTCCTAGCCTCTTTTAGCTGTTTCACAAAGTGAGTGAAGGAGAATGTGAGTTAAGTCCAGAAAGGTAGAGTTAAGTCAAAATTGTAGAAAACCCGGAATGCCAAAACTAAGGAGTTTCCTCTTTATTGGCAAAGAGCCAGAAAATTTTAGACATTTTTGAAAAATAAAATAATGTATTCCCTTCCCCTAATTGTCTCTACACACGTCATACTCATTCTTCAATCTTTGCCTTTACGTCTGGGGCTCACATTGCCTACAGCGCCCTCACTCTCCTCTTCATCTATCTAAATCCTGTGTATTCTTCAAAGGCCATGTTCAACCTCATTTTTCTTCATAAATCTTTTATAAACTACTCTGGTTAATACTGTTCTTCCTTTATGAACTCCTATCAAACACAGCCAATAGTTCCAAGTATAAGAATTAATTATTCTATAATAAATTTATAATTATATTTTTCTCCCTCAGGGAGAAAATGGAACATAAGATTCTCAAGGGCAGGGGGTATGTCATGTACAGTACATTGTTTAGCATGGTGTCAGAGACATAGTCAGTTTTCTAAAACTTGAATTAAATTGATCAGGGGATTAATGGGATGAGTGGGAGGAAGAGTCTTTTGTTGAAGAAAATTAACTCAAAAGATTGAAGAACCAAATGAGTATAAAGCAGTACCTACCAGTCTTTTTGGAGGTAGGAAATCCTCTGATTACTTTGTTTAGATAACTAATATCCTATTCCTCAAAATGCTAGCTAAAATAAAAATAATAAAATATATTATAACAAATTTTCATTGAATTATTATTTTTGATATTTTTAGAATTACCCAATGTCCTCCTGGATATCTGTGGACACCCTCGAGGTCTTGCAGAACTAAAAATAACAGAGAAGAAAACAGATTGCCTATAATGTAAATATAGCCAGTTCCCATCCCTATACAATTAATATATCTTCCTTGCATTTACCCTCAGAGAGTATAAAGAGGACTTTTAGTGAGGAAGCCTTCTTTTGCTTTCCTTTACACTCTTAGTAGTGCTTGAAACTTGAGCACTGCCATTTCTTTTTCAAGAAAGAAAAAAAGAAAATAAATCTTTACTGCTTGTTTTCCTTTTTACTTTTAGGAGGGCAAAGAGGGACTTTTTTGAATCTGGGAGAGAGAAAAAAATAAAAGATGCATGTTTTTAAAATTATATCACTTCTCTGGTATGTGTTTTGTTTTTAATTCTTGCTCAGACTTTTGGGTGTGGTGGGATTTCTGGCTGAATCTCTCTTTGTGCACTGATGCTGAGCCCGCTATGTTCTGGAGTTGAAATTTTATTCAGTTTCCTTAATCATTTACATATTGTGACTAGAGTCCTCAACATACCTTTTTTTCTTCTTTTTTTTAATATTTTGGATCACATTGTATTGTGCCTGGTAACTAGATGGGTTACTTCGGAATCTATATAGAGAAACACAGTTAATTATAGTCAATCATATAGAATTTTTGTAATTTCTTCCCCTACCACCTCTACCAACCCTCTTGACTTTTTTCCCACCCATTTTCTTTCCTTTTATAGATATATTAATTCTATAAAGTTCATACTGCACTTTTAGATTCAGATTTTAAATATGCTGAACACCATATCCCCAAGTCCAACTTCTTGCATTTTATAAGACATCTTATAGGAATATGGTTACTCACTTCACTGTCTTCTGATGAGCAGTAAAGAAGTTACAAATCTTAAAACTTAAGCATATGTGGGTAATAACAAGATTCCTCAATGGCCAGAGGGAAAAGCTTTCATCTGAAAAAACAAAACCAAATCCAAAGATGTTTACTTTATAAAACTTATTTTTTATATTTGTATGTACATGCATATCTGTGTGTATACATACATACATACATACATGTACAATCATTAATGAATATATGAAAAAGGGGTTTTAGTATAGAAAGTGAGGTTTTTGCATTCCAAGGAAGGGATAATGAAAAATCTTTCTAAAGTGGGGAATTAGTATCTAGTGTCATGCTTCTGATAAAGAAATTCAATTTAATTTAACAAATTTTGGTTAAGAACCTATTATGGGCAAGATAATAGGATTAGTAGACAGATAGATAGATACATATATAGACAGACAGACAGACAGATAGATAAATAGATAGATAGATAGATAGATAGATAGATAGATAGATAGACAGACTTTTAATTGCTTACTATATGCTAGGCAACATGCTAGGAACTAGATATATAAAAACAAGCACGCAAGCAAATTCTTAATTTCAATGAGCTCTGCACATTTGTGCACATTTGAAGGGTTCATAGGCTCCTATTTCCCAGTAAGGAGGTAGCCTGGTTCTTGTCCTCAGAGGCTTTGATTCTTCTGCTTGTGTGATCCCTCCTCCCCCCCCCCCCCCCACACACACACTCACTCCTTCATCCCCATCACTACCTTGTCATGGTAGAGGGGCTTGATTAGCTCAATGAAATTATAAGCTAAGCAGTGCAGGGTTACCCAAGATGGGCAGATAATAGTGCAGAGTTCTGACAAAAGGTAATCCACAGAAGATGGAAATGACAAATTGCTCCAGTATCTTTACCAAGAAAACCCCATGGACGGCACTAAAATGATAAAAGAGATGATGTCAGAAGGTTCAAAGTTGGAGGAAAGACAGTGCCTTATTTAAGTAGTAACTATAAAGCCCAAGTGGTGACAGAATGAAGTAGAATGGAGACAATGGACTGATAGAAGAGGAGAGGAGCAGGTTGGGGATGGGAATCACTGTGATGAAAAAAGACTAAGTGCAGAATGAGGCAGTGGGAGAAGTGTAAGGACAAGGAATTGTTATTGCAGTTGGGGGCTTCAGAGCTCAAGATGAGAGCTTGTTGTTCAGTTGTGACTGACTGTTCAGGATCCTTTTTGAGGTTTTCTTGGCAAAGATACTGGAGTGGTTTGCCATTTTCTTCTCTAGCATTTTACATATGAAGAAACTGAGGCAAACTGGGCATACCTAGTAAATATCTGAGGTCAGATTTGAACTCAGGAATTTGAGTTTTTTCTCACTCCAGTTTCATCAATCTATACACTGCACCATCAAGCTGCCAAAATTAGAGGTGGAATGATTTTAAGGGATGGGTTAGGGCTAATATCACCCACCTCTGAGGGTGGCTAGTAGAGTTAGAGGTCACAACAATTCAGAAGATATATGAATTGGGAGTCTAGAATGTTTGTAGGGCCATAAACATGATTATCGAAATTATGAGCGGTGAGAGCAAGAATGGGGGTGGAGAGAAAGATTGTAAATCTGGTCAATAAATCAACAAGCACTTAATAAGTATCTACAATAGACCAGACATGTTAAGTTCTAGGGACACACACACACACACACACACACACAAAACCTAATTCTTATCTCAAGTGGCTCTCTAGTTACTTTAACTGGTTGAGGAAGGAGGGAGAGTAATCAGGATATTTGTATTTGAAAGCAACCAGGATCCAGACAGAGGTTTTAAATCTTTTTAAATGTATTTAAACGTTTTCCTTCAAAGGAGGACAGGTTGTTGAATGATTGTAATGGGTAACAAGGATAATCCCAACAATTTCTCCTAGTCCAGTGAATCAAGTGGTTGAGTAGTGGTCAGTGTTGCATATGAAAGAAGAGTGATTGGATAGGGGAAAGGATAGTAATAGAATTACTTATAAGTGGAAAAAAAAAAAGGTACCCATAATGCATTTTTTTAAAAATGAGAGTATATACAGGGATTTGGTATCTTCAAGAAAGAATTGGGTTTCAGTGAATGCTAAAAAATGGAAGCAATGTATTCTCAGATTAGAGGATAGATAGTCTAAAGCTAAAAGGGACATCCCAGTGGAAAAAAGCAGAGATTACATGTATAACCTCAGGCAAGTCACTTACCCTCAGTTTCTTCATATGTAAAATCAGATAATCTGCTTTTTCCACTGGTATATCATAATCTAATCTAATTTAATCTGCCAAGTATTTATTAATCACCTACTAAGTACCAGGTACTCTAGTAAGCATCCATTTCCTACTTTCTAGTTGGAGTTTGAGCTTTCCAGCCCTCCAAACCCAGAGGAGAGAAGGCAGGGTGGTGGTGTCAATGAGGGCTCAAGTTAGCAGCATGGTGGTGAGTTTAGAGTAGATGAATTTATCCTAGCAGGGGCATCTTGTTCTGTGGAATTGAAACCAGTCAGGGCAGCAAATACAAAGTTGAGAAGAGATCTAGCATAAAGAAAGGTTTGTTTTTAAAAAATAGATAGATAGATGAAAGATAGATATGTGAATGAATGGATAGATAGATAATAGATGAATGAATGGATAGATACATAGATAGATAGATAGAGGGGGAGGGAGAATTCCCTGTTAATGTAGGAATGGAGGGGAAGGGCAGAAAAAGATTGGGAAGGGGAAGAGGTAGGTTGAGGTAGAGAGAGGTAAATGAGGTAGAAATGTGGATATAGTGGCAGGGTCACCTGGGTCTAAAAGGCTCTCAATCTCAGGGAATAGACAAGCAGGAGATAAAAATATGTTAGCCATGGGGTACAGGGATATGGAACTAGGAGAAGTCTGTGGCCCAAATTGTCCCCAAGTTTGTAATTACAATGTTGATGAGAGGGAGCCTAAACTAAAGATGCCTCCCAGGTGAGTCCTTTTATTTGATCCAAGTAGGGGAAGGGAGGGTCAAGGCTTGTAAAGCAAACTAAAACTACATTAGAGATAGGGAGTATTTTTATTTCTTTTGAGAATTGTCCCTTGCTTTCTTCTTAGCTTTTCTGAACCAGGAAAAATCTTTTGTAATATTATCAAAAACAATAGACCATGCAATTTTCAGTGACTTTAGAGTATAAATCTGCTATACTACCCAGCATTAGGACCATGTTTCCATGGCCTAAAATAACCAAACAAACTATAACTGAGTTAGTCTGGTTATTTTCAGTCATTTTAATAATAAATCTGTTAATCTAATCTATTGTTGTTATAATTATCTGACATTTAAATAGTGCTTTACATTTTGTGAAATCTTTAACATGTCACCTGATTTGATCCTTATAATAACCCTGTAAGGGAGCTGCTAAACTTATCAGTTGTTAGTCAATAAGCATTTATTAAGTGCTGACTATGTTCTAGGCATTGTGCTAAGGGCTGGACGTGCAAAGAAAGCAAAAAAAGAAATTCCATTTTATAGGTAATGATATGGAGGAACCAGATGTTGAGGTACTTTCTTGTCCCCCTCAACACCCCATAACAGTAAAATTTTAAAAAACAAGTGCACATGAAACTGCAAATCTACTATGTACAGCTTGCCATTTCTTTAAAATATATAATAAAATTACGTAAATTTGTTGTTTCCTTTTTATCCCTCCCCTCCTGCTGCCCTAGAAATTGCTACCATTAGATACAAATGCATGTGTATATGTACAAACATAACTATTATATATATATATGTATATATATGAAATATAAAATCATTCTGCAAATAGAATCCTTCTTCATATGTCCTTTGTAGTTAATTTGGGTATTTATAATAGTCAAGATGACTTAGTTGCTCAAAGTTCTTAGAACAATATTACTATTATTGTATACAACATTGTCTTGGTTCTGCTCATTTCACTTTTCATGCATGTCTATCTGTGTTTTTTCTAAGACTATCAAGCTCATCATTTCTTAGAGCACAGTAGTGTTCCATCACAATCATATACCACAACTTATTCAACCATTCCACAATTGATGGGTATCCCCACAATTTCCAGTTCTTTGCTACTACAAAAATAGTTGCTACAAATATTTCAGAATATAGAGGTTCCCCCCCCCCTTTTCTCTAATCATCTTTGGAAATAAACCTAGTGGTGGTATTGCTGGGTCAAAAGGTATAGCTGGGCATGAGGAACCTTAGACCTCAAGGCTACATGTGGCCCTCTAGGTCCTCAAGTGCAGTCCCTTGAGGGAATTCAAACTTCACAGAACAAAATTAAGGGGATTTTTTTTATGTGAAGTTTGGATTCAGTCAAAGGGCCGCACTTGAGGACCTAAAGTGTCACATGTGGTCTTGAGGCTGCAAGTTCACTGCCCCTGGCTATAGGCAGTTTATTAACTCTTTTGGCATAATTCCAGATTGCTCTCCAAAATGCCTGGATCAGTTCACAATTCCATCAATAATGGATTAGTGTCCCAATTTTTTTCATTTCTCCTCCAACTTTTCTCACTTTCGTCTAGGATCATTTTAGCCAACCTGGTCATAAATGAGATTCCTAAGAAAAAAAGCACCAGGACCAGATGGATTTTCAAGTGAATTTTATCAAACATTTAAAGATTGGCTAATTCCAATATTAAATTATTTGGAATAATAGGCAAAGAGATCCTGCCAAATTCCTTTTATCAAACTAGTAAGAGCAAAACAAAGAAAGAAAATTATAGACAAATTTTCTTAATGAATATAGATGTAAAATCCTAAATAAAATAATAACTAAAAGATTACAATAATATATTATAAACATTATACATTATGACCAAGTGGGATTTATATCAGGAATGCAGGAATGGTTCAATATAAGGAAAACTATTAACATAATTTATTTTTATCAATAATAAAAGTTTAAAAAATCATATGATTATATCAATAAATGCAGAAAAAGCTTGTGATAGAGTACAACACTAATTTCTATTAAAAACACTTGAAAGTAAGGTATAAATGGATTTTTCCTTAAATTGATAAAAGCATTTACCTAAAATCATCAGTAAGCATTACTTGTAATAGGGATAAGCTAGAAACCTTGCCAGAATGATAAGGTGTGAAACAGGAATACCCACTGTCACCAATATTATACTATATTGTACTAAAAATCCTAGCAATAGCAACAAGAGAAGAAAAAGAAATAGAATGAATCAGAATAGGGAATGAGGCAATAAAATATCTCTTTTTGTGGACAATATGATGATATACTTGGAAAATCCCAAAGACTCAATTAAAGTATTAGCTGAAACAATAATTTTAGCAAAGTAGCAGGATATAAAGTAAATCATTATAAATCATCAGGAATGCTGATATATATGCTGATATATAACAAACAAAACCCTGCAAGAAGAGATAGTAAGAGACTTTCCATTTGGAATAACCATGTGAAGTTTGTTGAAGGAACTGGGAATGTTTAGCCTGAAGACAAGAAGACTTGGGGGAAAGATGGGGAATTACAGTAGTCTTAATGTACTCAGAGGACAGTCATGTGGAAAGATTAGCATTATTCATATATCTTTAATTTCGTTTTTATTCTGTAATATCTGCAACAATATGTATTCAGCAGTTGCCTAGTATTAGTAAAGGTGAGAAATCACTCCTTTTTCTGTTGAAGGCACCATCACCTTTCCCATGTTTCAGTTTCTTAGCCTGAGCATTGTTATTAACTCCTATTTCTCTCTTTCTCCACATCCATATTAGATCAGTTGCCAAATCTAGCTCTTTCCACCTTTATGTTCTTTTTTCCATTTGACTCCTCTCTACTCATACAGCTGCCACCTTAGATCAGGTCCTCACTTAATTCTCTTCTAGATTAATGCAACAACCTCCTGATTGTTCTCCCTGCTACCTGAAGTCTCTTACACACTAGTCTATTTCATCTAGGCCTGCTAAAGAAATGCTCCTTAAATGCAGATCTGACCATGTGAGTCTGCTAAACCATCAACACTATTGGCCTACTATTGTCCCTGGGGTAAATTATAAATTCCTCTCTTGGGCTTTTAAAACTCTTCAAAACCTGTTCCTGACCTGTTTAAGCCTCACTGTATATCATTCACCTTCCCATAATCTGTAATCCAACGAAACTGGACTTCTCTCTATTCTTTTTCCTGACAGAAACTTTTCATCTCTGTACCTTTGCAATGGTGGTTCTCCTAAGCCTAGAAATTCACCCCTCCTTATCTATGCCTTATGTAATCCTTCTCTTTCTTTATAATCCAGTTTAGGCCCCATCTTTTTTATTTTTTGTTTTTTGAAGGGCAATTGGGGTTAAGTGATTTGCCCAAGGTCATATGGCTAGTTTTTGTGTTAAATGTCTGAGGCCGGATTTGAACTCAAGTCCTCCTGACTCCAGGGCCGGTGCTCTATTCACTGCACCACCTAGCCACCCCTAAGCATGATGTTTTGAATGAAGCCTTTTCTGAGCTCTCCAATCCTAGTGCCCATCTTCCCAAATCAATTTTTGTTTACCTACTGCTTTTGGGGCATGGCAAAATCTTAGAGTAGTCTTAAGCATTAATAATTTAAAACTGCACTAAGAATTTTGGAACACCCTATATACAAAATAACATCTATTATGTATGCATATGGTAGTATGTTCTTTGACTTTTTATGCTTTCTATGCTTTGTATGTACTTTTCCATTAGAATATCAGCTTATTGCAAGTAGAGACTGTTTCTTTTTTTTTTTGTAATTGTATGACCATTTCCTGACATGTTAGGCATGTTTTTGTTCCATCATTTTTTTTTCAGTCTGCCTGACTCTTTGTCACTCCATTTGGGGTTTTCTTGGCAAAGATACTAGAGTGGTTTGCCATTTCCTCCTCCAGTTCATTTTACAGATGAGGAAACTGAGGTAAATAGGGTTAATTGACTTGCCCAGATTGATTTAGTAAATATATTTTTATTGATTGATTTAGTGACTCCCTAGAAGGTGTATCTGCTAGATCTACATAATTAATTGTTGCTCACATATGACACCAGATCAGTAGAGAGAGGCAACATGTTTAAATGTCTGACTTTGTCATCCCCCCCTTTTTTTTTCCCTTCTGGGGATGGAATTTCCACTCTGCTTCTCAAGCTCTACTTTAGATTTCTTTGTGTTTTAATTAAAGAGAAGACAAGGTGTTATCTCTGATGGCTAACTTTGGAGTTTTACATTTAGACTTTTTTTTTCCTTTAATTTGGTTATAGCCTTGCTTGTAAGATCATCCCTTAGTATATGTGGTGGTAGACCTCACCAAAACTTCTGACTTGAATGTGATGGGGTCTTTTTAGGAATATATCAGGAATGTTTATTGCTAAGTAAATGATTTAAAGAGGTATGTCACACACACATACACATGACACACACATGTGTGTGTGTGTGTATATTTTAATGTAGTGGAAGGAATCTCTCAAAAGTGGGTTCTGTTTTGTGGCCATATTACACTAAGCAAAGCTTTCTTTTAGGCAAGAGTGGTAGATTCATAGAGGTTTATAGGAATCCAGAAGGGCTGTGTGTGTGTATGTATGTGTGTGTTTGAAAGCTGTTAAATTAGTCTTATTACTTTTGGCACCAATTCAGAATAAAAAAATAGACTTCAACAACTTCAATTTCATCAGACAAGACAGACTTGTTCAGAGTTTCCTAAATAGTTTGTAGAATCATTCAGGGCCTGGGTTATGGAAGCCTATATGGAAAAGAAAGACCTAGGATGCATTTCCTCCCCCTTTCCCTCCCATCTCTATTCAGATTCTATTTTATAAAATCTCAAGTATATATATTTTGGAATACAGCACATGCATACATGTATACATATGTATGTACATACATACTAACATAAGAGAGTGAAAGACATAGAGAAAGAGAGAGACAAAAAGATAGAGAAAGACAGGAATAGAGACAGAGACAGAAAGCAGGAATTAACAATAGAACTATGGTTAGTTTAATATAACCAAATCTAATTGAGAATCTTAATCTTATATTAGGCTTTCTATTTTACACCCAAGACTTATCTTTAGTTGAAAGACCCTTTGTTTAAGGAAATCACTTGCAACTTCTGATCTCAATTCCGTGTGGATTTTCCTTTTTGAAGCTTGTAGAATATGCCTAATATTTCTCTCCTCTGGAACTCCAGCCCCTATACACCTGGCCTACCATATTCCTGCCCTGCCTTGTTTGACCAATGTCTGACCAGTCCATGCTTCCTCCAGTGGGTTAAGGCAGAGGATTACTGAACCTCAAAGAAATGCATCATATCAAGGTAGGATACTGGGGCCTTATTTACATGGCTTTTGGAAACCCTGGTTAAAAATAGTAGACACTCATTAAGCCTACAAAATGAGGAATCGTCTACTACAAGGACTCAACTATGAAAAGTATGTTGAAGTGTGGGTGTCTGAATGGCTCTTTGAAATCTGAGATTGATTCTTTATAAATTGTCTCCAGATTACTGCCTGGCATTACTGTACGTGTCTAAGAACACCTTTAGTGCCTGTGCTCACCAAACAGGAATGTTTAGAGCCCCCGAGGCCATCATCCTACCACGTAATCTTCACAAAATAAAACAAGAGTAATAACTAATAATAACTGGTAGCAATTTGGTGGATATAGTTCATCATTTATCATCTTTATGTACATATCAATAACAGTCGACGCCCTTTGGCAAACTTTCAGGGTGTTGCTTTGCCATCCACAACAATAAATCACCTGAGAGCATATGTAACAATTATTGTCATAAATAAAGCAGTTTAATCATAATAAAGGGTAGAACCAAACAGAGATCCTAACCAAACTTGCTAGATAGCTAGGGGCCTCCTTCAGTGGTTTCTGTGATTCAGCCTAATATGTATTTAGCTAATGGTTAAACAGCCTAATAGTGTTAACAGTTGCTGAGTCCCACGCAGGAAAGACAATAGGCCTGGTTAATACGTGTGTCGTCAGTGGGGCATTGGAACAATAAAGTCTTTTACACTGTTTGCCTTAGTCTAGATTTGGTAATGTTTTGATTTATGAAGGGCAAGCATCAACAGTTCAGCAAGTGAGAGTATTTATACCTAATAGCTACTTTTCGCTGTAGTTTCTTGTGAAAGTAATGTTGCATTCAGCTGTGCCTGGAAAATGATTTGTACTGAAGAGTAAGTTAGACTTGCTGACAACTAGGAACTTTAGCATGTGGAGCTTTCTTGCTAAACAAAACTGATTACCTTCCTGGTACCATTGTTGTTTCCCAGCATGTTTCGAGGAGAGAATGTACTGTTTCCTAACAATGTCATGATGAAATAATTCTCCCCTCCCCCTTCAATAATGAAACATGAAATATGATTATTATATGCATTTCACACATTTTGCAAAAAGGTTTACATATAAGCTAAAATACTTGACATTTTCTTACCTCTTGTAAAATAGCTATTTCTATATTACTGAATTATGGGGCTTTATTCTTATAGCATTTCATTACCTGCTTAGAAGACGATCATATAGTCTTGAGCAGAGAAAATAATGAGCATTAATATTTGCTTGGCCTCAAAAGAAGTTGGGACTTTCAGAATAATGAAACAAAAAAAAATCATATAATTTATGTCACCTAATTTTATGAGTTCTCATGTGTATGTATGGGTGTATATATATGTATATATACTTATATACATATTTATTTATTCACATTTTTAATAATGCTTAGTAAAGGAATTTTAAACTTCCTAATTAAATCATTGGGCAGCTAGGTGGCACAGTGGGTAGAGTGCCAGGCCTGCAATCAGGAAAACTCATCTTCCTGAATTCAAATCTAGCTTCAGACACTAGCTGTGTGTTCTGAGTGAGCCACATAATCTGTTTGCCTCATTTTCCTCATCTGTAAAATGGTAATAGTAATAATGAAAATGATAGCACCTATCTCCCAGGTTGTTGTGAGGATTAAATGGCATAATAATTGTAAAGTGCTTAGCACAGTACTTGGAACATGGTACTGTTTAAATGTTAATTATAAAATAATACTAATATTAATATAGTTATAATAATATAGTTACATATAGTTATAATAATAAGTATTATTATTAAACATATATGTACATACACATATCTTTAATGTGCTGCTATGACTCAGCCTACAATTCTATGTGAACCATAGATCTTTGCTGCTGTATTTGGGAATAACTTCTAGCTTTGTATTATGTGCACATCATTTCTTTTCCTCTCTAAACGTACTGTGCTGCACTTGTCTCTCTAGACCAACATCCTACTTCAATTTGTCAAGGCCATGTTGAATTCTAGTCCTATGTTTGAAGGGAATAGGAACCCCTCCCTAGTTAGTATCATTTAATGAGCATACTCTCTCTTCATCTAAATCATTCCCTGTGTGGACTCTCATTCAATCCGTTCCCATATACAAATCAAAACTGAACCACAGATTATTCCCTCTCCGTGAACCTTCAATCAGGTGTACATATACATATCAGGAAAGTAGTCAAAAGCACATTATTTTTCACATATTCATGTATTCCATTTGAACATCAGTTTTCCTAAACAGTAGGCCACTTAACATGCTATTTTCAGGAAGAAATGCATGGACCAAGTCAGATATTTTTACTTAAACCAGAGACACTAAATTGAATATCCTTGAATCATTTGTTTTTATAAAGTGAGATTTAGTAGCAAAAAAAAAAATAATGATGTGAAGTAGGATTTGTCAGTATACTTGGGAGGAAAAAAAAAGGTCCCTAAATCTTTATTCTTGATATCTTTTGTTGCTAGTATCAACTCCAGTGCTAAGTGAATAATGGCATAAATTTAAATTAAAAAAAAATAACCCTAAGGAAAACATTAAATAGGAGCTCCACAACCCTTTGTGATATGTGCAATAAATAGAATTACAGGAGTAGGAAATGGGACATCCTGTCTTATTTGTAACTCATACTCAATGTGGTGCTTGATCAGCAGCTATCGTATATTCTTGGCCATCTAAGAATGTCAATATGTCATTCATCTATTACATCTTTTATAGTAGCCTAGGAGGTTACCACAGGTAATACAACAAGCATAAATCCCATTAGATTCAAGAGTGTAGCAGCAAACACCCTAGCATACCCAGGGTGGCTGCCAACACAGGTTCTTAGATCTGCTTTTATAAAGGAAAGCAACTCAAAATGGGTTAACAATCTTGCTTTAATCAAATATATGTAATTTATCTAGTTCAGGGGGAAAAGGTCAGTAACCCTGAACTACAAAAAATACAAACAAGTTACAAGCAGAAATTACAAGCAGACAGAGAAACAGATCAGCAGTCAGGCTTCCAGTTGTCTGACCATTACATCCATACCTAGTCAGTTACCAGAGAGGGAAGAACCAACATCTGGGTTTTCAAAGCTGAGGGGCTCAACAGCTGCCCAGAGTCTCATCTTGTCAAATCACACAATTCTTCTCAAAGTGAGCCCCAAAGCAAAATCTCATATCAAGGTATATATAGCCATCTCCTGGCTCACAGAATATAACAACCCCCTTGACCCACTGCCTATTCACAAAGTAACAGGTGTGGGCATTCCTGAAAACCAAGCCTCCTGCCAGAGGCTCCATGTGACCACATTCAGCCTATTAGGGGGCAGAATATATTTTCAAATCAAGGAAGGTTCTCAGAGTCACTTAAACCTATCAAAGGGCCTAGGGGCAGGGAAGATCTTAGATTCCCATTCCCACAACAAAGATATGCTTGGATAATCTTGGGGTCTGTGTTATGGGTGATAGGTTCAATTGGTTCATACACTATGTCAATGAGAATAGTCTTAATTCATTTAATCATTCCTTCAACAAATATATCTAACACCCATGTTACATATAATTAATTGTGCTGTGTGCTGGGGGAAATATGCAAAGAGAAATTATACATGATTTATGAACTCAAGAAGTTTATAACCAAGGAGATGAAACCAAGTTCCAGTTAAAATATTAAAAGTCATTCCTAGGGCCACAGAAGTAGTAAATGATAGTGCTGAGATTGAAATCCAAGCTCTGTCTATAAATGTAACACTTTTCACTCTTTTCTTTAAGCTTGGCCCAAGGGATAAGATTATAGAGCAATATGCATGTATATGTGCATATATGAGTGTGTGGGTGTATCTCTATACATACATATATGTATATATACATATATAGTACATGTACATAAATAAATTGAATTCAAATTCACATGCATGAGAGACAAAACAAAAGAGCTACAATTTCAGATGAAGAAAAAATCATTACTGTTGGGGAGCATCAGGGAATGCTTCATGGAGAATGTGATATTTGAACTGACTCGAAGTATAAAACTTTCAATGGATGGAAGTAAGGAGATGACACTTCAGGTAGAGTATTGGTGTTAGCAGAGGTGTGGAAGTGGAAGAGCTCAGGACACGTTCAAACAACAGCAAGTAGTCCTCTGCTATATTGCCCATGTGTTCTGTGCTATATTGATCATAACTCAGAAAATAAGAGAAGGTATCTCTGGAAATTTGCCCAGTTCCTTCTTTTTCTTTTTATTTGTCTTTCTTTTAGATTTCTTTAAAACCAATAAAGAGTTATTGAAGTCCCCTGTCATTATTATGTTACTCTCTATGTTTCCTTGAAGCTCAGATAATGTTTCCTTTATGAATCTGTATGCTAAGGCATTTTGGAATATATGTTTATTGCTGATATTGATTTATTGTCAATGGTTCCTTTTAGCATAATAGAGTTTCCTTGTTTATCACTTTTTAATTTTTTAATATTTGTTTTTGCTTCATCTCATAGCATGATAGCAACTCCTGATTTTTTGGATTCACATGACATACACAGTAAATTTCTTTTCTTTTTTCCCATCTCCTCAGTTTTATTTTGTATATGGTTTTCTTTTTGAAATATAGTAATATTTATACAAAAGTATAAGCAACAAATTATAGGGTTTTTTTAATTTGTTTTTTCTTACCAATCTGTCACTTTTTTGTTAATTGGATTGTTTAATTCATTTACATTTAAAGTCATAAGAGTTCGATTTATATTTTCCTCCATCTTATTGCCAACAGGCTCTGAATCATTAGTTCCAGGCCAAAGAATTGAAAAATGGAGGGAGTGGGACAGGTTACCATGATAGGGCACTATGTATGTGGGGGGAGCTGGGGTGCACTACAAGTCTGAGGGAATAGCATAGAATATAGCAGGGGCCATCTCTAAAATCAGGTTTTATTCAAGTCATGATCTACCTCTTCTGTTGTAAACATAGTATTATGCTCCTTCAGTTACTTTAATACTTTTTTTAAGGTAGGCCTGCTCCCACTGGCTCTTTTGACCTTACACCTGATCCCCTCTATCATTTGTTATTTCTTTCCCTTTAGGGTTTTATTAGTTCTCTCTTTCTTTTACCTGGTTATACATTGCTACCCCTTTTATTTCCTCTCAGTAAGGTAGATTCCTCCTTCTTCTCCTCCCCTTTAGCTAGTCCTGTTCATTAAAATTTTAAATATCATTTTTTTTCCCTTTTGAAAAAGGATTTGTTTTACTCTCTTCATTACCTATCTTCTCTTTCTGTTTAGGCTAGAGTCAGGGGAGGGGAACCTGAGGCCTTCAGTCCACATGTGGCTTTCTAGGTCCTCAGGTGTGGCCTTTTGACTGAGTCCAAGTTTTACAGTACAAATCTTTTTGTTAAGGGGATTTGTTTTGTGAAGTGTTTATTCAGTCAAAGGGCCACACTTGAGGACCTAGAAGGTCACATGTGGCCTCAAGGCTGTACCCCCTGTGCTAGACCCACATTCTCTGACACTGTCACCACTCTAGTGAAAGCCCTCTTCATTTCATGTCTGTATTACTACAATAACCTGCTGGTGGATCTGTCTGCCTTCCCACTCCATTCTATTCTCCATTCATCCACTAAAGTGATTTTTCTAGAACGCAGATTGGATCACGTCACCTACGTTACTTGATAATATTTAGTGATTCCCTATTGCTTCTAGGGGCAAATACAAAACGCTCTGTTTGGCATTCAAACACCTTCATAACCTGTCCTCCTCCTACCTTTCCAGTTTTCTTATACCTTAATGCCCAGATCATGCTCTTTAATCCAGTGGCATTGGCCTTTGTGTGTTCCATAACAAGACATTCTGTCTTTTGGTACTGGACATTTTCCATGACTGTCCCCTATGCCTGGAATGCTCTCTCTCTTTCATTCTACTAACCTCTCTGGCTTCCTTTAAGTCCCAAATAAAATCTTACCTTGCTTAGGAAACCTTCCCTAACCTCCCTTAATTTCAGTACTTTCCTTCTTTTAACAATTTCCTATTTATCCTTTATATAGCTTGCTGTGTTTGTGTGTGTGTGTACATGTTTTATCCCTCATTAGAGTGTAAGCTCCTTGAGGGAAGAGACTATCTTTTACCTCTTTTTGAATCCCCAGTGGTAAAACAGTGGGTCAGAGGGAGTTGCCACCAAGAACTCCCAATATTCATGAGCATATTTGAACTTCCATAACAAAAAATCCATTATTTCATTAGTTTGAATATTCTTTACACAGACACAGTTCCCAGACTCTCTATGCCATATTAGAGATAATCAGTTGCTATGGCAAAAATCAATGAATGGATAGATAGACAGACAGACAGATTAATAAATAGATAGATAGATAGATACATACATACATACATACACACATACATACATAGACAGGAAAATAAATAAATAGATAAGAATAAATAAATGAATCAATGAAAGAATCCAGTGACCAACTTTCAAGTGATAAGCCCTCTATGAACCTCCCTGGGCCTAGGTCTCTTGTGGCACACACATAACTTAATTCATCTTTCCTGAAAATCTTTCTTTCTGGCTTGTCAGGAGCTGCCTGTCAAATGTTTCTTCTGTTCATGTAGCCTCCAAGAAGGGTAACTCCCACACCATCAAGAAGTATTGCATAGGATTTTCGGCAAAAGCAATTTTATTGCTATTTTGCAGATGAGGAAACCAAGCCCCACAGGGGAGAAATGAGATGACTAGAAAGTGCTTGAGCTAGGACTAGAAAGCCAGTTGTTCCTCTTACTAGCCCTGCGCTTTTTTTCCTAGGAGAATTTGGAGAGAAGTTCACATCAAAACTTCAGCACTACGGGTGTGATACCTGATCACCAAACATGACCTCATTGCCACAGTGTGAGACTAACATAAAGCGGAAAGACAGGCAGAACCCTAGCTAGACAAAGAGAGAATTACCTTTAAATACCTATTATGGCTCAGAAGATAATGATACCTTAAGTTGGAAAATGCTTTATTGTCTACAAAGTACTTTCATACACATTATCTCATTTGATCCAATGAGGTAATCAACTCTTGACATGGCTATTGTCCCTGTTTTACAAATGAGACAACTAAGAATCAATGAGGATAAAAGACTTGGTGGCCACAGGCTCATTAGTCAGTGCTGGAACCAGGTCTTGTGATGGCTGGTTCACTACTGATTCTATTAAATCTTGTTGCCTCTATGATAATTAAAGAGGAAACATAGCATGGTGGATAGAGTACTTGACATGCCAAGAACTCAGTTCAGTTTCCTCTTAGGCACTCAACAGTGTGACCCTGGGCTTAAGAGTCTCTTAACCTCTCTGAGGCTGGATCCTCATCTGTCAAATGGGGCTATTAGCACCACCTCCCAGAGTTGTTGCAAAGATAAAATAAGTTAATATTTGTAACACTCTTTGAAAGCTTTACACAGATAGTAGTTATTATTATTAATTTTTAATTATTATATCTTCTAAGGATTGTTTTGAAGTTCAAATGAGAAAATAAATATAAAGTACTTGGACACCTTGACATGGTGCATAAATATGAGATATAATTGTAGTTAATATTGGCCTCCTCCCTTATCTCCATGTACTAAAACCCTTCCCTCCTTTCAATGCCTAGATCAGGGGTCACCTATGACCCCAGCTAGAAGTGATCTCTTCTCACTCAAAATCTGTTTTGAATCTCAAATAAAAAAAAACTATAAAGGCACCTCAAAATTAAGAAAAATGAAACATTCTTAATAGGTAAGTTATTACTAATATAAGTATGCTTTTTGATTTAGTAGATTATTTCAAGAGGTTGACCATAACAAATAATCACACACATCTATGTATATATATATATATATATGAATATATACCTATATATAGTTTTAGACCACTTCTTTTGAGATTATAAAACCATTATTTATTTTGAGATTATCACTTAATGATGAAACTTCACTGCTATTTTATTCACCTAGTGATTAAGTATTTCCTTTTAAGTAGCTCAAATATTTTTTAAATGCTGTGTTAACATTTCTAAGAGCATTGATAATTATTATTGGCCTATTATTTAGGTATTTCCCCAGATTGTTCTCCTTCCAAATCTCTATCTACTGAGATCCTTCCCTCCCTTCAAGGACTTACATCAGGGGCCACCTTCTCTATGAAGTCTTTTTTGATGTCCCCAGCTAGAAGTAATCTCTCCCCACTCAAATTTCTCATCCTCTTCCATTTATGCCTCTCCTATGCACTTAATGTAATGTGTTTATCCTATGGTTTTGGTTTACTCTTTCCCCTCTTAGGATGTAAGCTCTTTGAGGGCAAGGGCAGTATATTGTTACAGGAAGCACAAATTTTTCATGCTATTGGAATCTTGTGTGATTCTTATCCATGTACTTCTGCATATTTACTAAAAGAATGCACACTTAGTGTTTCTGTTCTCTTTTAAGATTTCACAGCTACCAGTGCCTTTGTCATTCCTTATTTCCGTTATGTATCACTGCTGTTCTTTCATGACCTTTTCTGGTCATACATCTACTTAGTTCTATCTTTCATGCCACTTCTTGCACTTCAGAGTGGTGCTATGCCTAATTGCATTTGCCTGAGTCTCTATTTTGTTTTGAATCACTATCATTTTTGTTTTATTGTTTGTTTTGGATTTTCTGAGGAAATAGGGGTTAAGTGACTTGCCCAGGGCCATGCAGCTAGTAGGTGTCCCAGGCTGTATTTGAACTCAGTTCCTCCTGAATCCAAGGGCAGTACTCTATACACTGCTCTACCTAGATGCCCCATACTATCATTTCTGGAGATTGTGGTATTCCATAATTTGTAGCCAGATAACAACACTATGGCATTACTGGGGGGAAAAGTGTTGAAGAGATAGGCTTTCATGATCAGGGAGTGGTTTGTGATCTTCACAAGAGCTATGTCCTTCCTATATCCTCATATTTCTATTTATCATTTATTTACTTATTTATTTTATGAAATAATTCAACCTTCTACTCTAGATAGCATCTGTCTTCAGGATTTTGTGAACAAAGTGGTTCAGCATAGATATGTAGATGGTTTCAGTATAGAAATCACCAAAGTGATTTGAAGACCTTATATGAGACCTGAAGTGAGAATTCTAGCTTCTCTGACAGCTGCTAACATACAGCCAAGACACTGGTAGATACACTTGGACGAGGTTCAAATTAACAATTTAAAGATGAAGGTTTCCATATCCCATGCTAATTTGGGCACTTCCCATTCAATAATTGCTTTTTTTCCCTTGGACCTCCCTGATGTAATAGAATTACTCGATCCTTGTGTCAATCACTATTTTCCTCACTACACTAGGAAAAACTCAACACATTTCCATATTGAATTCCAATAGCAGAGACACATTCAGTTAAATATGAAATGTTGGTAAGGTGAAAAGCATTTAAATTTGACCCAAACATTGCAAGTATAGTCAGTGGTCTTATCCTATAAAATCTCGATGTGAAATAAGGGTTAAGTAGCTATTGTTCTTTTAAAAATTACACTAAAACACAGCTTAGTTAATTATCATCCCCAAATACTTTCTGAGAAACTATGCTTTAGTTGGTTAGGATTTTACAGGAACTCAGATCTATCTATTTTTTCTCTGTGTCTGGCATTCCTTGATGGGAGGTATCAGGTGAATTGAACAAATCTCAGCCATCAGCAGAGAAATAATTTTGCCAACACTAAGCAATAGTGTATACGTTCAGTAGTGCCCCCTTGATGCAATTCAGCTGCCCCAGAACATTGAAGCTCACCTCGGCCTCGTTTTTTTGTAGTGGGACAAAGGTTCGCTTAACTTTGTGAATTGTAATCCCCAAACCTATGCTACACAAACATCAATTAGTGAGAGCTGACCTAAATGATAATGATCTTACTGCACATTAAAATCAGCTGATACTTTCCCTAATTAAAGAATGCTCCAATTATAGTTAACCCAAAGGTCAGATGCTCCCAACTCTCTAGGCCTAGTAATGGTATTGTTACTGATAGGTGGTATCATGGAAATTAAATGTGCAATAATGGTACAGCTAATGATACAGCTGGACCTCAATGCAATAGGCTTAATATTTTCAGACTACTTTTCCTGACCTCTTAGTCTGATTATATACCCCCACTTCTCAACCATGGCCCTGAACTATGTCTCTTTGCTTTCTTTTATTTCTTCCCTCAATATTTCCTTGACCTTCCATTTACCTATTCTAGTTATGAAAAATATATTTTAACACTTCATAAATATGAATACGTGCCACCATTCTTAACAAATTATTCATTTGGACAGTATTTTTCTAATGCTTTGTAGTAATTAGAGAGCTTAAATAAAATATTTATATGTGTTGTATTAATTAAATCATTTTTCTAGAAGCAATTTGTGTGGGGGGGTGTGATTTTCAGCTTTCTAATTACTTCTTTTTCTGTACCTAAGATTTTTAAAAAATTCTCCTAGGGTCTCATTTCCTCTATCTTTATTTATCCACTTCTAATCTCCATTGCCAAAATATCTTCCTCAGTCTCATCTCTACTACTAGCAAATGACTGTACTTATTTGACCTTAGTTTACTCATCTGTAAAATGGGAGATTTGGGCTAAATGATCTCTAAGGTCCCCTCCTCCAGTGCTAACTCTAAGATATACTACTACTCAGTTGGTTCTTTAAATTCTGAGGAAATCCATAGGCTTTAGAATTAGCAGTAACATAAAGATAAATTGCTGGACACCTATGTATTCAATCCCCTCACACCTCTCCAAGTAGCTATAATGTGATATACAGCACCTCATTAAGCCAACCTTTATACAGTACTTCATTTTCTTTTCATTTCTTTTTTTTTGGAGGAGGGAAGGCAGGGCAGTTGGGGTTAAGTGACTTGCCCAAGGTCACATGGCTAAAAAGTGTTAAGTGTCAGAGGCTAGATTTGAACACAGGTCCTCCTGACTCCAGGGCTGGTGCTCTATTCACTACACCACCTAGCCACCCCTTAATTTATTTTTAAAGCATTTTTACTTTGGATACTACTATTTGCAATAATAATTTGGGTTAACTATAACATACCTTTGCATACTTAGAAAGCATACTTAGACCAATATGATGTGTATGTACACAGATTGAAAATCTTAAAAATAATAAATATTAGATGCCTTTGATAGCAATAGCACAAAGAGTAACTACTTTGAAAAAAATTAAATAAGAGAAGACTAATATCAATGATCATTTCCCTCTTTTTCTAAACAGAAAATAAAAATTTCAAGTAGTTATCTAGTTTATTTAAGATCACATAATAATCAAAATAGCATATTAAAATTAATTGCTTACACTGACAGTCCTTTAAGTTTGCAAAGCACAGGGGATACGTTTCTTTTTTGAGATTCATAACTCTGTAAGGTAGACATTACAACTTTTATTATCTCCATTTAAATGTGTGAAAACTGAGGCAGAAATTTAGGGATTTGCTCAAGATCACAATGATGATAAGAATCTGAGGTAGGGTTTGAACCTCTCTTTTCCCGATTCAAAGTTTAGTACTCAGTCCCTTATACGAAATGAATCCTGGAGGTTGAACAATGCCATTTCACTCAATAAACAGCACTGCTTACTTATACCTGTGGGGGGAAAAAATCTAATCAGACGTGCCCTTATTTCATGAGGACTTCTATGTCTATGCCACATATCATTGAAATAAGATGCAATATGGAATGTGATTCATTGCTTCTACTGCACATTTATTTAAAATATTTCTATTAGCCGGATAATTTTAAAGCTGATAAGGAGCTGTAGTAAAATGTTATCCTTGTCATGATACTGACAGGGAAGTGTCCTGAAGAATTTAAATAAAGGTATCATTTAAACCCACCATTTCTAAAAATAGATAGTACAGCAGGCCTCAGATATTTGGTTCATATTCATGGAATGTTACAGGTATTATTTTGGCCACAGGAGGGCTCCCATATGAAAAATGAACTGTTAATGAAGAAATTAATCATAAAAACAGGAGGTTGAAGCAAAACGAATGAAAATTAAACTAGCATAAAGCTTGGTTTTTATCATGGGTCCAATATCTTCTGGCTTTATCTACATGATCCCAAAACAACCCAATGAAAAATTTAATAAAACTGGTTATTTGTCATCACATAAACCAATAAATGTCTCTTTATTCAATTTAAACATTTCTGAAAAACTGAATGCCATCAGACAAGTTTGTGTATGTAGATGTCATTCAAATCGACACACGTACTCAATATGTGCAAGGCACTGTTGTGGACAATGGAGACTCTGTCATGAGAAATGACATAGTGTCTGTCCTCAGAGACCTTACAATCAAGAAGAGCATAGAAATAATTAAGGAAATAAACATTTTTTTGTTTTGTTTTGTTTTTGGTAGAGGGGAAGGCAGGACAATTGGGATTAAGTGACTTGCCCAATGTTACACAGCTAGTAAGTGTTAAGTGTCTGAGGCCAGATTTGAACTCTTGACTCCAGGGCCAGTGCTTTATTCACTGTGCCACCTGGCTGCCCCAAAATAAGCATTTCTTAAGTACTTACTATGTGGCAGGAACTGTGTTAAGGATGTGGACACATCACCAAATTACTAAAATTCCAGTTAAAAATTATTAAATGCATATGAGTGATTAAAAAGAGGAATAACTTCTCCCTAGGGGAGAAGGGAAGGAACAATAGAGGAAATGGCACTTCAGCTAGGCCCAGGAGGAAGAGGTTGTAAACAGGAAGAGATGGAGAGGAAAGCCAACCGAGGCAAGAGCATCAGCAGATGCAGTTTATATGGGTATTTGTACAGTCTTGGCCTAGGCACTTTGGAAAAAGGAAGTCCTGGGGGAATTAAGTGAAAGCATTATATATATATTCTAAACCATAAGTTAAAATGAATGGTCTAATCTCTAGCCAGAAAGATTCTTTACTTTGGCTTCTCTTTGACTTCTTTTTTCCTTCTCTCTCCCATAGGGATTAATCAGATATACCTCATAAAATCACCCGGACTTGCCCAAGTAAGGCAAAGTAAGCTATGGTACAGATGTAAAGGTGCTAGGATGCTTTTGAGGCAGAGGTAGCCTTGCCAGGGATGCCCAGAAGGGCAAAGGTGTTTCTCAGGGACACTATACCCAGATGTCCCTCTGTGTACCCAGGTTTCTTGGAATGTCTGATGCAAGGGTCAAAAGAATTTCAAAAGTGGTTATTCTCCACCAGGAAATGAAAATAATTGCTGAAACATCTAGGTTTCAGCAGTCATGAAATTCAATTTTGTTTTCTACACCTGAAATCAGGTTTAATTGAATTCATTAAACAAACAACAACCCAGAAACTGAATCTAGATGACAAGATATCAATAACTGACTTGGTTGTTTAAAGTATTATGTAGACCAGTTCAGTGACTACCTTGCTGAGTGAGCTATATTCAAGTGTCTGTGCTTCATATGAATTGTTAGAAAAGTGTGCATAATTCTATTAATCTTTTCCTGAGGTTATTGTGAGTTATCTCTGTAAATCAGCTATGCCCAGAGACCCAAAGCCTAATAGAAGATATGCTGTCAGTTAGTAAAAGGATAAAAAAATTAAATATGATAGGACTAAGATAAAGAGGGAACAGAGCCAAACTCAAGAGTCAGGAAGACCTGGGTTTGGGTCTCACCTCTGAGATGTCCTGTCTGTGTGACCCTGGACAAGTCACAAGCTCTCATTGGCCCCATCAGCTCTGTAAAGATCATAAGTTGCAGATCAGCTTTTAATCTGCATTGGTAGAGAGTTCTTGACTATAATTTTTTAATACCAAGGAAAACAGAAATCTAAGCCTTCTCCTCTCTCTCCACCCCAAAAAAGAAATCATCCCTCAAAGTTGGCATGTTTTTGGATCCATATAGCTTTAGGTCACTGATGCCCACTTTTGTCCATTGTAGTTTTCCTATCACAGTGGGAGGAGTTGGTGACAATTGTATATTCCCTAAACGTTTTAGGAAGTCAAAGGCAGATCAGGTTAACTGTCTCTGTCAACAAAATAGTTTCAGGTTCTTGCAGTGACTTAGTTGTTTTGTTCAGTCATTTTTCAGTCATGTCCAACTCTTCATGACTCCATTTGGGATTTTCTTGGCAAAGACACTGGAGTGGTTTGTCATTTCTCTAGCTCATTTTATATATGAAGAACTGAGGCAAATAGGGTGAAGTGACTGGCCCAGGGTCACACAGATAGATTCTGAGTCCAAATCTGAACTCATTAGGAAGATGTATCTTCTTGAGTTCAGGCCCAGCTGAGTGCACTGTGCCACCTAGTTGCCCAATTGATGTGTAATTCGCCCTAAAAAGCAAATCAATTTCAATATAACATTTTGAGAACAATTCCAGACAATAAACACACTAATCTATTTTGTGGGGTTTTATTTGAAGGATGTTCATGTCTACTTTCTCAATCAATTTCATTTTTTTTTTGCCTATACATTTTAATCATTTTCTTTAGTTCCAAAGGAGAAAATTTACCAAACTTCTGGCCTCTGAGCTCACTTAAAACTCAATGAATTATAGCCAACTCCTTAAATATTGGCTGTTGTTTCTTTCTTATTTTTATGCTGCTTCTTATGTCTCAAGACGTACCTGAAATGATCTGTGAGTCCATGTCTTGAGAGGAGGGTTTAATGAACGGTTCCTTTAAGGTTTTTGATTGGAGGAAGTTCTAAGGGCAAATAGCTTTACATCAGGGACTCAAACTTCTACAGCTTGTCATTAACAGCCCAGTAAATTATCTAAAGGTCACACATTATTGCTAGATTAATAAAATCCATATTAAGAGAAATGAAGTTGATAATGCAGTTCAAGCTATCTTTTTCCACGCAGTACCTCACAACCAACTGTCACCAGCTCTTAAAATGAGGAGCTAAAGACCAAAATGAGCCCTGCAATAAAAATTAGTAGGCCAGAAAACTCCTAAGCGATGTGGTAGTAATTTGCTAGGAGTAAATCACATTTTCTTGGAATTTTAATTTTTCCATTTACCTGGTATGACTCCCGGTTCTCCTCATAACAACTCAAGGCAGGGGGAAATGATTTTGGGAGTAAGTGGAACAGGGAGAGAGGTGGAACCAAATGAAATGTGCAGTTAAGATGAGGTCAAGAGACATAAGAACATAGATTTGGAAGGGGCTTTAGGGGTCGTCTCATCCAAGCCCATTGTGCTCTATAGCACAGGACCTGGAGTCAGGAAGCTGTAGTTGTTTAGTCATATCCAATTCTATGTGACTCCCTGTATTTTGTCCATAGAGCTTTCTTGGCAAAGATATTGGAATAGTCTGCCATTTCCTTCACCTGTGTGTCCTTATTTTACAGGTGAGGAATTGAGGTAAATAGGTGTTGTGACCTTCCCAGGGTCACACAACTAATAAGTATCTGAGGCCAGATTTGAACTCAGATCTTCCTGACTCTGGGCCCAGTGCTCTAGCCACTGCCCCACCCAGCTTCCCAGAGTCAGGAAGACCTGAGTTCAAGTCTAGCCTCAGACACTTGCTAGTTGTGTGACCCTGGAAAAGTCCCTTCCCCTCTTTCTGCCACAGTTTACTCATCTGTAAAATAGGAAAAATAGTAGCACCTATTTCCCAGAGATGTTGTGAAGATAAAAGGATATATTTGCAATTTGTTGTTCAGTTGTTTTTAGTCACATCCATCTCTTTGTGATCCCAGCTGGGGTTTTTATGGGTAAAGATACTGGAGTGGTTTGCCATTTGCTTCTCCAGACCATCTCACAGATGAGGAAACTGAGGCAAACAGGGTTAAGTGACTTGCCCAGGGTCACACAGCTAGTAAGTGTCTGAGGCTAGATTTGAACTCAGTCTTTCTGACTCCAGGCCCGGCACTCTATCCACTACCCTGATATTTGTAAAGCACTTTGCACAAAACTTTAACCACTACTATATTAAAAGTATAACCACTATACTAAAGTGAGCAGTTACTATCTAAGAGTACAGAAATAAAAAGTGACAGATTTAGAAACTGAACCCAGGTCTCCTGTCTTGGAGTTCTGTGTTCTTTCCAATGTACCATGCTATTATAAAGTCATGCAGCTAAGTGGCACAGTGGATAGATTGTAGGGATTGGAGTCAGGAAGATTCATTTCTGTGGGTTCAAATCTGACCTCAGTCACCTACTAGCTGTGTAACTCTGGGCAAGTCATCCAACCCCATTTGCCTCAGTTTCCTTATCTGTAAAATGATCTAGAGAAGGAAATGGCAAACCTCTCCAGTATCTTTGCCAAGAAAACCCTTAATGGGGTCACGGAAAGTTGGATAAGACTGAAAAAGGAAAATTTCTCATACATAAAAAATTCAAAAAAAATATTTAGAGTAGGAAGTGTCAGTGAAGGCTTGCTTTACAAAAGGATTAATATTTGAATTCTTTGCCTAGTGTCTAATGTAAAAAAAAAAATACATACAGTAATTCCTTTTTTTGTTTGTTTTTGCTTTTTTTGGGGGGAGGGCAATTGGGGTTAAGTGATTTGCCCAAGGTCACATGGCTAGTTTTTGTGTGTGTGTTCAGTGTTTGAGGTCAGATTTTAACTCAGGTCCTCCTAATTCCAGGGCCAGTGTTCTATTCACTCTGCCCCCCTACCTGCCCCACAGTAATTCCCTTCTTAAGAAGAATAGAAGATTTAAGAAGTCAATGAGAATTATTACTTTAACTGGTCAAGATGGAGCTTGTCCCTACACAAAATGGAGGTGCTACCAGCACACAAGCAGGCCCTGATACCTGTTGGAGGATCGAAGGATTAACATGTTCACTTTGATTTGATTTAACTCAACAATCAATTAATAACTATTTACTCTATTCCACTCTGGAGCCACATTCTGGAGATACCCAAATGACAATGAAAAAGCCCTTGTCCTTTTTTCAGTGAGCATATAGTCTCCTTGGGGAATCAGACAGATAGTAGTAACCTTGCTTCTGACTGTCCTGCATGGTTTTGTGGAACAGTTTAAAATGTAGGAAGCAAATAAAGGCTGTATGACATGGCGGATAAAGAGCTAGAACTATGAAGATGAGTTCGAATCCCTCTTCTGACACACATACTGTCTATGTGACTCTTTGGCGAGCTCATGAACTTCCCAGTGCTCTAGATAACTCTAGTGCCAACTTACACTGGCTGACATAGTTTCTGCATTTGTTAGTTCCTTGTACCCACGAAGTCCTAGGTGCAGTCTCAATCTCTTCAAAATAAATATAATATAAAATAATTTCAGTGAGGGAGGGAGAGGCATTAACAACCCTGGGGATCACAAAGGGTCTCATGGAGGTGGGGACCCCTAGACTGAGCCTTGAATGGACCTAGATATTAGAAGAGGGAAGGATGATAAGAGAATGTTAGACCTACAGGATATTTCTTGCTTCTCCCTTCTCACCCCTCATTTATTCATCCCAATTATAAAAATTATATATTAGAATTTGATAAATATAAATTCCATCCTTAACAAATTGTTAATTTGTGCAAAATTTTTAAAAGCACACTTTATAGTGTAACACAGAGTATATATGTATACAAACATACATATATATTCCACAATAGCATTTGTTGTTGTTCAGTTGTTTTTTCAGTAATGTCTGACTTTGTGACCCCATTTGGAGTTTTCTTGGTGGAGATACTGGAGTGATTTGCCATTTCCTTTTCCAGCTCATTTTACAGATGAGGAAACTGAGGCAAAGACTTGCCCAGGGTCACAAAGCTAATAAGTGTCTGAGGTCAGATTTAAACTCAGGAAGATGAGTCTTCCTGACTCCAGAATGCTATCCAGAGCACTACCTAGATGCCCCTGCAATGGTATTTAGGGAATTTCAATATTTATTAATGTGCTATTAACCCCATTTTACAGTTAATAAAACTGAAGTAAACAGGTTAAGTGACTTGCTCAAAGTCATATACCTAATAAGTACATGAGGTTGGTTTTGAATTTAGGGCTTTTTGGATTCCAGGCCCATCAATCTTAACCACTGAGCCACAAAACTGACAGGAAATGCTTAGCACTGTATCAGAGTATAAAAATCTTAGTCACGTTTTCTATGTAATTACAAATTGCTTTTCTGAATTGTGAGATCAGTTCACAGCTCAATCAAAAAAGCCTTAGTGTTCCTTTCATTAAACAATCTTTCCTTTTTGTAATTTTACCTAGTTTTTAAGGGGGGAAGTGAAATTTTCAGTTCATCTTATTTTTGGTGATTTAGATAATCCTTGTACATACTTGTTAATACTATGGAATTCTTGTTAACCCACCCCCCTCCCCATCTTTGAACATATCTATTGGGAGATGTTTTTTGAATATATTTTTAAATAGATAGTTTTTGAGGATTTAGAATGAGTGGTCCACAAGTCATGCTAAATAAACACTTCCATTTCATTTGGCAGGTTTACTACATTGGTAGATCAGGACACTACTATAGTCAGATTATACTTAGGTTAAATTCAACAAACATTTCTTTAGCATTTGGGTCAGCTGGTTGATTCAGTGGATAGAGTGCTAGATCTGGAGTCAGGAAGACTCATTTTCCTGAGTTTAAATCTGGCCTCAGACACTTCCTAGCTGTGTGACCGTGGGTAAGTCACTTAACCCTCTTTGCTTCAATTTCTTCATCTGTAAAATGAGCTGGAGAAGGAAATGAAAAATCACTCTGGTATCTTTGGCAAGAAAACCCCAAATGGGATCATGAAAAGTCAGATATGACTGAAATGACTGAACAACAAACATGTACATAGCACTCTCTTAGGTGTTTGGATGCAAAGGCAAATGCAAAAAAAAGTCCTTGCCCTAAACGAACTTGCATTCAATTTTGGTTATATACGATGTCTACAAACAATTACATATATAATAGTGAGAGGAGCAGAGAGCTCTAAGAACTGGGGTGAAAGTGGGCAAACAATCAAGAAAAACCTTGGACATGATGTCACCCTTTTGGAGCCTTAAAAAGAGATAAAGAGTCTTCTAAAAGGCAGAAGACAAGAGGAAGTGCATTGTAGCAATGGAGCACAGGTTTTGTAAAGGCAAGGAGAGGAGAGATGGAATATAAGTCTTTCTTGCTAATTTCATCAGTGAAATAGTCTAGATAACAATAAATGAAAGGTCAGTTTGATTAGTAGAATGAATGGACTCAAACATTAGGTATTCATGCAATTGAAGCCAACTTGAAAGGGAGATCTCTAAGGAGCACATTAGGAATCTGTTCTCGATTGCACTCATCCACCATTTTTATCAATGACTTGGGAGAAAGCATAGATTGTTTTTATCATATCCAGTGGTGACATTAGGCAGATAGGGATAGTAAAAGACTTTGATGAGAATCAGATTGTGAAAAGATCTCAGTAGGTGGGGACAATGAAATGACTAATAAAATGAAATTTAATAGGGAGAAATATGGAGTCTTATATTTGGGTTCTAAAAATTGGCTTCCAAAGTATAAGGTGGGGGAAATGAAGCTGGTCAATAGTTTGTGCTTAAAAGAATGGTGAGCTTTAGTGGATTGTGAGTCAGTGGTTTATCAAAACAATGACAAAAGCAATACAATATAAACAACAACAAAAATGAAATCTTAGGCTGCATTAAAGAGGCATAATCTCCTGAAGTGGGAAAAGGAGAATTCTGATGTACTCTACTATGATGCAATGAAATCTTATGTATTGTTCCCCATACTGGGTGCCACATGTAAAGAACAACATTGATAAACTTCTCTGTCTGGAGTAGTACCAGGAAGTTAAGAGAATTAGAGACCATATTTCAGTCTATCTGCAGTAACATCAATGAGGGCATTTCCTCAGGCACAGATTCACATTATAATGCTTCATATTTTCTCATCCTGTACAACAATTGTTCATGTCCTCCCATAAATTCTTCATGGGGGATCTGCCCAAATCACAAAGGACCATCATCTAGGTCCTCTGATGCTGTGAAAAGATTTATGGTTTGATCACTAATTCTATTGTGTCCAAAGATCACATCTCTGTGAGTCTGACAGATGAGCTACCATCAGATCTGTGTTTTAAGAATATAACTTGGGCAGTTATGTGGAGTAAGGATTGGAGAAGGTGTAGACCTTACATATGTTTTCATATTTGATCCTCTCAAAGACCCTGCAAGTAGGTATTCTATGCAGCAAGATTTCCATTTTACAGAAGAGGAAAATGAAACGCAGATTTTAACTTCCTTAAACCAGACAGGTAGTAAATGAGAGAGCTTAAACTAAAATCCAAGTTTCTGTCTCTAAATCCAGTGACTTTGTCTTTTATACCTTAGCTTCCTCATTGATTAATTGCTCGATTGATGAAGGTAGGCATTATTTGTAAGGATGATTAAAAACAACAACAAAAAACAATACTAGCCAAGAAGCCCTTTCATTACTTGGGAGAATCAAAGGGTTGAGGAATTTCCATCCTTCCTAACTCTGTGGCCCTCTATTTCTTGAGCACATTCTAGGAATTTGCATTGTAGCTGAAATATACATAATTTTAGGGGTGTGTTTTGAATAATGTAATTATTTCTGTCAATCCTATTATTTTCTAAATAGAGAAAATTTAAAACCTAATAAGATGTCAACAGCCTTTTTATCCCACAATAAAGTGGAGATTTGCCAATTACCTGGTTACTTTGATGAATATAGACAACAAAAATAGATTATTCAGCTCCTAAAGTGGATTTTCAAAGCCTAAATTCGTCAGGTTGAACTGTCAAGCTTGAGCAGTTTAACAGTATAAACGCCCCAAACTGGAATAATTTGAACTTAAACAAATTCCTTTTGGGATCTTAATCATCTGGTTTAACTATCTATATTGTTCCCATTAAGTAGACAATCACCAAATCTGTCTTTCAGTGTGTACTATGTAGAACCAACCTTGAATAAGACCAATCATTTGCTCTTGGCTTTTTTTTTTCTTTCTGCTCTCCTCTCTCTGAATCTATTTCTGGCAGCCATTAAGATTTACTCTTGCCAAAGTCCACATCTTTATTGGCAGTGGATGTCTAAAATAGTGATGTGTTCTTCTATGATTGGCCATTCCTAAGAGCACTGTAAGGCACTGAGTAAATATTACCTACACTGTTGCTATTTAGACTACATTATTTATGATTATTATCAGAGTAGAGCTATTATTTTCTGTGTCATCCATGTTTCTCAATTTAAGGGATAAATGTCACATCTCTCCACCCCTCGAAAACCTATCCTCCTATTCTTTCATAGAAAATGCCATTGCTTCCAGAATCAGAACAATTGAGTTGTTTGTAAATGTTTTATTTTAAGTACATCATATCTTTTTACCCAACAAAAAGAAAATTCTATTTTGTCAGCACTAGGAGGGACAATAGAGCCACTTTTAAACAATTATAGATTTAGTCAGGTGACTCAGTAACCAATCGGCCTGTCACTTTAACAATTGGTAGATGATCTTATAAAGTCTACTTTTGCTCAAATAGATTCAAGACATCTCTGGGTGTATTATATGATAAGTGTAAGACTTTCAAGTCTTTCAAATATACCATTTAGAAGGAAGGCCTTTTTGGAATCCATCGAGAGATAGCAGATACACATTACAGCACTTTCCCAGTCAAATCATAAGGCAGGAAGTCTGTATAAAAGAAATTTTGATATTTCTGCAAAATCACAAAGCACGGGACATTTCCCTTTCATATTTAATAAAGATCTCCACCGTCAGCTGCAGCTGGTGATAAGTGTAATATCTTTAAATGGTTAATCCAGGGATCATGGCTCAAGTACTTTATGTGGTTTGGAGCCAGGAAAGCTGTTAGTAGCCTCAGTGTGCATTTCATAAACCCAAGGAATTTTTTTTTTTTCGGTTTGGCTTTTTACTATATCTTAAATGCTTTATTTTTCAGGGGAGAGATAAGGCCTGGTTCTTCACATAAAACTACAGCTTAGCCATTACTTAGTCTTTCTCTGTTAAGGAAAAGGTCCTGTCTGTGCACAGATGTCTCAGATTAAATTGTATCTCACAGTCCTTACAGTGCTCAGTACTAGATGAACTGCCAAAAGGGCCGTAGGCAAGAACTAAATTGCTTTGGTTTCAGTACACAGTGAATTTGGCTCAGACAAGCTGAATCAGTACATTAAATGCGAATCCCTCACAGATTTGAAAGCAGCCTTTAGCACAATTATTGACTGTGAGTGATGATTACGTCTAATTGAAGGAGACTTTTGCTACCTGTAGCTCAGCTGGAGTCCACGAGAGCCACAGCAAGGCACTGCATCTTAATTCAATGTTCCAGCTTGAGAGAAGCAATTGAACCTAAATCCTGAAGTGTGTACACATGGTCGATAAACTTTAATAAACTTTACGGGTTCAGTAACTAGGCTGAGTATATAATTCAATTTTTTAATTCAGGAAAGGAAAGTAGCTAACAAGTATGTTGGGCTACAATAATGTATTAGTTCATCTCATGCAGAGGCCTTCTCAGTAAAAGGAAAATATATCGTTTCATGCTTGTCTTTGGAACAAGTCATAAATCTGCCATTCCATACACTGTATTAATGCTCTACAGGTGGGGCATTACCAGGCTTTTTGGGCAAGGACCAACTTTCAGCAAATTTGTGAGGGAAACAAACTAATTTGACAATTTTGCATCTTTTGTTATGGAAATTATGCCAATAATGAAAAGAAATGAATGGCTTTCCTAATAGATTCTGCCTCAGTCGCCCAGATCCTGCTACTCCTGACATGCTTTTATATCATAACAACCAGTCATATAGAAGCTCATGATATGACTTAATCCTTCCCAAAAAGTTATTGATTTTTTCAGGGAACTAAAGTAGGTTTTCTCATGGGTCTTTCGTTTAGAGTCTTATTTTCCTTGTGTTCTTCAAAAAAAAAAAAAAGGCTGCTAATATGTTGCCTACAGATGTCTTTTTCCTCACACACTGTTGTATTTGAACACACTGACATTTTCTAGTTAGAGAAAATTCATTTTAAATGAGAGCGATGGACTCTGACATTATTTTAAAGAGAATTTTATGGCAGGATTTTAAATAAATTCCTTTCTTTCACTGAAAAGTTAAACTATGCCTCTATGTGAAACAATTTCTCAAACATTGCACAATCCTCATACATAGGCATGTTTGCTATTAATTTTCCTTGTGAAGAATGGGCTAATGGCCATATGGATTTGTGTTATTGTTATTTTTTTTAGGATTGGAGCATTTGTTAGAATAATAAAATCAACCCCACAAAGGACTGCATTATTTTGAAAATATCCTGATTTTTAAAACTGAGATCAAATTTAGTTGGAGTATTCACATTTTTATGACTATTATAAGTATGCATAATAAATTGCATAATGGAGTTAGACTAGTTTGTATAGAAGGTGTGACATCTGTATTTATTATAAATTCCGTGACTAATATTTGTCATGTATGTCTCCCTCTTTACTGTGGGAAAGAATATGTGAACTCCAGCCCAAAATTTAAACAACATAGGCATCACCAAATTATAAAAAATTCAAAATCAATCTCTCTTTTGAGGTTCACTAAAAGTATATATAACCTTTGACCCAAAATTTGAACCAGACAAGAAGCACCTTGACTTTGGCAAGAATTTTGGATTGAGATTGAGAACTGAGATTAAATTCTATTTGTCAGAGAACTGCATGCAAAAATCTAGGTGTCTGATCTATACAACCTTAGGCCAGTAATTTTGCATGTCTAGGCCTCTGTTTTCTCAGCTATAATAGGACAGAGTTGGACTCGGCCTCTGACTTCTTAATCTGTGATCTTTCCCATTTCTTTTTTTTCTGCATTCTCTAACTTCAATCTCTAGATTAAGTTAATGGATTCTTCTTTTGTTTTTATCACTAGCTATAGGCTGTTGAACCAGTCACTTAACCTCTGTATCTGACAAGCAAGTGAGATAGTATATATAAAGACCCTTTGAAAAACGAAAGGTAATTTCAAAATATAGTCAGCTAAAAAAATAACTAGTTGGTTCTTAGGCTTTGAGTCATTCAAAGTGTACAGAAAATAAGTGTTAGCCTGTCTTTTAGGCAACATCTAGAGTTCTTCCTTTTAAGAAGGGTTGTTGCTTTGACATATGTTGTCTTGACTTGAGTTAGAATTAGATATAAATAAGACAGAGTTAGACAATGTTGTCTGCCTCACTCTCTCTTCCAGAGCCATCAAAGTCCAGTGGCAAGACAAGTCACAACTACCAGCACTGTCCTGGGATACAGTGGATGACCTTGATGTCTTCGATGTTTGACCAAACTCTAAATTCTCCATAGCACCTGCCTTCGTGGTTGTTGGAACAAATTGTTCTCATCCTCCAGTTCCACTGGGTGAAGTCTTCATACACTCTAGGTAGGCATCCTCCTAACTCACTGAGTCTCTTGGTTACCTTCAACCAAGTGCAGCCCATCTACCGAGATGGTTTTATTGGGGTGTGGCCACTGTGCACACTACAGCTTCTTGAAGTCACAACTTGATGCTTCAGCTTCTTGAAAGTTAGCTGACAGATGAACACCGAAATCAGCCCTGAAAAGGGCTCAGATGCCCTCATACCAGAAGTGCTAGTCTTTCCAAAACACCCCTCCTCTGACAGGCCTCAGGAGCAAGCCATGTATCAATTTGTTGAGTGAATTGGGGATGTTTAGTCTGGAGAAGAGAAGACTTAGGGGTGTTATCTTCCACAACTGAAGGGCCATCACATGGAAAATGAATTGTTCTTCCAAGAACAATGAGTCAAATAACAAAGACTCATATTCAGATTTGGTGTAAGGAAAAACAGCATTTAGAGCTATCCGAAAGTGCAGTGCGCTGTCTCATATAATATTTGATATTTTTGTAGTACTTTAAGGGTTGCAAAGTACTTTAAATCAATTATCTTATTCGCTACAAATATAAGGTAATACAAGTATTACTGGCATCCTACTTTGCAGGTAAGCAAGATGAGACTCAGAGGGAATAAGTGACTTGTCCATTGTCCATGCATATCCAAGGAGTATCTGAAGAATTTCGACCCAGTGCTGTTTCTCCTAACTATGCTGTCTCTCCTCATTGGAAATCTTTAAGCCAAAACTGGAAGATCATTTGTCCAGTGTTGTATAGAGCAGATTCTTGTTTGGGTATGGGTTATTAAACAAGGCTTCTGATGTCTCTTCCAGTTCTTAGATTTTTTGATTCATTATTTTTTCTGACTTCTTCCATATTCCTTCATTCAACAAACATTTCCTAAGCACTTAATATGTACAAGGCATTCCTAAGACATCGTAGAGACAGATATAGTTATATTTTTGGTTCTTGTCCATGAGGAATTCACAGTTTAATTAGATAGATAAGATACATGTGCAAATAGCTACCTGAAAATACAAGTAAGGAGAGTTTGTTATGAGTTCCCAGATGTACAGCATATATAAATTGCTGTGAGAGTTCGGGGAAGGCAGGGGTCATTTCAAGCTAGAGTGATGATGATGTTGATGGCTATAATAACTCACATTTGCATAGTGCTTTAAAGTTTTTAAAGTGATTTCACAAGGTTGTGGGAAGGTAAGTGATATAAGGATTGTTATCCATGCTTTACAGGAAACTAAGATTTGAAAAGTCTGGCTGGACCATGGTCTCATAACTTGCAAATGTCGGAACTGTGATATTCAGACAGTGGGACAAGGATAGAGTTTGGCATCAGAGAATATGGTTTCCATGCTGACTCTGCTACTTTTAGTCATGTGATCTTAGGAATATCTCTTCACTTCTAAGTCTGAGTTCCCTTATCTGCAAAACTACCTACAATAAGAGGTGTCAGACACTGGCTAGCAACATTCCCCGGTACAGTCAAAACCAGAATAAAATTCTATTAAAGAACGTTGAACAAAATTTTTTAAAATGCAGTAAAGCATAGATAATGCTAATATGTGGTTTTCTAAATTGTTACTTCCACCCCCCCCCCCATATCACTTATGGCTTATGTATGGCCTCATGTGTTCAGTTTTTCTTTGAGTTTAACACTTCCAACTTAGATAATCACCAAGATTCTTTCTAAATTCTGTGATACAGAGTAAATGGCATTAAAACTAGTAAGTGACAGACTAAGCAGCTATTGTTTTATTTTTCCCCTCCTGACTCTATACCTACCTTCTTTCCTAAAATATTGACTTTTTTTTAGAGAGATAGTTTGCCAAAAATAAACAACTATTTTTTTCAGGCAACTTCTAGAGCACATAAATAATCCATAGCTTCCTCAAAAAAGGTTTTTCTTGCAACAGTTCCAGAATTACATGAAATACAGTATTTTTGAAAATATGCTGATTGTTCAGATATTGAATTTTTAAAATAGGCTGCTATATGCATTTACTATTCTTTCTCAGATGTTTCATAGAATTTTTAAGGTTATAAATATTATGAATCATATTATAATGGTCTTAATCAGGTCTTACCTTTTGAGTTAATTGATTACATTCTTGAGGAAAAGAAGTGAACTAAATACTGTGCATAATAAATTTAGTTCTCCCTAACAGTTTAATAAAGAGATGAGAACACCTCAACTTTCAAGTGTGAATTCCTTATCTAGGAATTCATGAATTTGGCTTTTTTTTAAATCACTATATTTAACTCTCACCACCTTTGTACTCTACTTATATGAAAGCATATTGATGAACTTTCTTGATAACACAGGTATAATGAGAAACAAATTAACAGAATTTCCATTGCCTGATTCTCCTTGGTCTTGCTAAGCTCTGTGCTTCCTTTAGGATGTAATCCTTACACTAATACACACCTAATTTTATGAACACATCTTGTCTTGCAGAAACTCACAGAATATCCCATGAAGTATAGGGATGAAACACTCAGATTGTATTTAGGCTACTCCATTCTCTTCTTGTACATAGTGAAGAAAACTCATTACTCTAAAACTAAACATTGAATACTATACACTAAATACTATATCATGGCTCTATGTCTGTATGGTAAGTGGCCAAATGATTCCAAGATGCCTATGACCATAGCATCCAATCAATGCAGTTTATAGTCAAGATTCTCCAAAAAACACCAGGGCTCATCTTTTTTTTAATCACTATTCATCTATTGATATTGTATTACTTTGAGATGTGTAATATCATCATCCTCTCTGAAGAATTTAAGTGAGGAATCCTTCAAAGTTCAACCAAGGGCAGTATAAAGAGAATGCAAAAGGAAATATGAAGTTAAAGTAATGCAAAATTGTCACTGTAGGAATGTATTGCCAGGAAAAAAGAAGTGTTCAGTTAGAATAAGAAATAAGCACTGGATAGATCACATACTCCACTGGTATTCACACAATGTAAAGACAGCATGAGAAAGGCCTCCAGCTTGTTGGACACACTAATGGAGGACATGGGCAAAAGTGGCATAGGATGGGTATGAATGAATTATCTGTATCATTGGAAGGAATGTCCTTAGATCTATTGGGGAGTTATTGGATTATTGGTTTAGATTCCGAGGCCCTTAGCATTTTTGGTATTATGGGTCTCTTTAGTTTTTTTAATAAAGGCCATGGATCCCTCTTACATCCTTTCACATGCATAGAATAAAAGAGAAAAGATTACAAAGGAAAACAATTATATTGAATTACAGTTATAGGCCCTAGGTTAAGAATCTCTGGATTAGAAACACAGAAATATCAGTCACTGATTACTCTTTTATGTCAATAATCACATGCATTAGGATTTGACTTAAAATTATAATCTAAATAGATCTTAAAACCTGTTTATGTCTGTGGGAGTAGAAGAAGCTTGCTTTTACTGAAGAAGATACTTTCTTGGTTTAATGTTTTTCTCTGAAATACAGAATTTAGAACACATTTTGCAGACATTGAACCATTTGACTGCTACTTCTAGCATGGCTGTATATTTTTATTCTGCTTTTAAACATGGAATCATGTGTAAACATATAGGGAAGAAAGACAAATGACAAGAATTGAATTTGAGAAAAAAATATAGTGACGAGGAAGCTGCCAAGAAAACTCTAGTTGAGGAATGTATTTATTATACTCATGCACAAGTGAGGGCAAATGTCATTGACTTGACTCATTCTATTGTTACTTTTGTAAAAATATACCAATGATGTTGCATAAATGAAGAAATTAATTTCCTTCATGGGATGCTAAAAAATATCAAGTGCAATTCTCCCATCACACCTTATCAGTTACCACACCCACAATATTTGAAAGTAAAATAACAAACATTTTCTTTGATCCTTCTGATTCTCTAGGGGCGAGTAGGCCCATCTAGGGTCTCCCTGGAGAATCACTCAGTCACAAATATATCCTACCTAGAGATTTTTAATTATTGAATAATCCTTGCTCAATCTAATTCTTTCCTCTATCCACAGGATATTTGTTGTATATATCCTTAGATACATTGGGGTTCTGAGGGGACCTACATCTCTTCTCCTTTCCCTCCACTGAGTCTGCCCTTGACTTTTTCTATTCTCAATTCCAGGGAGGAATCAGTAGAACCCACCAAGCAGACTCCAGAGTAGTGGTACTGAAAGAGTGAAATCTAGTTTTCTCTGATCCAGGGAATTGTTTTCCTGTTCCAAGATGTAGAATTATAACCTTTGTACTCCCATCAGCCTTCCTGCTGGACTTTTTTCTGTGTTATTCACTTCACTTTTTTTTCCCCATCTCCACTCTGGCTGGCCACCATTTGAATTGCACAGAGCGAATGAATGCTTGGGACCTCCTGACTAGCTCCCTGCGTGGGCTAAAAAAGATTCCACCTTTCAATGACCTCAGGAATTCAGTCACACAACTTCTGAAGGTATAATGGAGAAAATGGGAGAGTTCTCTAGAGATTTTTTCATTTTAACTTTGTATTGTCAGGGTCCATACTCAAGTGCTTTGTACATAGTAGCCACTTAATAACTACTTGGTGAATTATTTAATTTTCATAAAGCAAATATGCATCCTTTTTCTATGATATATTTTCTGTGAGGAAAGTGGTTTGGGGAGGAAAAATAAGTCAAGGTAAATTCAACTGGTCATTTTACTAGACTTGGTCAAAAATAAATTTCTCACAAACATTTGCTGATTATACTAGAACTCATCACCAAAAGAAAGAAAATTTATTTTTGAAATATCGAGGATGCCACTTGATGGACATCAGGAGTGATTTATTAGTGTATTTGTGTTTTGAGCAGCACAGCTCTTCACTGTGTCAATTATGTAGCCACATTGGTTCTTCTGAACTTCTGGAAGATTTTATTCCTTGTTTTCCACTGAGAGAAGACATGTATCGATAGAAAATGGAAGTGTGGCCTATAAGAAGTCTATCTAGTGAAAGTACCGACCAATTCATCATTTGAACTATCAACTCTGTTGCTTAGATGATTGAAAAACACTCCTTCCTGCATAATATCTCTTTGAATTTTGTTTGAACTGCTAGCCTCAAAACATCAGATGGTGCAGTTCAGATAATTTTTCATTATAAAAATAATTATAGGCTAAACACAGTTAATAAAACATTAAGTGTAAATCTGAATATTTTAAAAGCATGTCTTTTCAGAAGTAGCTTCTAATGAATTTTGATGAAAATCCCATCATTACCTAACCAAAATAAGTAGACATGCTTATTACAAACAATTGGGAGATTGATGAATTAGAAAAATAATTTTAACAAGGAAATCATAATTCTGGTCACTCTGCTTTACAAATCTGATGATCATAAGAGAGAAATAACAAAATGCAATAAAATAGATTCCTTCAGAAATGAGTGCATTTTGCCAAATTTTTAATCTATTTAAATTTTGTGAATGTATTAACCTCTCTAACGTCTCTCAGTTTTGAAATTGTTGTTTTTATTTACCACAATATAAAAGCATGAATACCTGTTTATGGAAAAAGGGGAGTTTGAAAATTTTAAAAGGATGATTCATCTTAACCACAAGAATCTGTTAACAGTCTCAGTTTTTCCCTCATTTTGGAGTGAATGTATCTAACATTCATCAGTCAGTTCAAGGAATAATAACAGCATTCGGACACACTGAAACTTGACTCTAGCATAGTGATGTCATTTGGTCCTTGTTTAGAACGAAGGACAACAACCAACCAACCGACCAACAACCATAACAACAAAAGCTAGCTTTTATATAGCACTTTAAATTTTGCAGAGTGCTTTATATACACTATCTGATTGAGTCCTCTCAACAACCCTGTGAGGCAGGTTCTATTATAGCCCTCACTTTATAGATGAGAACGCCAAGACAGAGGGTCTTTAAGTGACTTGCCTAGGCTCACATAGATTTTAGAGTCTGATGCAGGATTCCAGCTAAGGCCATCCTGACTTGAAGTCCAACGTACTGTGCCACCTAGCTAGAGAAGTTATCAAGTAAGCATCGGTTTTTCATCAGGGATCCTTTTTGATCTTCTTCACTCTTACTACAATGATTCCATTGCCAGGGGTCTACCTAACATGACCCTGTGACCTCGTGCTATTTTCAGGTATCTAAGGCTCCCACACTGGGATGGGTAGGCTCTCCCAGGTTAGTGGCCTGCCTCCTCTGATGTGCGACCCACTGCTTGCCCCTGCTATGCAACAGCCTTCATTGACCCTTCTCCTCCCACCTCTGTTAAAACTTATCTGTCCTATTTTTTTATTCCCTCAGGAATGTGCTTAAGTGTTTTCCAAGGTGACATTTTAGTATATAGAAGTACTTTCCTTCTCAACTCCTCCCTCCCCCCTTCCTTTCCTGAGTACTTTTTATTTTCAAAGTAGCTTTCTTAACATAAAGTCTGTAGTGCCTATACACTCTCTACCAGTCTTGGACCTTCAATGTCTAACCCAAAGAAGCTATTGGTGAGTAGCTACCCTCAAGGAAGGGATTTCAAACAATATATAAAGTGGGAAAGGCAGCGTTATAGAAGACCAGCAATGATCTTTTGAAGCCACTGAGGCCTTGTAGGAGACTTCAGACTGTACACTCTAGGTAGAGTGACCTTACCTTCTAGTCAATTAGGACACATAGTCTAACTAATAATATGTTTCTGGCAAAGTCTTGTTAAAAGTATATTTTCTCTTGTTGACATCAAGACTGTTATAGAAAATCAGGGACATATGGTCTTTGTAAACATGGATGGCTTTGTCATCTGCTTATGGTGAGGGCCAGGTCAGTTCACAACACATTCTTCTATTATCTCCTCCTAGATTCCAACATCCACATGAATATGAAAAACGGCTGACTGTCCTCAGGAGACAGAAGGGCCTGCACCTCATCCACAATTTGCATTTGCATGACATATGAATCTTTCCAAATCAGGCTGTTGTCATAAACACAACCCTGAAATGGGGTGCAGGAAGCTACATGGAGTCTCTTGAGGGCACAAACATTCTTCATGACCATTCCCAAGCTCCTTGAGGGGAGCCTTAAACTAATTTTTCTCTTACTGTGGTCCCCTGTTACAATGATAGGCATGGAGGAGGCCACAACATTAATATGCATTGAATTGAATTGAAACGAGCTATTTCTAGAAACGGCATCCAGGCACTCCTGCCACAGGGACAGCTGTAGCACCTGTGTGTGGGGGAAGAATTTCTCTCACTCTGGCTTCTACAAACATCGACCAGGCCAGCATATGTTTATACTAGTCTGGTCCTCCTTGCCTAACCCCCCACAGTGAATTGGCTTTCTTATTTTGATGATTCCAGTGCAAATGAAACAGAAACATATGGAGTAGATTTCCTTAAAAATCACACATGATTTGACAAATGAATAGAAGTGTTTGGCAAAATGTGTTTAGAAGTCTCTCTTGCCTAAAAAGTTGGTGGAAAAATAACTGCAAGATGTCAAGAAACTCTAGGCATGGCCTTCTTTGCCTACCCTTAGCACCAGATGATCAGAGTGCCAGTTTTAATTAATGCAGAATTCTATACAAGTGAGGAGAAAGTTTGCTAGTCATATCCAACAAGCAAATCTGAGCAGGGCAAATAAAATATTCTCTCACCAGTGCTTTGGGGTTGTGAACAATTTGAGCCCTCTTTCAAATAGAGCCAGACTCCAAGAGGGAAATGATATGATTCACACCCATGTTTACAATAACAGAGACAAGGGTTTTAGAGAAGAATAAAATATTCCACTGAAGACTGAAATTTTCCCTCAAGCATCCCTCAGGGATATGTATATTTAATCTGATCAGTGAGGTTAGATTTAGGAATCTCTTGGAAACTGGACTGTCCTAAATTTTAGCAGCATATTAAGAATATCTGTTTGGTAATGTATGTACCCAAATTAGCACTGAAGGCATTTCATCTACTTCTTAATAGTACAGGTTAGGAGTTCCAGTTGGGTTGTTCTCAGTCCATGGAGTTCACAGGATGACATGGGCCTTTGTCTTCCGTGCCCATGTCAGCAAACCAAGGTTAGGACTCAAGGCATTAATCCTCTTATGATGCTAGAACACATGGTCACTTCAATGCCAACTCTGAGAGGGCTGACTCACTGGAAGATCACACTAACAAATCTATGGAATAGAGGTGGTCTCACTACTTCAAATGACTTTCCAGAGAACTTTGCTCCAACAATGTTGCTGAGGTCTTTTGTAACACTAGAAAGAAGCGGCCTAAGTGTCACACTGCCAGAGAAGGCTATCCATTTCACAGTGTCTCACCCCATCAATAGCACCGAGACTTGGCCATGACTGCCAAAATAAGTTTCTTTTATTATTATTTTTAAAGCATTTGGGGTTAAGTAACCTGCCCAAGGTTACATGGCCAGTTATTTTGTGTGGGTGTTAAGTATATGAGGGCAGAACCGATCCCGGGTCTCCCGACACTGGGGCTGGCACTCTTACTCACTGCACCACCTGACCACCCCTAAAAGTAAGTTTCTGACCTACTCTATAGTTTAAGTACCTCCATTTCATCTCTATACTTTCATCAAAATACTTAAGAAAAATCCTTCACAATGTAAGGCC
The DNA here is from genome assembly GCF_028583685.1 of Petaurus breviceps papuanus. Classification (NCBI taxonomy): domain Eukaryota; kingdom Metazoa; phylum Chordata; class Mammalia; order Diprotodontia; family Petauridae; genus Petaurus; species Petaurus breviceps. Next base: position 24,096,962 of record NW_027185712.1, read on the forward strand.
AATACAATCAGTGATTAGGTGCTGTTTTGTCAAGTTAAAAAAAAAAAAACTTTGTGGGGGAAAAAAAAAAGTTTTAATAGTGAAGCAAAAAAAAAAAAAAAAGAATACCCAGAGGCAGGTGCCAGTTTGCTACATTATTTAAAATTAAAAAAAGTCTCTTCCCCAAATCTTGTTTCCCCTTTTAATTTAGAACTCTCATTCCCAATTTGAAGTCATAGAATACAGTAAGGTCTCCAGGAGGCTGTGGATTGATCCTCTGGGAAGGCCTGAGGATATGGCTTTGCATAGGTCTTTATGAGTCACACAGAATATGAACCATACTCTTAGGTTCTTTTACACCCCCCCTTCCTAACTGTCAAGAGAAAGGAAGCCAAGCTGGATGAGACTGAGGAGCCCACAGATTCCTAAGGAAGGTTCCCACTTCATCCCATGTACGAGCAGCTGCGATAGTTCTTATTGGTAGAGTGGGAAAAATGGAGAACAAAAGGGAGATGCTAGATGGCTATCACAATTATTCAGAATAGTCCCATAGGTGGGGAAAAGAGAGGTTAGGATGCTAATCTCTCATAATACAGTCTTAGCCTTTTAGTCAGAATATACTTCAAAAAAATCTAAGTTATTGATTTTATTTCACTTTTAGGGCTAAGGATTATAAAGTTTTCATTGAGAGACAGAAAACAAAAAAGATTGGGAGCCATTTCTCTGGAAGCTGAAGAACAGACAAAAATTCAAGCAGGGAGAGTGAGAAAAGTGAAAACAAGCAAGGCTGGGGAGGAACAGGATTGGGAGGGGAAGTCAAACCAGTTAACAAAAATGGATCTGCCCCAACTTTCAGTGCAGAAGCAGGTGGGCAGGTGAAGTTGCAGGTGGATATGTTATCATTATCTACTTTCAAATCTGCTTTAATAGGAGATAAAATATGATTTAATGAACAAAAAGTACCAGGGAAATCCCCACATACCTTCTACAAAGGGCAGATGAGTGTTGAATTAAAGTCCTTTATAGCAGTAATTACCAGTGATTCAAGAACCATCAATTATTGGCTACTTAACATCATCAAATAGATATTTTTAAGGCCCAACAATGGGAAATGCCCATTAGTCTTCCCTCTATTCAGTTTTCTAGGGAAAAGTAAATACCTTTATATAATTGGGATCACCAATATGATTTGTAGCCATCCTATAGCATCATGGAAATAATGACTATTATATAAGCAGGATATTTTATTAATTTCATACATTTGGGGAATGGCTAGAAATGATAACATGTTTTCTAGGTTAGAAATCAACATGAAGCCCACACACTTGTAATTTCAAACCATTGGGAATTCAAATGGCAAACATTCAGAAGACTGTTCCTAAGACATCAAAAAAAAAGATCCTTCCAAAATTTGGGGATGAGTTCATTGTCCATGAATCATAAACATATGACTTAAACTTCCTTAAAAATTCATGCTTAGAATTTAATGAAAGCTGAACTTGGCAAAATGGAGGGTGGCCTTTGCCAGACAGACAAGGCTGAGATGATTACCATAGTGTATTTGAGAAGTGCCCTTACCTGTTAACCAAGCTCTAGACAAAGGAAACATTCAGTATCTTCACTTTTCTGGGAAAGTAGTAGCCCCAGGCAGAGTAGAGAGGTGGTTACAATTTGTCTATAGTACTCATTTTTCTTCCTAGGAATCTATGTTTAGCTAGCTGGTACAGTGGATAGTGCAGTAGGCCTGGAGCGAGGAAGACCCGAGTTCAAATGTGGTCTCAGATACTAACTTGCTGTGCAAGCCTGGGAAAGTCATTCAACTCAGCTTTGCCTAAGTTTCCTCATCTGTAAATGGGGATAATAATAGCACATATTTCCCAAGGCTGCTGTGAGGATCAAGTAAAGTGCTCATTATAAAGCTCTTAGCACGGTGCCTGACATGTAGTAAGTGCTATATAAATGCTAGTTGTTATTACCATTTTTATTCCTGTTGTTATTATCTATGGCTTGTGTGTATCATTTCCTTATATCAGTTTCTCTTCCTCCTCTGACAGTTACCCTCCCTATAATTCATTTCCTTAGGACAAGACTCTGTCCCACTCCCTTTCTAAGGCGTTAATTAGACTAAATGATAGCTGAGGTAATTGTTAGGAATCCTGTGCAAATATCAGGAGGCTAATGGGTTTGTACTCTCCAAAGTAATAAGTATATTTAGTATGGACTTTCAGGGGAAAGTACCACTTCTTCAACTGGATTAGCATTTATTAAGCACCTTCTGTGTACAAGGCAGTGTAGTGGACAGGATAGAGAGACAGTGTCAGAATCAGTATCACCTGCATTAGAATCTTTCCTCAGACACATACCATATACTATCTATGGGACCCTAAGCAAGTCACTTAACTTTTTTAGTGCCTGTGGCAACTTCTATGGTAAATTGAAGAACGGATACTGATCTGAATCAGTAGCAGGAGTTTCTTCACTGTGTGTTATACACACTAATGAGATTACAGATCCAGACCAGAAAGTTTGGATTGGTTCCAACTGAGGTAAAATTGGAGACAAGAAAAGCTGGCAGAAGGGTATTACAATAATTCAGGAGGATGAAATGTTGCACTTGGAGTCAGGAAGACCTGAGTTCAGATCTAGACTTAAGTACTTAGTAGCTGAATGACCTTGGGAAAGTGACTTAACCACTGTCTGCCTCAGTCTCCTCATCTGTAAAATAGAGATAATAATAGCAGCTATCTCCTGGAGTTATTATTACAAGAGGCAAAAGAATGGGATGAATATTTAAAAACTCTTTACAAACTTTAAAGCGATATAAAAATACCATTATTGATATCATTATTATTTTATTATCTGCAGCTAGGCGAGAAGCAATTAGTATCTAAACTAGAGTGGAGCATGGGGAAATGAAGAGGAAGCAAGAGATTCAATTGATACTGTCAAAGTAAAATCAATGGAACTTAAGAGCAATTATATCAATGAATTCAAAAGGTAAGGGAGAGAAGAGTTAAAGATGATTTTGAGGTTTTAAGCCTGAATGACTAGATTGACAACACTGCCTTTTGGAAATGTGACTGTCAATAATAGCTTATTATCTATTATAGATGATATTTTATATTTATATTATATTAATTTTTACATTATATTATTTCATATCATATATCATTGTAGTATCATATCATATCACTTTATAGCTATCATAGATGATATTTTATATTAATATTTTATATTACTTTAAAGCTTGCAAAGCATTTTCCAGGTACTATCTTATTTGATCCCCACAAAAGCCTTTTAGTTAGGTACTATTATAATCTCTATTTTATGCTTAAGGAAACTAATGCTAAGGGATTAAGTGCTTTGCCCAAGTTCACATAGTTAGGCAGTGTCAGAGGTAGCATTCAAAGCCAGGCCTTGAGGTGCTGGTGAGAAATGCATAGGAGACTGTTAATCATGGAAAACTGGAGGACAGAAGTGAGACTGAAGACAGAAAAATAGATCTAAGAGTAGTCTTTATAGATTTGGTCTTTTGAGTAGTGGGAGTAGTCAAGGGAAAGATGTCAAAGGTAGAAAGAGAGGGTTTGTGCCTAATGATGGGAATTCAGGTACGTAGGGAAGGGAAAGCTATAACAGGCAAGTGGAAGGGGTATTAGGGAATGATTGGGATCTTCAAACACTCTTCAAATTATGCTACATAAGGAGACAACTATTTGGCCCAGGGGTGGGGGACCTGTGGCTTCGAGGCCACATGTGGCCCTCTAGGTCCTCAAGTGCAGCTCTTTGACCGAATACAAACTTTACAAAACAAAGGCCTCAAGTTCTTCACTTCTGATTTGGCTTATGGATTTTGCTAGTTCTGCTGTTAATAGTAGAAGAACAAGCTGGTTTTCATTTGTTTCCATATCTTGTCTAATATTGCTTTTTTTCCACATCCATATTCTTTTCCTGTAGTGCCAATGCAATATTTACAGCACCCATGATCGTGATAAATACACTGATTGTGACTACGAATATTCCTGCATGGTACTTGATTGCAGAATGTAACAAACTCTCCGTATAGAGGACAGAAGCAAAACATTTATTCAGACACCAGAAAATCAAATCTCAACACTAGTAAACCGATTCTATCATAGTAGCAAAGAAGTTAATAAGCCATAACAACACAGAGAGCCACAGCATCCTTTAGTCTTCCCAAAAACCAATATTAGATCAATATCTACTCAAAAACCTGACTAATTCCTTGCCTGAGCATCCTCTCTTTCCCAACATCTCTCTGACTCTGATTCCCAGTTTCCTGTGGACTCTGCTCCACCCTTCAGCAAACTCCCCCCACCACATGCTCCATGTGACTCCATCCAACCTATTAGGGGGCAGAGTTTATTTTCAAAGCAGGGAAGGCCTTCAAATTCTCCTAAGCTTATTAAGTGGCAGGGGAGATCTTCAAATGCCTTTTACCATTACATTTCCTTAGCTAGATTATATGTTTCTGAATAATCCAGAGTGCATCTATGCCACTTTGTATTCCCAGTACCTAGTATAGGGTCCTCCACCTGGTAGATTTTCAATATGCACCAATAAGTAAACAGTTATTGTTGGTGATGGTGATAATAATATGAGGCCATCACATCCTCATACCTGTGTGGACTCTACATAAGGCCTTCCTTCTGCTGGTTCTTGAAAATGGGTGTTGGGAACAGAGATAGGTCATGGATACTTAAACTACTCTATAGACATAGAAGAGGCTTACACAGAGTCTCTTTAAAGGCAGTAAAACATGGCCTCCTCTCACTTTCTGCAAGGAGTCTGTCCTGATCCCCCTTAATGCCTTCCTTCTGAGATTATTACCAATAATATCTTGTTTGTATATAGTTGATTGAATGTTGTCTCCTCCATTAGAATTTGAGCTCTCCAAAAACAGGAACTGTTTTTTCCTTTCTTTGTATTCCCAGCACTTAGTATAGTGCCTGGCACACTGTAAGTGTGATATAATTGCTTCTTAGCATGACTGTAACCTTTCACTTTATTCTCTTAGTCTAGGAAGCTGAGTTTTGGTCCCTGAGTAGGGAGTAATTGAAAGCATTTTTAAAAAAATATTTTAATTATTCATAATAGAAGGCCTCAGAAAGATCTACTATGAAAGGCAACATTTTGCAGTATCAACAAAGACAGCCTGTACTTTTCAAATACTTTCTTTTTGGAGAATATAACTGCTTTCACCTTTCTCACACCACAACTCAGATCTCCTGCCCTTGGTCTTGTTTTGGAACATTATTCCTGATTACTACTGCTCCCTCTGAAGCCTAGACCCTTTGCTGCTGTCGCTTCTACTCCTTAAAGACATCTGTGATTCAAGAATGTAATTCTAGGTGACTAAACTGAGGGCATCCAGATAAAGAGGGCTACCTGCCACCATTGTCAGGAAGGGGGAGGAAGGGCTGAGGCACAGGGAGATGGGATGGGAGGATGTCAATTTCTAACCATAACAGAAAAAGTTACCGGTGAAATTATTTTTAAAGGAATTATAAAGTATTTGCAGCATTTTACCACTATTCTATTTCTCAGGATTTCTTTGCTCACACTTTTACCAACCTGAAGTTCTTTCTTCCTTTTTTGCCACATATAATACCTGCATTAGTGTAGGAAGTTTCTTCATATGGGAGTTCCCTATATCAATGAAATCTCATGTTCAGTCCAGCCCCTGTCCCTATCTGGGACACCATCATACAACCCCACAGTCTCAGAGTTGGAAACGAGCCTCAGAGTCTAGAAAAATGAGCCCATATCTGAACCCAAATCCCCATATAACCTGCTCAAGTAGTGATAATTATTCTTTTTTTGGGGGGGAAAAAATGCAGAGCAGGGAAATTCACTACATACTCTATTACAAAGTTTTTCCTTAAAATGAACCTAAATTTGTCTCTTTGCTCTCTATCCATTGCTCCTAGTCCTGCCAACTAAAGCAATGAAAAACAAATCTAATCCCTCTTCTATTGAACAGCCCTTCAAATACTTAAAGACAGATGTTATCACCACCCTCAAATTTTTTCTTCACCACACTAAGCTTTCTGTGTTCCTTCAACTAATTTTTATACAAAAGAAATGTGAGGTCCAGTGCCCAGTAGGTGCTCAATATATTTATAGATGAATTGCTAAATCAAATCTAAACCCTCTTCACACTTTAAGACTCAGCTTAATTCCCACCTCTTCCATGAAGGCTTCCTGGATCATTCCAGTCCACACTGATCTCTTCCTTCTCTGAACTTTGATAGGACTTAAGTGTCCACTAATACAACATAGTTCAGTATTTAACTTTTCTTTCATTGTTACATGTAGGTTAATTCTCTCCCCTCCACTTACGATGAGGATCTTATCCTTCCTCTAAATCCTCCCCAGCATAAAGCTCAGTGTTGAGCAAATAGTAGGCACTCAGTAAACACATGTCAATTGTTGATTGATTATTTGGAAGAGTTTTTGTAGTGTGAGCAGTTTCTGTCATTCTAACATCTCAGACTACTACCGGAAGGACAGAGTTCATCAAAGAAATCATTAACCATTTGCAGAGCAATCACCAGAAACTGCAGAGAGCAATGATTTTAGAGTAATATCCTTAGAAATTATGTAATCATAGCAATAACTCATATTTATGAGTACTTTGAAGTTTAAAAAATGATTATCATGTCCATTTTGTGAAAAAAACTCAACTAGGCTAACTTTCCTGATGGTGGCAATATAACCAAGAAGTAAATAAATATGGATGGCCCAATAATCCTGACTCTTGGTCTTTTTGTCTTTCTTTCTTTTTAAAATTTGATCTCTTTCATGTTTTTAATTTTAATTCAAAATATTTGACATTACTGTCATATCCCAATCTTCCCAGCCTTAGCCCTTGAAAGAAAGAAGTATAATAAAGCAAAATAATATATTATAGCTTAAGCTTCATGCTGTATCTATACACTACCACATCTCTACCCAAAGAAGGAAGTATATTTCAACTTTAGTTCTCTAGAATGAAGATGAGTGATTACATGGATCATAGTAATGATGTCTTTCAATGTAGTTTTCCTTTATACTACCATGGATCTTGTGTGAATTGTTCTCATGGTTCTGCTTACTTTGCTCACTTCAGTTCATATAATTCTTCCTTAGTCTCTCTGTATTTTTATCTTCATTTCTTGCATTATAATTATTATCCTTATTCATATGCTACAATTTGTTCAGTCATTTATTTACCTGGCTGATAGGCATCCTTTTTCTTTCCAGTATTGTTTTGTCTTCAGTGTTCTTTTTAATATAACATGTTTTCTCTCAATCAAACCCCCCTTGTTTTACCTGTGAAGAGAAGGAAAGGAACAAATATTTTTTAAAGTGTCTACTATGTGCCAGGCACTGTTAAGTAATTAAGTGCCTCAACAAATTTTATCTCATTTGATCATCAACACAATTCTAGGAGATAAAGTGGTATAATTATCCCCATTTTGCAGCTGAGGAAACTGAGGAAGACACAGGTTAAGTGACTTTCCCAGGATCACAGAACTAGTAAGTATTTGAGGACAAATTTAAATTCAGGTCTTCCCGACTCCAGGCCCAGTGATCTATCCACTGCATCACCCATCTGCCTCTATGAGAAAGCTAAAGGCACAGAAGTGAAATTACCATAGACAGACAGTTGGTTGATGGTAGAAACAAGATTAGAATCCAAATCTGTTTCTTCTCATTCTAGTATTCTTCCAAATCATGCTATGATAATAACTGTGATATGTGAGAAATGTTTGTTTTTTCTTAATTCTTCCCTTCTTATTTCCCTTTGGGCTAGGATGTTGTTTTATTTGTTGGGAGCACTGTCAACAAATGTCTTTTTGAGTTCCAGTGGAAATGACTGCAGTGAGATTAGGATGGGGTTTAGCCAGTGAAGTTTGGAAGCAATGGAGTAATACATTTGGATGTCTACTCTTCTCTTCCTGCTTATTTATGGATACCAAACACTATATTTCTCCTGCTGTTAATGGGATATTATTAAAACCAGACAATCATAGGAAACATCAGCACAATCTTAACTATTTATGAGCAATGAAATATACTCTTTACCCTGAAACCTGAGCATACTTTGTGATAGAAATGGCTACTCTGAGAGTCAGTGAATGTGCCTCTTGGAGCTCATTTGATGAAAACACATTGCTACCCAGAACTACCAGTACTTTAAACTCACAAATGAAATGACAGAATATAAATGTCTTGAGGTCAGAAGCTTTTTTTTTTGCCCTTTTATCCCTAGCACACATCATACTGTCTGACATATATGTTGGCCCTTAGTAATGTTTGTTGTTGTTATTTTTGTTATTGATTGATCAGTTGAAATAGAAACAACAATCTATTGAGGGCATTGTTACTGATTTTGCAAAATCACTATTTTTTTTAAACTGTGATTTTGGAAATGTCCATAGTTGGCATATTGAAAAATCACTCTGGTTGTGGGGGGGTGGAATTTATGATGAGGCCCATTAATGTTACTTCTTGAATAAACCAAATTCAGCATTTATATTGGCCTATATGATAGTAAAGTAATATTATTGTGCAGCAAGAAATGGTGAAGGAGATAGTTTCAGTAAAATCTGGGTAGTCTTATATGAGCTGATGCAAAGTGAAGTGAACAAAACTAGAAAAACATTGTATACAGTAACAGCATTATTGTCGTGATGATCGACCATGAAAGAGTTAACTATTCAGATCAATCTAATGATCCATGACAATTACAAGAGATTCATGATGAAAATTCTATCTACCTCCAGAGAGAGAACAGATGAGGTCTGACTGCAAATTGAAGCATATTCTTTCACTTTTTTTTACAGTATAGCTAAATACTGTAACATGGAAATATGTTTTACATGATTTCTTATGTATTGTAGACCTTATATTGTTTGCTTTCTCAATGGATCAGGGACTGGTGGAGAAAAGAAGAGAATTTGGAACCAAAAATAAAAATTAAAAATAATTAAATTAAAATAAAAAAAATAAAAACAATATCCACCCTAATGAAGACCTATGTGTGGACCCTATTTGAAAAGGATAGCTATCCGTGTGAGTAATCCACATACCAAAACCAGAGCTGATTTCAACTTTGCACTCTATGCTAGTTTTAAGGACAATTACATGGATGTATCCTGGACCATTTTCCTATTGAGGCTCTAAGAATAAGATGGCTCCTGGAATTTTCTGTCATGAAAATAAGCACAGTCAACTTCCAAAGTTATTCAGATTACACACTTTTGCAAAGATTATAATTTTTTAAAGTTCTGTTGCAAATGTGTAATAAGACCCTTATGGGAGAAATTTCTGCTTTTTATTTCATGGGAGTGTTGCAAAAGTGTCTTAGGAAGGAACTGATTCACACCACTAAGAATTAATGTCCAAGACATTCATCCCATTAACAGTGGCAAATAAAGGTTCATGGTGCCTTGCAGGCATCAAGATTTTGGGAGCCATTCCTTGTAGTATGCAATATTTTAACTAAAATAGACCTATGAAATAATAATTTCATGCTGAACAAATTAAAGATTGCAACACTTTAGGAAAATAAAAGATATTCTGTTGTTTTGTTTGCTAAGTTGTTTTTCTGATTTCAAATACTATTATAAGATTTAACTATTAAAATGATCCATTAACACCTATTTTGAAAAAAAATGGATAAAGAAAGGAAATTACAAATTTTCAAAAGAAAAACTGCATCTAGAAAATTTATGAAAAATGTTTGATTGTATGCTTCTACTTCAAGGATTTGTAGAGAGAATCCCTTTACCAATGCAAATTGTGACTTTTCTATACCTTAGTAGATGACACAGCAGAATAAAATTACCATAATGATAACATTAAATAAAACATAGTGAGAAAAAAGCTTATCATTAATAAAATCAAATTTTCATAAACTAGCAATATTTAATTATAATATTTACAAGCAAAACAAGAAAAAGTCTTACATGTTAATAATAATATTACTAAGTGCGATATTGGAGGATATACCTAGTAAAAGTTAGGGAGAACCATATGATAATCAGTCTTGAAGTTGGTCCTGAAGGCTGTGGCAAGAAATTTGGATGGACTGCAAATGCTTGATGGCATCTAGGGAGACTAAAGAGGCAGTGACCACTGAAAGAACACATCAGCTGGAGCTTGTCCTTCTCTCACAAGCACTGTTTTTGATAAGGACTCAAAGACAGTCTCTAAACCTTTGGAAGACAAGTGATGGGCACAGAGGGCAAGAGACACACAAGCAATGTGAAATCCGTTCTTCTCACAGGATTTCTTGGAATGCTAACCACTTTGCCTCTTCTAACCATTAGGATCCCTACATATAATGTCTTCTGTACCTATTGGCTAACTCAGAATTGGCCTTTAGAACTCTTTTATACATTAGTGACAAATTTCCCACGTCATTGTCAAGGAATTAGGATATTACAAGGAAGAGGTAATATAATTCATCTGATCCCAGTGATTATAACACTTTATTTGAAAATTATCTTCTTCGGGGTAGAGGAGATAAAGATGAGCTTAAATACTTAATCAAACAAGATATCATTAAATATTCAAAATAACAAAGGACCTAGTGGGTACAGAGCATTGTCCTAGGTGTAAAGTTTAGGATAAACATGATTCCTTCCCTCAAATACTTCTCAAACTGAAAGGGGAGTGACTTCAAAACAGAACACCATGTCATGATAATTTCTTTTAGAAAACTGCAGATGAGGTTATATCCCAAAGAGATAATAAAAGCAGGAAAAGGATCCACATATACAAACATATTTATCCAGCTCTCTTTGTGATGACCAGGAACTGGAAATTGAGGGGATATCCATCAACTGGGGAATGGCTGAATAAGTTGTGGTATATGAATGTAATGGAATACTATTGTGCTATAAGAAATGATGAACAAGCAGACTCCAGAAAAACCTGGAAAGACTTATATGAACTTATACTGAGTGAAGTGAGTAGAACCAGGAGAACATTGTATACTGTAACAGTCACAGTCTGCAGTGATTTATTTTGATGATTTAGTCCTTCTCAGCAACTCAAGGACCTAAAACATTTCTAAAGCACTCATGATGGAAAATGCCATCCACATCCAGAGAAAGAACTATGGAGTCTTAATGCAGAGTGAGACACACTATTTTCTTTCTTTCTTTCTTTTTTATTTTATTTACTTTTTCTTTCTTGTGGTTTCTCCCATTCATTATAATTTTTCTATACAATATGACTAATGTGAAAATATGTTTAAAGGAATTGTATATGTAGAGCCTATATCAGATTGCATGCTGTCTTGGGGAGGTAGGGGGGAGGAAGGGAGAAAAATTTAAAACTTATCTAAGAAAATATTGAAAACTAAAAATAAATAAAGTAACTAAAAAAAAGAAAATTGCAGGTGAGGCTACTATGAGGTCTGAGTGGGAAGGTGCTCATCCATATACACATTTGTGATACCATTTAAAGCCCTAATGACAAGGTGAGACTTTCTAAATATACACCATTAATAAAGAACATAACACCCAGAGAGGCAACATGGCAGAATAGATAGAAAGCCAGCCCTTGAATCCTCCAGAAGACCTGGGTGTGATTCCTAGTTTGACATGGACTAGCTATGTGAGATTAGGTAAGATCACTTAACCACTCAGTGCCAGAAATAACTCTCTAAGACTATAAGTTTTAGAACAATCACTGATCTGCATTGATAGAAGGATTGTCCCTTACTGGGGAATGAAACCACAGATCCAGATTGGGAAAAAAAAGTAATACCTATCTCCAGAGCCTACAGGCAATCAATGCTCAGTAGTTCTTATGGAAGGCAAAGTCTTTGTGAAGTTAACTTGTCTAGCTTTTCAACAGCTGGTTACTGGAGATGCTACTGCTGATGCTGAAAATGTTATTACTTAATGAGGGTTATTCTGAATTTAGCACCAACAGTTTGATATTTCTTTTATTCACAGAATTTTCCAAGAGACCATAGGAAAGTGTGTGTCCACTAGAAGTTCTAACTGAACATTTCTCTGTTATGACTCAGGTACTCTCTTAATTAAATCATAAAGCATTATTAAGCCTTTCCCCAAAACTTTTCTTCTATTGATCCTATGACCAGGATATTTTCCAAATTTTCCTCTAAGCTTAAAAATAAAGTCACAAATGTTGAGGTCCTGAATTATTTGCCTGTTGTGTCAGGTTGATATAAGAATATTGATATAAGACCAAAGTTGACCCACCACTTAACGATGATTTAGCATGACTGACAGTTTAGGAAATTAGGACAGTTTGGGTCTTGAGTTAGGTGTGGAGATTATTAGCAGTAGAATATCATGGGAGTCATTAAGAAAACATCAGTATGAGACATCTAAACATAAAATAAGAGAGAAATCTCATCATTTTTTCTAGAAGGTGCTTGTCACTTTATCTTGACCATAACATTAGGTACAACACTTCTGGGAGACATTTATTTGAAAGAATTGATTATAAGAATCATCTGATAGCTTAGAACTTATCATGATGTTTCAAAGTAGAGAACTATAACATCTATTAGGCTATTTGGCACAACTAGCCAAAGACTCCATGAAATTTGATCAGTAAGTATTGGTAAAAATCAAAATTGATTTTGTAGAAACAATCTAAGGGAAGAATTTTACTGAAATGTACTCCTCAAAATGGTTTGAAGTGACATTAGTTTAATTTAAAACTTTTGTTGCATCACAACTCTGCAAATTATTTGAAATATAAAAATTGCCTGACATTTTTTGTAAATGATGGTTCTCCACTTTCCTATGATGACTTCAAGAGATTTGTAAATAGGGCCTTTATCAAAACTGTCATCATCATTTCTCATCACACTCTGAATGGATTTTCAGGCATAAAGTATACTCCATATTAATACAGATGATCAAAAGCAAATTATTGGATGACACTGGCCAAGAGAACTTGTCAGATGTTTCATTACTCAGCATACTGTATTGTATTTAGCAAGAGGGTAGACCTACTTGAAATACAATTGATCAAATTTGTGTCTATCCTTCCCACTGTAAGGGTTATGGGATTTAAAGATCTCCCATGCCCCATGGACGTGCTGACATAGCAGAGCAAGAGAAAGTGAAAAGCCGAGCTAATGGTCCTGCGGTTGGCAGTTGCCTTTTTTTTTTTTTTTGAGTTAGGACTCCTGCTGAGGACTGCCAGGGGCCGGAGCTGCTGGGAGCGCTCTTCCAGGACGCTGGGTGGTTGCTGTGAGTGGGGAGAGGAGGACCTTTGCCTAAGGGAGCCTGTTCTGTTTTAAAGGCTTGAAAATGTGGGTGCTTTCTACTTTATCTACCTGTGCCAATGTCATAACTACTCTGATGGCTTTCACTTTCTGGTTTTGGGACTCAGTCTTTTGGTATCTTAATAAATTTTCCAGTTTATTTCCCCAAATGGCAAACCTGATGTATTTTGTGATGGATAATTATATCAGCATATTTGTAATCTCTATAGGCATTGTGAATATGGCATTGCTGATACATTTGGCGACCAGGATGGGATCACAAAATGTCAGGCCTCTATTTGGAAGCAGTGGGGCTTTAGAGGGAGAAATGGCTATTCCAGGATGGGAGGATTTGCCTTATTCCTCTCTAGCCAGAGAATGGGCTAAAAGCACAGGGCCCTGTGAAAACTGGGAACCAAGGCTAAAAGAGGGAGAACCTGGAGATTTGGAAAGATGTTTGAAAGCAATACCCATAGAACCAGGCAAAGAACTGGCAGGAGTGTGCAGGAGAGGCTGGGTGCTGCTAACAAGTTATCGCCTTATGTGTAAAAGTAGGGATAAGCTGCTGAAGGAAAGAGCTAGGATGGCTAGGGAGTCAGCTGGTTTGCCTGAGGATTCTTCGGTGTCACAGTACTCAGAAGAGCAAACTGTAGGGACTCATGTGGTCCAGGAGCAAGCTACTGTTCATGTAGCTAAAAGGAAGCAAAAAACTAGCAGAAGGAATGTGCATGCAGCTTTTGTACAGGCTGGGCAGAGTTGCCCTGACTGCTTCCAGGAGAATGTGTGTGAGGATAATGGAACAAGGTTAGATGAGGAGTCTCCTAATGTAGAAGCTCTCCCCATACGAAGAAGAAGGCAGGAGAACCACCGAGGCAAAACAGAGTCCAGGGAGATAATTGAGGATTTCACTCAACAGGAGATCACTGATATATTGAGTAGATTTACCCAAAGAATGGGGGAGTCTTTAGTGTCTTGGATAGTAAGAATCACTGATGAAGGCGCAGGAGGAATAACACTGGACAATGAGGACTGTTTAAAATTCATAAGTATCAGTCAGAATCCTTTTGTACACCAGGCTTTTAGGGATCACCATATGCAAGGAGGAAATAACAAAACGAATCTTCTAGCTTTAGCTGCAGAAGGTTGCAAAAAGCAATATCCAACTGAATCTATGTGGCCTAGAGGAGACAGACCCTGGTACTCACTTAGAGACTGTATGAGAAAGCTAAAGGAGGAGGTAATGAAAACTGCTATCCTGATTGGAGATGCAAATGCATATTATGATACCCCCCTAGGAGTTCCTCATAGAAATATCATAGTGAAGACGGCTCCTCCTGCATATAAGCACCTAATTCTGACTCTTTTAATTGGAGAAATAGGGCACCCTCTTTCAGAGGTGCTGGATAAGATTTCACAATTAAGCGATTTAGGGGAATGGGAAAAAGACAAATTGCCTTGAGAGAGAAGAGTAAACAGCCAGAGGATTCAGAGACAAAATAGACCCACAAGAAGGGAACTGTTTACTGCTCTATTAAGAGCTGGGGTGGACTTTAGAAGAATAGATGGTATTCCAACTGAAGAGCTGCATAAGCTGTACCAAGAAAAGGTACTTAGCATTAGAATGAACAGGGAAGCAGGAACCACCCCCTCAGGTATTTCTGAATCTGAATCTTTGTATCCAAGTTTGCCCCACCTTCAGGGGGAATAGGAGATAGGCCAAGCCCCAGCCCAGATAAAAGAAATATGCAGAAGAGATTGCAGACCCCATATTGGTTTAACAATATATTGGAAGAATGGATCAACTACTGTGACTAGGGCACTGATTGATACTGGGGCTGAGGCCACACTTATCTATGGAAACCCTGATAAGTTTAAACATGGAACTCCTATTACCATCACAGGTCTAGGAGGTGCTGAAATATCAGCCAGACAGGTTAAAATAACAATGAAAATTGGGCAGTTACCTAAGAAGGAATATACTGTGGTTGTTGTACCCATTTCTGAATACATCATTGGAATAGATGTATTGAGAGGCATGACTCTGAATTTACCTGAAGGAAGACACCAATTTGCTGTGAGGAAGATAGGAATTAATACAGTTTTAGTAGGAAAACTAAAAATGGACCCAATCACTTTACCTGAAACTTCTGAAGTAATTACTTTAAAACAGTATCGTGTGCCAGGTGGGCAAGATGAAATTGCCACTACTATAAAGGAATATGTTGAAGCAGGAGTGTTAGTCCCTACAACCACAA
>NW_027185712.1:24117459-24118911 GCF_028583685.1 Petaurus breviceps papuanus
ATGTCATGTTTTGATCTTCTCTGTTCTTGGTTGGTCACTGAATAAAATGGAGAGCACCTATGCTGGTATTTTGAACCTGGGAAGTCGTCTTTCCTTGGCATGACATTACATGAGGGTAGAACTTTGTGAAACTTAAAACCTTATAGTAAATGTGAGTTACAAGTGTTATAGGTGTATTTCCCGAACCTCATTAGAGCCGTGAAAGGGAAAGAAACAGAAAGTTCTCTTTGGATGTCAAAACAGACCATATGGAATCACTTCCTACTTCTAGATTCACTTTTGTGAACTAGAAAGTAACATCTTTTTCTTGATCCATAGGATCATATATTTAGAACTCTGGGAGATATAAGAGGTCATCTAAAATAACCAGTTAATTTTATACATGAGAAAACTGAGGCCTAGAAAGATGAAGTGTTTTTGCCATGATTATATTCATGTAGTAATCATCATATTGAGAATAGAGAGAATGAGGTCACTGGATGTGATGTTTACATGTCATTAGTGATTACTGAAAGAATGTTTTCTGTAGAATGCCGGGAGGACAAGCCAGATTGTAAGGAATTTGCAGTGTAAAAGGCTAGGACTTACCTAAGATCCACATGGCACTTTTATTTTCTTATACTTCCAGTATATATGTTAGACCAAAGAGAAAAATCTATTGAAAGTAGATACAATTTTTGTATTTTATTTTTGAGATTTGAATCCAGCTCCCCATACTCTTTTCTACTTATAAACCACATTGCCTCCTGGGGTAGGAGTGTGGTTGGAAAGCATGAGAAGGACAGATGTTATGTTTGCCAGAGGACACTCTGGTACAATGTCAGTGTTTTGTTATTTTTGAGTTCTTTTATTTGTGTATGCTGCAGTGGTTTGGGGTTGGGGTTTGCCCAGGGTAGTTTCACAGAAATAAAGGACTATCATGTTGAAAGATTGCTTGTCCCTGGTCTGTTTTTACTGTTACCAACAAAACAACACACTGGGCACTTTGAAGCATGATGTGCAAGACATATGACAAGATTCTGTGCCCAATACATGATGTCAGGAAGAAATCTAGACCTCTCTTCAAACCCAGTCCTGTCCATGATGCCTTAGACTACCTCCACTTCTGTCACAGTGGTTTTCTTCTCCTTCTGGCAGTGCCTCCAGTCTTGTGACCCTTTTCTCCAATTGATTGAGGTCCTTCCAACCTTCCACTTGAGGAAGAACCCACACCAGCTCTCTTCTAATCAGGATTAGCCCATTGTACCACAGAACCCTTCTCCATTTCACTCCCACTTTTCAGTTTCTTTTATATGCACTGTCTTCTCCAACTAGAATGTAAATTTCTTGAGGTCAGGGGCTGTTTTTTTTATGCTTGTATTTATATTAGCAATATTTAGCACAGTGGAAGTCTCATGTAAATGCTTCTATCTATCTATCTATCTATCTATCTATCTATCTATCTATCTATCT
>NW_027185712.1:24118921-24129525 GCF_028583685.1 Petaurus breviceps papuanus
TCTATCTATCTATCTATCTATCTATCTATCTATCTATCTATCTATCTATCTATCTATCTATCATTTACCTATCTATCTATCATTGCCAGATGTTTCATTACTCTATTTTTACTATTATTAGATAAAGGTATATGTCATAAAGCTTTAACTGCCATCCAGACAACCTTTTGATTCAGAAAGAGGAAAAAAAATATTTTTTCAAAGTGTAGTTTTATCACAAAACATAAGATTAATTATTATTGCTGTTTTTATTCTCTTTTCCTCCCCTCCTCTCCCTCTCCCCTCCCCTTCCCTCCCCTTCCTTTTCTTTTTCTTTCTCTTCTAATCTTTGGTGTTGAGTGTAGAAATGAGAGAATGACACCTTTTCTTAGAGTAGATAAAACCTGTGAAGACAGAGGGGGCTTCAAAGTTCCTCTAGTCCAAGTTCTGTAAAATAAATTTACTGAGGAGAAAACTGAGGGCAAGGGAAGGTGACTGGCCAAGTTTGCACAGATAGCAAAACTCAGAAAGGATCTCTAATTTCTGAGCTCTCTCTACTATGTCCTCTTCTTTTTAAGTCTTTGTCTTTCTTTCCCTCCTAAATTCTCCATTCTCTTCTCTTTCTTCCTTTTTAAAAATCTCCTCCTCCTTAAAAATAATGGAATTAAATTCCTAATTTATAGTGTTTTGTCAGAAAACAGAGATGGGAGAGGTAGTCAAACTTCTTTGTTTCTACTTCAAGTTCTATTTCATTTATTTTTTTTTCTTATTCTAAACTTGACAAATAGCAACAAACACAAACTTTTCCATGTTAAAGAAGAATAAAAAGAGAACTGTATATGAAATGATGAATCTCATCATGTATAGCTCAGTTCCAAAGCTCTCTCTTTTCTGTGATGCTTTCAGAAATTCCTTATTTTCTTTAAATTCTTCATTGATATTTTGATTTTCTTATTCTTCTCCTCCTCCTCCTCTTCCTCCTTTTCCTTCTTCTTCTCTACACACCTTTCCTTCCAAATTTTCCCTTACTCCTCCAAATCCTCTATTGTGACAACCATATCTGGTCATGTAGATCTCCATGAAGAGGAGAGAAGGATACTTGATTCCAAGGCTTTTGGAGTCATGACTGGTCATTGCATTGATCAAAATTCTTAAGACCATGAAAGAGTTATATATAAAGTTTTAGTTATTGTATAGATTATTTTCTTGGTTTTACTCACCTTCCTATGTATCAATTCATGAAAGTCCCCACAGGTTGTTGTTTTTTTTATCTATTCTTTCACCATTTCTTACTGAATAATAGTATTCTATTACATTCATATGCCATATTATTTTCAGCCATTTTGTAATGAAGAGGTGCCCCCACAGTTTCTAGTTCAAAAAAGTGCTGTTATGAAAAAAAAAGTGCACAAAAAAATGCTGCTATGAAAAATATTGTATATATGGATCCTTTGACTCTTTCTTTGAAATCTTTGGGGGGGGGATGTGTAAAATATAGCTGTTACTGGCTCAAAGTGTATGCATAAACTGTGACTGAGTATAGTTACAAATTATTTTCTAAAATGGTTGGACTGATTCATAGTTCTGTCAACTGTGTATTATTATTCCTACCTACCCAAATTCCTCCAATAATCTTTTTTTAATTTTTTTTTCAAATTTTTTGCAAATCCTTTTGCAAATATGATGACTGCAAAACGGAACATCATTTAAAAAATTTTAGATTTCCCTTATTTTTAGTGACTTGTGGCATTTTTCCATACAGTTGATAGATTACATTTCTTTTTTTTTTTTTTTAGTGCTACCTGTTCATGTCCTTTGGCCATTTTTCAATTGAGGAAATGTTCTTTTTCCTTATATGTTGGACTCATTTCTCAATGTATTTTGAATATTAAATATGTATTAGATATTTAGAAAAGCCAATGCAAATATTTTTCTCTAGTTTACCGTTTCTCTTCTAATTTTAACCCCATTGATTTTTGTGCAAAAACCTTTCAATTTTATGTATTCAAAATTGCCCATTTATCTCCTGTGATATTCTTGCTTTCTTCTTTTGTCAATTATTTTATAACCATCCAATGTTGTAGAAGATAGCTCCTCCCCACTTCCTCGAATTTGTTTATGACATAACATTTTCCTTTTTAGGATATGTATCTATTTATTGAGATATATTGTGTGTGGGGGTTAACTCAGACTTAATTTCTACCAGACTGTCTTCTCATTTGCCAAGAAGTTTTTGTTAAACAATGAGTCTATACCCTAGTAGCTGATCTCCTTAGTCTTATCAAGCACTAGGCTGCTTTATTTATTGGGGAATGGATCTGGTGCTCCTAATTTGTCCAATTGATTGATTTTTCTGTTGTTTTAACCAGTACCAAATAATTTTGATGATTACTGCTTTGTAAGAGAGTTTGAGATCTGATGATACTAAGTCTCTTTCCTTCTTACTTTGCTTCATTGTTTCCCTTGAGATTCTTGACTTTTTGTTGCTCCAGGTAAATTTGGTTATTATTAGCATTTTTTAACCTTTTTAAAGTAACCTTTTAGAAATTCGATTCATATAGCATTGACTAAATATATTTATGTAGCATTGCCATTTTTATTATATTGGCAAAACCTGACATTGAGTCATTAATAAATCTCTGGTTATTTGGATATGTCTTTCTATAAAATGTTTTACAGTTATGTTCAGGCAATTGCTTTATATGTCTTGGTAAGTGGACTCCAGAAACATTCTATTTGTTATAGTTATGTTAAATATTATATCTTCTTCTTTCTTGCTGCTATGTTTCATTTGTAATATAATGTATAGAAAGGCTGATGATTTGTGTAAATTTACTTTATATCCTGTGACTTTGCTGAAATAAATTAATAATTACTTGAATTACTATTTATGACTCTCAAGTTGTTTTTTCTTAACACCATGATATCATCAGCAAAAAGTGATGATTTTGTTTCCTTTTTTCCTATGCTCATCCATATGATTTCTTTATCTTTTCTTATTGTTATGACCCCCATTGCAGGATCTATATCAAATGATAATTATGATAATGGACATCCATACTTTACCTTGATTTTTACTGGAAAGACTTCTAGGATTTCTCCATAACAGATAATGCCAGTTCTTCATTTTAGTGATACTATTTATCACCCTTAAGAAAAATGGTTTATAACTTTTTGCTTTATAACAATCTTGACAGAAATCGACATACATTTTATATTGTCTGCATCTATGAATATAATCATGAATTTTATCATTTTATTATTAATATGACCTAATATGTCTGAAACATTCTATTATTAATCATACCGTCAACCGTTGTATAAATCCAACATAATCACAGTATATAATCTTTTAAATATGTTGCTATGGTCTCTTTACTTATATTTTGTTTAATATTTATTTTTCCTGTATCCCAAAGAAATCATAGAAGTAGAAAAAGGACCCACATGTACAAAAATATTTATAACAGCTCTTTTTTTTGTGGTGGCAAAGAATTGGAAATCAAGGGGATGCTCATCAATTGGGGAATGGCTAAACAAGTTGTGGTATATGAATGTAATGGAATATTATTTTGTTTTAAGAAATAAGGAGCAGCCAGACTTCATAATAACCTGGAGAAACTTATATAAACAGATGCTGAGTAGAGGAGAGCAGAACTAGGAGGACTTTGTACACAATTACAGACACATCGTATCTGGGATGACCAGCTTTGATAGACTTGGCTCTTCTCAGCAATGTAAGGTTATAAGACAACTCCAAAAGACTTATGATGAAAGGGATATCCACATCTAGAGAAAAAACTACAGAGTCTGAATGCAGATTGAAGCAAACTACTTGCTCTCTCTCTCTCTTCTTTTTTGTTTTGTTTCTTCTTTCTCATTGTTTATTCCATTGGTTACAATCCTTCTTTACAACTTGACATGTTTAATGTAAAGGTATTATATTTATAGATCCTATATTTGATTGCATGCTTCCTTGGTTGGGGAGTGAGGAGGAGAAGGAGGAGAAAATTTGAAACTCAAGGGATTATGGAACTGAATGTTGAAAACTAAAAGCAAATAAATAAATTTAATTTTTTTTTTCATTTATACTCATTTGAGATATAGTTCTTTAAATTTCCTTCTCTTCTTTGTCTCTCCTTGGTTTTGTTGTTAAGACCATAAGTGTTTCATTGAAAGAATTTGGTAATTTTTTTTCTATTTTTGCAAACAGTTTATATACTGTTGTATTTAATTGTTATTTGATTATTTGAGTGTATCCATCTGATCCAAGGCCTTTTTCTTTAGGAGCTTATTTATACACTGTGCAGCTTCTTTTTTCTGATATTGGATTATTTAAATTCTCCATTTCTTGTTCTCATAAGCTGGGCATTTTATACTTCTATGAACATTAATCCATTTAATTTTAAGTATTATTCTATTGTATGATTGATCAAAATAGTTTTTAATATTTTTCTTTACTTCCTCTTAATTTGTTGTAAATTTTATTTTTTTACTTTTGTTATTAATAATTTTGTATTTCTCTCTTTCAAAAAATAAAATTCGCTAACTATATACTTTCCCAAGTCTTTTTGGAGCTCCTATTTTATTTACTAATTCAATGTTTTGTTCTGCTATGTTTGCTTTTAGTTTTGTTGATCTCTGCTTTGATTTTCTAGATTTTTATTTTTTTAAATATTTAGTTACAATTATTTGATTTATTGCTCTTCTAGTAAATTTTTAGTTACACACCCAATTCATTGATCTGTTCTTTCTCTTTTTTGTTGCTGAAAATATTTAGATATAATATTTCAGCTCCCTCCCCCCCCCAGGACCACTTTAGCTACATTTTACATTCTTATCATTTTCTTTTAATAAAATTCTAATTGTTTCCATGATTTCTTCATTAGCCAACTGACTCATTAAGATTATGTTATTTCATATCTTTTTATGTATCAAATACCCTCTATTGCTTATAAGTTTTATTGCTCTGGTTATTAATTTCTTTATGCATGGTCATTTTTTGAAAAAATTCCCTGCACATATGAGAAAAAACTTATATTCTCTTCTATTTTCATTCCGTAACCAGAAGAGATTTCTCATATCTAAGTTTCCAAAACTTCTATTCAAGTCCTCTACTTCTTTCTTATGTTATTGTTAGATATGTCTGTTCTTTAGGTTACCCAACTGTTTAGTTTTTTTCACTATTTCTCTATATAAGTCAATCAGAATTTCCTTTAAATTCTTAGATTCTGTACCATTCAGTGAATGTATGTTTGTTATTGATAACATTTTTGTCCATGGTGCCTTTAAATATATTTTTTCTCTATTAATCTCTTTTAACTATGTTTATTTTGTTGTTGTTGTTCTGCACAGTTACTATCATTGTTGCTATCCTCCTTTTTATTCCTGAAACATAATAAACTCTGCTCCCAGATTTTTTTTTTTTTGCCTAAAGGCTTGGTGAATCTGAATACTTCAAGTGTGTTTCTATAAAATAACACATTTTGGGGGCTTCCTTTCTTATCTAGTCTATTGCCCTCTTACATTTTATTAATGAGTTCATCACATTCACATTCATAGTTATGACTGTGAATTATGCATTTTCCTCCATCAGACCACCTTAAACTTTTTCCCTTTCTTTGCCCCTTCCTCCTTGACAAGAATAAGATGGCGTCTAAGGATAAGTAATGTGATTAAAACTAATGACTTATAATGGAAGGAATCTTCTATTCATCTACCCCTTTTCCATTCTCCTTTCCCACATCCTGATTCTTTAACTTTCTTTTGAAATGCCTGTTCATGATCCACCCCCCAAGTAGGTTTCTTTTGCCTTTGATTATGCTCTTCCAAATTTACCTCTTCTCTTACTGCTGTTCTTCCCACTGCTGGACCTCCCAAATCCAGGTACTATTGTGGGATCCTGTCACCCATGGGGCCTCTAGTCCACATACTCCTTCAGGATTTCTAGGCTGTTCATTTGACCTTTTCTGGCTTCCCTGGCAGGATAGGTCTTGAAGCATTTTCAACTCCTGGCTGCTTCTTCATACATTCTTTGGCTAGATAAATAGCTAACTGATGTTTCTCTTTGGATTTCTTGGTTATTTTTTCAATCTGGTATTTCTTTAACTTATTTCTGGGGCATATGTGGGAAACCTGGACTCTTCTACAACCTTTCATGCTTCAATCTTAACTGGAATCAAGCTTTGTCTCCTTTATATCTAATTAAAGTGAATGGCAGTTCCACAACTTGCCCTGTATGACCCCATCATTCAGCACAGGAGCAAAATTAGAGCCCAGTGTGCCTGACTTTATTCCTGTCCTGTGTCCACTAGGCTGCTTTCTCTGATACCTCTTTCCTCATGAAAGCTTCTCACAGCCTTTTCTCCCCAGCAATAGTCTCAAAGTTCTCCCTTCATACTGTCTTCTTTTTTGACAGCACATGTAAACACAATTCGTTTTCTTTTTCTTAAGAAAGAGAAAAGAAAGCAAGTTAGTTAAAGGAGGGGGGTAGATGGGGACTTTGGTGAAAACGAATGAGTATTGCCAGACTTCTGACAACCTCCTTTATCTCTAGTTCCTTCTATCTTGACTGACACTTGACTTATCAGGTGGGGGAAAATTTAGACTTGGAAAATGTGCAGTATGTGTACAGTGGCCTTTTATCCTCAGCTCCCCTTTTTCTATGACATAGAAAAAGTGTTTTTGCTTATGGCAAAGAAAAAAAAAATCCCTGAATTGTTGATAAGTGACTTTTTTATCTTCTCCTTGATATTGACACAATGCAGGAAACTCAGTTGTTACATTTTCTAGTTTTTATTTCCTCTCATTGATCACCACTTCAAGAAGTCCAAACCTATGGGACTTCACATAGGCCTATCAACTAAGGATGCCACCAATACCTTGTTCTTAGATGTGATTACATTTATAAGCAATGACATTTCCCAGTCTTTTAGCAAATGTCTTACAAATATAGCACCCAAAGATTTTTTTTCTGAGAACCTGTAGAGGATGCTGGAAATTAGCTTTTGATTTTCCAAAGTAGAAGATGGTAATCACAGGTCAAACGTGTGAATTTTAGGGATGTCTTTAAGACCCTAAGACATACCCACTAGGAAAGGATTCAGGAGAAGGAGGTAAAGAGAAGAATAAGACCTGACTCCCCTATGCCCAGACTGCTTCCCCTCTGAATCTCTACCTCTTGAAATCCCTCCTTTGTTTCAAGGCTCAGTTGGTGCTACCTAGTACATTTGGATTTTCCTGTTCTGCTGCAGTTCTTTGTTAGTATTCTCCCTCCCCTCCTTGCTTAATTACTTTGGTATCTCACTCTCTTTGTTCCTGTCTGTCTCTGTCTTTGTCTTTCTCTTTGTCTCTGTCTTTCTGCTTATCCATGCATGTGTAATTTCCTCCCACTAGAACACAAGCTCAATGAGGTCAAGAAGGACATTTTGTTCTTTGTTTTATCTTTAGTTTTAGCAGAATGCCTGAAACATAGTAAACTTTTTAATGGTTGGTGAATTGAATTAAGAGCAGAAAATCTGAGCGAGTGTTTCTTCAAGCTGCATTCAAAGCACTAGCAGGATCTGTGATTCAATAGATATTAATTTACAATTAGAAGAGTTAATGGGTCATTTAGTTCAACTGCCTCATTTAACAAAACTGGTACCACCTAGGTGAGTAGTGAATAGAATTCTGAACTTAGAATTCTGTATTTGAATACTGTCTCAAACACATGTCCTATGTTATCCTCGGCAAGACTGTAACCTCTTTCAGGTTTGATTATTTTTTTTCTGTAATTGAGAATAATAAGAGAACTTACTTCCCAGGGTTTTTATGAGGACCAAATATTTTAGTTAATACTAATCCCCTCACCACTCAGGATACTCTCTGCACCTGTTACTCTGCTTGATGTAGTTTACTAACAGCTAGACATGGGGCAAGTCTAAAAGAGGAGCTTGTTTAGAGGAAATATGAGAAATTAAATTTGAAATTTGTCAAATTTGAAGTGAGAGTGGGAAATTCAGGTGAAAAGTCCATCAGTCAATTAGAGACCTAGCAACAAAGTTCAGGGAAGAGGGCTAACACAATATATCTGAAATGTGGGCAAGAGTTGAAGACATGGGGTTAGAAGAGATCTACAAAAGAACACAGAAAAAGGAAAGGAAGAATTAAGTAACCAGTTTGGAGGTCCACTAACATTCCTAGGCAAAAAAGGTTCCATAATGGGCATTTAACAAACTAAACTTTAAAAAATTATATTAGTTGAATTGAAGAGGAGCCACTGAAAGGGACACAGGAGAGCCTTCTATATTGATGGGGGCTCCAATTAGGCAACATTACTTATTTGGTAAAGAAGCACTAAATGTTGCTCTGGGGTATTTTCCTCAAACAAATAAATACAGTATTTACAACATTCTTCTGAGAAAACAATCTATTGTTACCCTGTGAAAGATAGAGACAGAGAGAGAAAGAGACAGAGAGAGTAAGGGGGAGGGAGAAGGAAAGAAGGCAGTGACAGAAGAAAGAAGGGGAAAAGGAAGGAAATTATCTATATTTGCAGAAATGTACCTATACTACTATATCAATAGCTGTACATATATTGATAGAGCTAACAATATTGCTTTTGAACTCTATTTCCACACTTCCAATTGCCTACTTCATGTAGCTAGATATATCCTAGTTTTACAGGTAAGAAACTGAGTGAGTCACAGGAAGAATAAGTGACTTGCCCAGGATTACATAGTTCCTGTCAGAGATAAGATCTGAACCCACATCTTTCTAACTCCAATTCCATTACCTACAAGTCCCATTGGCATCTCAAATTTAAGAAAAATAGACCCATTGCCTTCCTGCCACCATGTAACCACCCATAGACCAAACTTACCACTTATAATGAGGACAGCACCATCCTTTCAGTGGCCCAGATTTGTGACCTCATCTTCTACTCTTCCTTTTCCCACACCGACAGATCTAATAATTTGCTAAACCTTATTGATTCTACCTACACAGCGTTTCTCTCATTCCCCTTGTCTTCAGTCACATATTCCCTGGTTCAATTCATGCCTTCTTCACCTGCCTCCTGAATTATTATTATATATTATTATATAAGCAGCCTTATAATTGGTCTCTGTTCCAATATTTCAATATTCCAATATTCAAGGTTTCTATTTTCTAATTAATCCCCTACATAGCTTCCAAATAGATATTCTTAAAATGTAGATCTGACCATGGTACTTCCATGTTCAAAAAAGCATCAATGACTCCTCATTGCCTCTACTATAATATACTAAATGGTCAGTCCAGCACTGAAAGCTCTCCATTATCTGGGACCCATCTCCCTTCTCAGATCTATTTCATATTACTTCCCTTCACACACTTGATGTTCCATCCAAACTTATCAATGATCAACTCCCTGAACTTGTCATTTCCTCTCACATTTCTGCGTTTTTTTGTTTTGTTTTTTTTTTTTACAGAGAGGCCCTCATTCCTAGAATGAAATTCTTCCTTATTTCAGCTTGCCAGAATCTCTATGCTCCTTCAGTGTTCAACTTAGGGGTCAGAATCTCTTTGAAGTTTGTTCTGATCATTCCCCCTCCTTAAAGTTAATGCTCTCCCAGGGAACACTGAACCCTCCTGAAAGTATTTTATATCTACTTGTCTTTGTGTATTCTGTAACCTCTTAGTAGAGAGTAGGATTCTCGGGTGGCCAAAATTGTTTAAGCGTCATCTTTGTTTCTTCAGATATGAAGTAGTATATCGTAAGTGTTTAATAAAATCTTGTTGAATCACTGAATTTCAGAACATTGGTAAAAAGTAACCAATGTCTTAAAGTTCTTTAGGAGAAGTCAGACTAAGAGTTAAGGGAATTCTCAGGAAGGAAATTCTCATGATACTAAGACAACTGATTCCCAGGAGGGAAGGTAGAAGGGAACAAGCATTTATTATGTGAATGCTATGTGCCAGTCACTGTGCTAATCACTTTACAAATATGATTTTACTTTCTAAATAACAGCCTTGAGAGGTGAGTACTATTATAATACTCACTTTATACCTGAGTAAATTAATGGCAGACAAGTTAGGTGAGGTTGGATTTGAACTCAAGTCTTCTTGACTCTAGGCCCAAAACTGCCTAGCTGCCAATGAAGAATAATACTTTACAGAAATGAATATGCATCTAGTTGCCCAACAAATAATTGTGAACAACTGCAAAAGAATGACACGGTCCTGGATCATTTCCTTCTCATAAAGTCATTCTCATAACAGCTATGTGTCATTAAATGTGGAAATTAACTGAGGCTAGTGATAGATACTAAGGACAACAGCACGAGAAGAAGATCTAAAAGAGGATAAGATAAATGTTCAGGAGACTTGGGTCAGTGATACTAGACTACACAGAGAAAACAGCAATGTATCTACTTATTTCAGCTTATGTTTTTTTTTTTAACAAGGAAAATAACTTTTGTAATGTGAAGAATAGAACAAAAATAACTAACAGGGAGTTGAAACCCAAATTAAATGTGAAAATGGTAACTGTGATAACTGGAGGTAATGACAGAAGAACAAAGAGGGAGAGGTAAAGAGAAAGGAAGGAAGAAAGGTAGGAAGGAAGGAAGGAAGGAAGGAAGGAAGGAAGGAAGGAAGGAAGG
>NW_027185712.1:24129625-24164131 GCF_028583685.1 Petaurus breviceps papuanus
GAAGGAAGGAAGGAAGGAAGGAAGGAAGGAAGGAAGTAGGGAAGGAGAAGGAAGGAAGGAAGTAGGGAAGGAAGGAAGGGAGAGAGGGAGGGATGGAGGGAGGGAGAAAGGAAGGGAGGGAGGAAGGAAGGAAGGAAGGAAGGAAGGGAGGGAGGGAGGGAGGAAGAGAGGGAGGGAGGAATGAAGGAAGGAAGGAAAGAAGGGAGGAATGAAGGAAGGAAGGAAAGAAGGAAGGAAGGGAGGAAGGGAGGGAGGGATGAAGGAAGGAAAGAAGGATAGAAGAAGAAAGGAAAGACAGAAGGAAGGGAGGTAGGAAGAAAAAAAGTCTTCTCCCTAAAATTCTCCCCCCCCCCCCAAAAGAAAGTGCCAAATAAATGGTTTAGATAATAAAGCTGTAGGATTTCAAAGGAGAGAATGACTGCTCAATTCTAGGGATGTAGAACAAAGTTTCATGGAGGGGGAGGGCAAAGAGTTGACTTTACACACGATGTAGTTTTCTTTTCATGTGTATATTCTGTCCCCCTAATTAGATTTCATAACTTCTGGGGTTCAGAGACCCTTTCTTATACTTTTCATGTCCTTTGTACTTGACATGATGCTCAAAACATGCTAAGTAATCAAAATTGTCATAATGATGATTTTGATGATGATAAATCAGTTTGAAAATTTTTTTTAACTATGTCTAGTTATAGCCCACTCTACTGGCAAACAAAACGTTCTAACATTATCAAAATGAAGTTTGAGGTTATATATCCCTCTAAATCTATATGGTCTTGTAAGTATATCATTTTTACAAAGTCCAGAACTGTGCTGTGTAGATAGGGTACTCGATAAAAGCTGCTGCCCCACAGATTGTAGTGTGTTCTTTCAAAGTGTTACATGGTCTGGTGGATAGACTACTGAACTGAAATGAAGGTCACAGGTTCTATCCCACTTGCTCTGCACACTGCCCCTGGGCAAGTCATTGAACCTCTCTCTGCTCCTCTTACCTCCTCTATAAAATACAGATATTAACTGCGTTCTGCACCCACACTTTTTCTCCTTTTAGGCATGTCTTGAGGATAAATTAGATAGTAGTAAAGTAATCTGGGGAAGGCACTATATGAATACAATGCAATATTATTTCCTGCTCTGAACTGCTGAGAAATGTTGCTGAGCATTTACTTAAGAGATGACCACATTTCTTTTTCTGAGGTAGCCTCATTTCTGAGTCTGGGAGATAATTGCCATTTGGCTGAGTTTTAGAAGAGGAGGGAGGTGGCTAAAAACACACAGACACACACATACACACAAACACACACTATAAAAGGAGCTTTAGATCATAAATTGCAACGTTATTCTTAGAAAGCCCAGGATCCTGCGAAGTTGCTGATGTGATATAATTCTTCCAGGTGAGATAAATTGGTTTAGGAGTGCTGTGGAGGACCACCTACCTCATCACCTCAGAAGCACCCATAACTCAGATTGGAAATTGGCCCCACTGTGCTCAAAGTGAATAATTTCTTAATTGCTGGGGAAGGAGGTGGAAAGGAGAAATGAAGAGATAGGAGGCTGAAAGCAAAATATCTGAAACAGGTGCCCAGCTGAAACTTTCTGAAGCCTGGATATTGGCTTATTGAATAGGAAAAACAGCCTAGATTTCCTAGGCCTTCCTGCTGTGTTTTGAAGCAGTCAAGTTGAACAGTGGGCTCTAATGTTATTTTGTTATCTCTGAGAGAAGCAGCTCCTAAAATCATTAACAATTCCACATGAGAAACTGTTCTTTTCAAATGGATGGATTAAAAGAAGCATGCTTTCAATTTAGCATACTCAAGAGATCTGCTTCAAGGATCCCCCTCTATAAAAATCTGAATTCTACCTTCATTTAAAGGAGTTAGAGCGATAGCATGGGCCAAATTAGAAAGTGTGTTTTTGGGGGGGTGACTAAATGGCGCATTGAATAGAGCACTGGACCTGGAGTCAGGAGGACCTGAGTTCAAATTTGGCCTCAGGCACTTAATACTTACTAGCCGTGTGACCTTGGGCAAGTCACTTAACCCCAACTGCCCCTGCCAAAAAAAAAAATTTGTTTTGCTGTTGATTTTGATGCACTCATAGGGATGGTCAAAACAAACATTATGGCTTTTCAACATCATCAACAAGATCTTGTGGAGTAATTGAAGAACTCATAGTATCCCAGGATTTAGAACTGAGATCATCTCTATCCTTTGCTCTTGTTAATAGACTACACTCAGTTTTTTTCCTACCTAGTGATTTTTAGTATTGTTGAAAGATGAACAGTCCTAATCTCTCTCCTCTATTTATCCATAGAAAAGGTGCAGTGTTGGCTGCTATAACATATGTCCCATATTTCTCTGAGCAATGGTGCAAACTCTGCCTACATAACTTTAACACTAGCTATAAAGGGGATTCAACTCCCTTAATTCCTTTCTTCGTTCTTCAAAGTATGAAGAAGTGTAGATTGCATCATTTATCAATAGAGCTCAAAGATGACTCTTTAGTTGTCCCCCCCCCCTTTTTTTACTATAAGAGTGGATTTAAGTTAGCAGTTGTAATAAGACCTCTCCTCCACTCTCCCTTGCAATGAGATGGTGAATAGCTAACTGCATGACTTGGTACAGGTTCCCAAAACTCACTGGGCCTCAGTTTCCTCGTCTTTGAAATGAGGATGTTGGAGTAGATGACTTTGTTTGTGACCGTTTATAGACACACACATTGTTGTTGCTGTTCAGTCATTTTTCAGCCATGTTCGACACTTTGTGACCCCATTCAGGGTTTTCTTGGCAAAGATACCATTTCTTTCTCCAAGACACAAATGAGATATGTACCATAAAAGTGCCATGTAATGAAAGTGAGTCTGTCTTGAATTCAATCCATCAAATATTTATTCAGCATCTGGTGTATGCCTAGGACTATACCTTGGTACTGTCAACTAGTTTTACTTCTTCCAGTGGCTCCCTGTTACCTCTAGTATAAATTGGAAAGTACTCTGGCATTTTTAGCCTGTCACAATCTTGTGTGAACCTACCTTTCCAGCTTTACTGAGCATTATCCCCTTTCACATTCTCTATGGTCCAAAAATGTGGTACAGTCTTGCTGTTCCTCTGTTCCTTCTCACAGGTAACAATGGTCCCCTCCCTTCTTACCCCAAATAATCCAAACCTGAAATGCAAACACTTCATTTTGCCACTTCTTGAAAGTTATACTTTTCTTTAAGGATAAGTTCCAGAGCCACCTACTCCTTTCCTGATTCCTGGGCACCTTTTCCACAAACTGACACCTCTTGGGAATTTCCCTTTTACTACAAAGTGTACCACTATCCTTCCATTCACCGAGGTTCATACACAAGTGCAATCTTTAATTCCTTATTCTCACTCACTTCACATATCCACTCAATTGCCAATTCTTGCCATGTCTTTCTTCACAATCACCTTTAACAAATGTCCTCCCATCTACTCATACCATCATCACTCTAGTTCAGACCTCTTACCTGAAGTATTGCTGTAGCTTCCTAATTATTATCTCTACTTCAGGTTTCATGCCACTTGAATTAGTCCTCCTCACAGGCACCAAAGTGATTTTTCAAAAATGCCTATCTGTCCATGTGATCCCTCTACACAAAGAACCCCAATGTCTCCTTATTAGCTCCAGGATCAAATAAAAATTCCTCTGTTAAAAGTTCTTTACTCCTTGTCCTAACTCTCCATTATCCTTACATATTCCTCTCCTTAGTGTACTATAGTCCAGACATATTGACCTATGAGCTTTTCCTCACACATGACACTTCATCCTTCATCTCATTCCTTGGATGGACACTGGCTGACCCTCATGCCTAGAATGCTCTCCCCTCCTAACTTTTCTCTCTTCAACTCCCTGGCTTCCTTCAAAACTGAGTCCAAGCATTTCCTCCCTCAGAAGCTTCATGCTGGTCTCCTTAGTTCCAAAGGCTTTCGCCTCCAGGGTCCTCTTGTTTCTGCTTTCTGCTTATAGGCATATCCTTTTATATGAACTTGTTACTCCCTCCATTAGAATGTAAACTCCTTGACTGCAGGGACTGTTTTATTTTTGCCTTTATATCCTCAGAGCTGAGCATAGTGCTTAATAGACAGGGATAGGAAAAGACTAGAGCTGTAATTTCACTAGTATGAGGAATTCCAAATAAGGAACTCCCCCTAACAGTATAGGGTGGCTTCTTCTCTATAACACATAGCCTTAGAGAATTGCCTAGAACAGTCACTTGAGCTGTCAATGCTCTAGGCCACAGGTTGGGAACCTGGGACCTTGAGGCCACATGTGGCCCTCTAAGTCCTCAAGTGTGACCCTTTGACTGATTCCAAATGGATTAAGTTGAAGGGCCACATTTGAGGACCTAGAGAGCCACATGTGACCTTGAGGCTGCAGGCTCCCCACCTCTGACCTAGAGCATTTACAAGTTTGGGTGACTTTTCATGCCCACATAGCCAACATGCATCAGAGGCAGGATTTGAAATCATTTTCCTGGTTTCAAGGCTAATTTTTTACCCCCTACTTTCTCATGTCTGGCACATAGAAGATGCTTAATAAATTAAGGCTGATTGATATTGATTGATGTGACCTCACTTCCAAATTACCTTGTATTTATTTTGTAGGTGGTTTATCTATGCTTACATATGTACATGCTATCTCCCTTGATGGAATGCAAATTCCTTTAGGAGAGGGACTATTTCATTTTTGTGTTTGTGTCTCTCTTGCTTGATACAACTTCCAAGACACAGTATGCTCTCAATAAAAGCTTGTAGTCTTGAAGTTGTCCATAGCTACAAGTGATGTGGTATGCTATGTTATGTTATGCCTTTGTTGCTAGCCATTTTCCCACTGAATTCAAACCGGATTGCTTTTATGCTGATTTTTCACCTTAAGCCTTAAGAGACCCTAGCAGTTGTATGAGCCTTCTAGCAATCTAGCTCTAATTACAACTGGAGGGGCCCAGTTCTTAATGATAAAGCTATTATTTGAATCTTAGTATGCATGTGGTACTCATTTTTCATTACATTCATCCTGCATTTACATTGTTGCTGAGGGATCTCATTCCCTATACCCTAAGGAAGTACAAAACAATGTGATATCAGACATAAGGTGCAAAATTACATTGTCCTAAAACTCTCTGTTTTCTCTTCTAATATGGGTGATTATTCTTTTTTCAACTCTGTTCCCCAGAGTTTGTAAAAGAAAAACTATTTTGTTTTGTCAACATGTATTTTCAGAATATAGGTAAAGGGACACACACACACACACACACACACACACACACACTCCAATGTGTAGCCATCCTGTTAATCGAAAGAGAATCAAAGAACCTTTAACTAGCAAGAAGCTAAAAACCATTCCCTTTCTCTGAGTTTGTCTATAATACCGTGTTTCCCCGATAATAAGACCTATCCCGAAAATAAGCCCTCCCCTTACTGTGTAAGATTCCTCTAAAATAAGCCCTCCCCCGAAAATAAGCCCTCTGGTGTTTTTCTGTCCAAAAAAATTAATAAGACAGTGTCTTATTATTGGGGAAACACGGGACTAATAATAAAAATCCTCTTAGTTATATTGAGGAAAGGTCTTTAAGTAATGATAGGTGTTGTCAATGACCATCCAAAATAGGAAGGTGAGAACAAACATAAAATGTTAATATTCAGGATGTACCACAGTCCATACAGTATCATTAACCTGTACTCTAGTATTCTGCTATGTTGTCACCACTAAAACAGTACTACCTCCCGAATACAGAAGCCTTTTGTCCTTGCTTCTTACTTGATATCACCCAGTTTGAAAAGGATATGCTTTCATTAGCTATTGTGGATTACACTGAAAGTGACAGACAAGATATCATTTCTTTGGTCCCCTGTTCCTCTTCAAGAAAGTTTCAACCAGTTACAAAAATCAAACAAATAAATAAACACCATCACCCACATAGAGAAATAGTGGATCCTGTTTTGGAGTTGAATTGGCATCCTTCTATTATTGAACCTTACATAAGAGAAAGCTAAAAGCAAAAAATCAAAGTCGTCATTCTCAGTGCACCGGGGACACTCTATAACAGTCAGATAGAAGGCACAGAGGTGACTAGGTAGTGCAGTGATTATCACTGTGCTGAATCTGACATCAAGATCTGAGTTCCAATAGGGCCTCAGACACTTACTAACTGTATAGGACTCTAGGCAAGTCACTTAACCTCTGTCTGCTACAGTTTCCCTATCTGTAAAATAGAGAAAATAAAAGTACCTACGTGGATAGTTATGAACATAAATTGAGATAATATTTGTGAAAATCTTTGTAAACCTTAAAGCACTATATAAATGCTAGCTATCATCATCATCATCATCTTCATATTCCTTCAGGGCTGAGCATAATACATTGCACGTGATAGCTTCTGATTGAATAAATGTGAAAATGTAATTGTATAATATCTAACTGAAAAGTCAGCAGAATGTAACTTGTATAGGAGATGGAATCAGACAAAAAACACCAGGAATGAGAGGTTATGTTTTTTAAGGTTCTTTCAAAATCCTTTCCCACTCAAGTTCCATCTACAGCTAGCAAAACATAACTTCTCTGTTAAAGTATATAGATATGAAAACAGTACTGTATCTATTTCTGGGGTGTTGGAAAAATGTGAGAAGTGCTGTCTCATGAGATCTTAAGCCCATGTAATTGCCTTCTGAACTGCTCAACACCATTATGATGAAGGGGCTGGGAAGGGAAACAGATCGGAAAGTGGAGGAGCAGGTGTGGCGATTCAAAGCCCCTTATTATCAGAGAGTGTGAAAAACAAGGGAACAGGTCAGGAGAGAGATTCAAAAAATGGATTTACAGTATATAGAAAAAGTGAAAAACAAAGAAGGGGGAATTCAAAATCTACTTCATAAAATGACTATGAAAAATGGGCAAGAGAAACAAAGTTGTATAATACAGAATCTGGGAGAACAGGAATGACAGAAAGAAGAAACACTTAAAATGTTCTTTGTAACAGCCTATAAGAATAAAGGAATACATTTTAATCAACACTATATTATAGGAAATGTGCACATAGAAAGGAGGTAAGATAAAAAAGGCTGGTGGAAAATAAACAAGGTAATACTATAAGGCGGCTATTGTATAAACACACATTTGTCATTTCCTTCTGTTGCATGATTATCTTTAGTATTTCCAAGTAGTTGTTTGAGTGACTTTAAATTTCATCTAGCCCAACTGACTCATTTTAAAGAAGAGGAAACTAAGACTTATTATGTTGGAAATCATCTGGTCTAATCCCTCATTTTTCAGATGAGGAAACTAAGAACTCCAAAGGTTAAGTGACTTGCTCTAGGCTAGGTCATAGGGCCTAGTTCATGAAATGTTATTTAGTCATTTTTCAGTCACGCCCAACTCTGTGACCCAATTTGGGATCTTTGTGGCAAAGATCCTTTTCCAGTTCATTTTACAGATGATGAAACTTGAGGCAAACAGGGTTAACTGTTTCCAGGGTCGCATAGCTAGTAAGTGTCTGAGATCAGATTTGAACCCAGGAAAATGAGTCTTCCTGAGTCCAGGTCTGGTGCTCTATCCACCCCACTACCTTGATGCCCAAGTTTGTGAAATAGCCAGGACTTTAAACCAACCTAATTTTTTTATCAAATGTTCTTTCAATTACATCTTGTCGCCTCTAAGGTAACATTGGAAAAAAAAAAACTGCCAAAGCATGCCCATTCTAATTGACTGATTCAAATTCCTCCAAAATAAAATGTTTGCGTGTATGCTCATAACCCCCATCCCCTATAAGGAACCAAGCTGATAGGTCAGTTTTACACATGTGGGCTTAGACTTCCATAAAGCCCTCAGAGTCATTAGATCCTCACTGCTCTAAGGAGCCATCCTGCCATAACCAAGACCAATTCTCTAAATCATTCAGTTTCATGTTGTCTCTAAAGTTGGAAGTCATATAATAGGAGACTCTTATTTAGGCAATGTTTTTGTACTATAAAGGACTGGGTTCTCTTGACTCTTCCATTAATTACTATATTATTATGACTAAGTGTCTACAGGAGTAATCACAAGGTGTTTTGTCCAAAAGGTAGAAAGAAGGGCTGGACATTTGATTTCATTATTGGAGGGAGTTCTTGGTGAGGAAGCTTCCTTTACTTATACAGGGTGCACAAAAATGCATCTTTCCTGACAAATTGCATCATTATGACAATATACATTGTAAGGATACTTCACTTTAACCCCCAGGATATATGTAAATCTGAATTTTCAAAGTAGTCAAATTGAACATTACTTTATTAATTAGCACCCCTTTTTAGGATCTCCACATTACATAATAAGCACCCAGAGCGCAATTCATTGTATCCTACTTCCTAGTGCCTGCTTCCAAGTTTTCTCTTCCTTTATCCTATCCAAGTCCTCATCACTACCTATTCTATGTAGTCTACTGTCTATCCTACCCCACCAATATCTGGGGAGAAGTCAGGAGAATGTAAGCTCTTTAAGGAGAGAAACTATCTTGTCTCTGTATCCCTAGTACCTAATATACAGAAGACAGATTAGTAAGTGTTGAATGTACTTGAATTAAAGAGACTCTGGCTTACATTGAGTCTTTAAGAGCCAGGGCTAAGGTTAGGGGGAAGGACAATAAGCCTATAGAAAGGATATGCAAAAATAAAATCTTCATGGGGGACAGAACAACCTTTGATGGTAGCAAGATGGGGTCTTTCAACAAAGTTGATCATAATCAACCTGGCCATATCCAACAATATATGCCTTTTTACAAGTCTAGTGGTAAAATGGAGTCAACGTGTACCTGCTCAAAGAGCCAAATGTTAAATATTCAGTGTGAGCAGTCACACCTCAGAAATCACCAAACACTATAAATCAAATCTTGATTTATTGTTTTGTTAATTGTCTAGACTTAGGAAAATGGTAGAGAAAATGTTAATATGTTAAATTTAAATTTAAAATATTAAATTTAAAAGTATGTTTTATGTATTATATATATTATAATAATATCCATTTGTTAATGCTACTTTTTTTTTAATGCAATCGGGGTTAAGTAACTTGCTCAAGGTTATACGGCCAGTTATTTTTGTGTGGGTGCCAAGTATCTGAGGCCGGAACCGATCCCAGGTCTCCCAACGCTGGGGCTGGCACTCTTACTCACTGTGCCACCTGGCCGCCCCTGTTAATACTACTTTTATCAATTGTATGTATAATGTACCTATTTATATATATGAGTTGTCTCTTCCATAGTATGGAATATCTTTGAGGGCATGCATGCTTTCATTTTTGTTTTGTATCTCCAGAACCTGCCAAGAATGTTTAGTATATAGTAGCTTTCTAAAAATGCTCATTGGTAAATTACTAATTGAATAAATGTATTTTATATACCAGATAATTCTCTTTTCCCTGGTATATAGATTTTTGTTTTGTTTTTGTGGGTGCTTAGTTTTAGTTGTTACAGCTTCAAAAGGAGAAGGGGTGACATTTTCAACCCTCTCTGGGTGCTGACAAATGCCTTGTCTGGCTTTGTTGACTGCTAACTGGAAGAAAATCTGATATGAGTCATTTACACCTCAGTGTGAATGTGTCAATGTAATTACCTATAAATTCAAAGGTATTTTCACTTTAAGCCTTATCTAAAATGAAAGGTTTCATTACCCGGTAATGGAGTTTCAGGCATTAAAAGGTAGGTGAAGGAAATACTTTTGACTACTTCTGTCCCAGCATTCCTGAAATTATGCCAACTGGGCAGCAGCTGACTTTATCTAGTAATATGGTAGGCTCCATATTTAATCAATTTGCCTAAAATCATACAGTAGGACTCCCTAAAACTACCTCAATGGCTATTCTGGAAGATTAGGAAAATAATCTCACCTAAAAGAAATGAAATTAAATTGTTTTTAGATTCCGACCTTTGAGTGCATACAAGTATTTTGACTTGCTTTTATTTTTACACCATTTTCCTTTATATTTTTCTTCTACAGGTTTGCTTTCCAAGAATATCTGATGTGTAAAAAGCAGTCTAGGCAATGTGTGACTTTGACTGCACTCTGTATCTATTGGTCTGTTAATGTGCCAGGTGAAAGGCTGTCACTGAGTTTACATTTGGGTTAACCTACACAAGGATTATAAATAAATTATAGGTAAGTCAGGCAAGAAATAGGCCCTTTCTTAATTCTTGTGATTCTTCCATTTCTTAAGGCCCACTGTAAAGAAGGAGAATATGCCTTTGCTAACAAATACATGGAGGCTCTAGCTTTGGCCCTCATCTCAGAGCAAAGCTGCGTTAACCACGGGTACTCTTCCTGCAATGCTTTGCTTTTCCCGTTAGAAGGTTTAAAGGGAACCAATATCCCCAGCCTTCCTTTTTGCTTGTTATGGCACAGTTACATTTTTCTGAACCTTAATCCTTTATTGATGTTTTACTCTTCCCTCTTTGTACTACAGCAATTAGCATGAAGCTGATTAAAAAAAAAAAAACAGGGCAAAATAAATATCAAGGGTTGAGTCTTTAACTTGCTATTCTGACTGAAGGTTATAAGTTGTGGCTATCACATTTATGAGTTTGATTCCACTAGATACACAGGAAAACTATTCTTACTCCTTTTTAGTTACTTTCCATATAGAAGCATAAGTCCAAAAAACCTGAGAAACTAAGACTACCATAGTGATGATAGCAGAGCATTATTATAAGCCCATATTAACTTTCCTGACCTTAATTCAAGAACAGTCCTTTTTAGAAAGCCACAATGTAGAGGCACTGGATGAATTTTACATAAAGCACTTAAGTTTGAGATCTTGAAAATCATACACACATATATGTGTATATATATATATGTGTGTATACACACATATATGAATATATATGTGTGTATACACATATATATTTCCTTTACTATCTCAAATAGATGTACTTCTCTCTTTGTATATGACATGAGTCCTTTTTTCCTGATTTCAAAGGAAATTTTAGTCTCTTAGACAAGTCTGAATCACACCCTTTGACCCAGCAATAACAGTACTAGGTCTGTATTCAAAAGAGATCAAAGAAAATGGAAAAGGATCTATTTTTACAAAAATTTTTATAGCATCACTTTTTGTGGTGGTAAAGAATCAGAAATCAAGGGGATATTCATCAATTCTGAAATGACTGAATAAGTTATGGTATGTGATCGTGAGAGAATAATATTGTGCTATAAGAAATAATGAGCATGAAAATTTCAGGAAACCTGGGAAGACTTATATGAACTGATGCAAAGTGAAATGAACAGAAGCAAGACAACATTGTAAACAGTAACAGCAATTATTGTAGGGATGGCCAACTGAAAAACTTAACTACTCTGATTAAGACAATGATCCAAGACAATTCCAAAAGGTCTGAGATGAAATATGCCATCCAGAAAGAGAAGTGATGAAGTCTGAATGCAGAATGAAGCATATTTTTATACTTTTTTGCAACATGACTAATATGAAAATATGTTTTGGATGACTTCATATGTATAACTGATATCAAATTATTTGCCTTCTCAAGGAGAGGGGAAGGTCAGGAGAAAGGAGAGAATTTGGAGCTCATTTTTTTTAAATGACAAATTTTTTCACATGTAATTGGAAAATATTTAACAAGATAAATAAAAATAATTTAAGAAAGAAATCATTTGACATTATAATTACTCACTGCACTGAATAAATAAGAAAAAAAGGAGGCAGGAATTAGGAGCCGGTCCTACCTAAGTGATAATGGAGACAGTATTATCATCGATCTTTTTTTATATTCAGAACTAGCTCCCTTCCAACAAAGTAGAGGGAAAGAAGTGGTTTCATTCTGCACCCAATTGCCTTCTATGTGTAAGTATGTATGTGTGTATGCATATGTATATGTGTATACATATGTGTATGTGTATATATGTACACACATATACATACTGTAAAGTTGGTTGGTTGGTTGGTTGTTGTCCTTTTTACTTGAAGAAGACCAAAATGACATCAGTATATTGGGATTAAGGTACAATGTGTCTGACTGTGGCTGATCAGACCAGTATGAGCTTGGAAGGCTCTGCCACAGGCTATGCACAAAATGGTTTGTTTGAACATTTGGGATGGAGACATCTCAAAATTTACCCATCTCATATTTCCCTTGAGCTATGGCAATTATGCTTTGCTCATAGACCACAGTGTCTTCTGTGATGTGGGCCTGCCATGCTGGGTGAGCCTCTGCCAATGTCTCCCACATCTTACAATCAATTCCAAAGTTCTCCAGAGAGACTTTGAGAGTGTCCGGTATTGTTTCTTCTTTGTCTTGTGTGAGTTCTCTATAGAATAATCTTTTAGGTAAATGTCCATTTGACATTCAAACAATGTGGCAGCCCATTGGAGTTGTGCTCTCTGCAGTAGAGTTTGAACACTTAGCAGTTCAGTTCGAGAAAGGACCTCTGTGTCTGGTATCTTATCTTGCCAGGAAATCTTCAGAATCTTCCTAAGACAATTCAAATGGAAGAGATTCAGTTTCCTGGCATGAAGCTGGTAGACTGTTCAGGTTTCACAAGCATACAAGAACTGAGGTCAGTACAATGGCTCTATAGTCCTTCAATTTGGTAGGCAGTCTAGTACTTCTCTCCCACACTTTCCTTCAGAAAGGTCTCTCAAACACTAAGTTAGCTTTGGCCAATGCATGCATCAACCTTAGTGTCTTTGTGTATAGCCCTTGAAAATATACTTCCAAGGTAAGTGAATTTATTGATAGCATTCAACATTTCTCCATTTGAAAGTAAGTCATTATAAAATAAGGGAATCTTCATTTAAATAAAGTTAGTCTCAATTATAAAGTAAGTAAATGTGAATATGTAAAAGTATAACATCCTCTCATGCTACTATCCCAAGCCCTACTCACGCTGACAAGCTGGGTCCCCATAGAATTGACTTTGTATTCCCTCTGGCCTCTAGGAATAGCTCTGAAGGGTTGAGATGTCTTTTCTAGTCCTATAGTTTACAGGCTTCCTCTGATAGGCTTCCTGCCATGTTCATGTGCTTATTGTCAACCGGTCATAGTTATCTTTTCTGATCTAGAGAATAATCATAATAATAATTAGTAATAACAGTGGTCTCAAACTTAGAGAGCTCATGCGGTAAAGTACGCAGTTCCAGAAAGTACTTTTACTAAAGTCCTCAAGATTTCATCCTGAGTTGTGGTGTAACTTTTCTTCTGGGCTCTTTGAAGAACCTTGAATCCTGACCTCATCCACCTTAGCTCCCAGT
Source organism: Petaurus breviceps papuanus (assembly GCF_028583685.1). Lineage (NCBI taxonomy): Eukaryota > Metazoa > Chordata > Mammalia > Diprotodontia > Petauridae > Petaurus > Petaurus breviceps. The sequence goes on from NW_027185712.1 coordinate 24,142,877, forward strand.
ACAGATTGATCCAAGTACCCTTAAAAGACCCACAACAAAGCCTTGTGCTATACGTACAGTTACAATACAAGGGTATACATACTGAAGCTAGCTTAGCCAGCCAAATCCAGACTGTTGACTATTTCTAAATGGATATAAGCTAAGAATGACTGATCCCTGAAATAGACTAAAGAAAGCATTGGGGAAAACATTAAAAATGAAGGTTAAATTTTAAAGTGTGTCATAGGTACATTTTTTCCCCCAGAGAGTCAGTTGTTAAACATTTGCCTGCAACCTCTAGATACAGCACATTTAGTATGATCCAGCAAAGGTGACTGATAAGATGTGGTCAAACAAATAGGAGGAGAACAAAGAGAAAGAACAATTTAATGAAAAGTCAAAGAAGAGAGAATATCCAAGCAGAAGTGGTGATCAACAATGTTAAGTGTAGTGGAGACATTAAGAGAGATGAACACACTGGTATCATGTTGGCTGGCCATATGGTGTGAGAAGAACTTTAAAATTATACCTGACAGTATTGTTCTCCAAAGAGGTAAACTAAAGAAAAGAGACACATAATGAAGAAAGTAGGAAGAAGGGAAGACTGGTGATTACATTAGGGTTCTGAACCTACTGTTCTGACACATTTAAAGACCTTGGTAGCTTTAGTGGAAACCTAACTTGCTTTAAGAATTAAGGTGTCGGGGTGGCCAGGTAGCAGAGCGAGTAAGAGCACTGGCTCCAGTGTCAGGAGGACCTGAAGATCGAATCCCGGGCTCAGACACTTAGCATCCACCCAGAAACACCTGGCTGTGTAACCTTGAGCAAGTTACTTAACCCCAATTGCTTAGGGGTGGCCAGATGGCTCAGCGAGTAAGAGCACCAGCTCCAGTGTTGGGATGACCTGGAGATTGAATCCCGGGGTTAAGACACTCAGCACCATACCCAGAAATAACTGGCCGTGTAACCTCGAACAAGTTACTTAACCCTGATTGCTTTAAAAAAAAAGAATTAAGGAGTCTAGACTTGAAGAAATCAAGATGACATGAAAATAAAACAGCAATAAAAATATATTAAATAAGGTGCTCAATCTCTATTTAGAATCTCACCTGTATTTCAAACAGATTATATAACACCCTCTCTATGGCCAATACTCCAACATGAACTCACCTGAGAGGTGACTCCCATCTTGGAATCTAGTGGTAAACTTGTGGTTAACTAGTACTAACCCTTTAACTCACAAGTCAGTGCCTGGGTACTTCCCATTAACAATCAGCCAGGGGACTCTAGTGGCTCTTAGAAAAAGTATTTACTCAAATAACAAGAACTAAATTTGAAAAACACCCCTACCATCTCCCAAGACCTGGGATGGATTTGCCAACTATATACACAGAGTCCAAGGGGGATAGAGTGGGCACAAACTTAAAGTATAAAGGTAGTGATGTACACGTGTAGGAAACATATGGTTAAGACAATATACACTCTGAAAAAAGCAGAACCTCGGTATTCTTTCTCTCTTTGAAGAGTTTTCACCAAATTCACTATGGGATGTTGGTGATGGATTAGTTTCTTTACTTTTGCTCTGAACTTGTTCCTCACAGAGAACCACAACGACTAGCCTGGCCCATCTGGTCATTCAAACACTCCATTAGGTCCTTAGAGGGTGTACCATTTTTGCTAGATGGGTCAAATCATTGACTCCTGGGTTTACTCTTCAACGGGAAGTCTAAGTCTCCACCACCTCCCACCTTAGGCTCAGCTTGGTGTTAACTGTTCTTTTGAAGCTGGAGTATTCCAGTTTTCTTTGCAGATGGAGCATAATTGTGTTCTCTGAGACAGTGCAGAAAGACTTTGTTTTCCTGGAAAGAAGCCTCTCCAATTCTGTTCCTTTAGGTCCACTTGTTGTTGTTGTTGTTGTTCATTTGTTTCAATCATATCTGACTCTATGACCCTATTTGAGGGTTTTTGTTTTCTTTTGTTTTACTGGAGTGGTTTGTCATATTCATCTTTAGTTCATTTTATAAAAAAGAAACTGAAACAGTTACTTGCTCAAGGTCAAAAAGTTAATAAATATCTGAGACCAGATTTGAACTCAGGAAGATGATTTTTCTTTACTCCAAGTCAGAGACTCTCTCCACTGTACCACGTATCCTAGACTGAGTTTTGTAACCTTCAAGAAGAGAGTGGGGAAAGTATACCCTCTTGGACATGTTGTCTTCTTTCTCTCAGTAAGGGACTCAAACCTAACTTATGGTGACCTGTCAGTTTCCATATCTGATTCCTGTCTGGGTCTTATATAAAACAAATGACTGAGGTAGAGTGTACCCTGGGGCAAGATTATCTTCTCTTCCAGGTTTTTCATATGCAAGTGAGTTACTCAAATGCCCATGATCAGTTCCAAAGTATGGAAAGTCTTCAACTTTCCTGAATCTAAATAGCATACTCTTATAAGAGTATAACATAGTATAATTCAGATGAACATTTAGCCTATTATTAAAATACAAAAACACAAACATGACATTCAATAAAACATATTTGCTTAAACATCAAATTGTAAATCTATTTTTATGAAAAAGAATGATAATGTAAAAACACCTTTAAGAGGCCATTTACTCTAATATGCTGTTTTAAGAAAATCAGGTATTATTCTTCCTACTTTATTGAGGGTCTTATGGCCCAGAAAGGTTAAGCAATTTTTCCCAACATTGTACATTATTTACCTCATTTGAAAATGCAATATTCAGAAAATCACTTGAAGAACTCTGTAATAAATAATTGTTGATTTTTATTACAGAAAATAACTTATACCTAATCAGACAAATCCTGAAAACACGTCTAGAAAGTTTAATCAACTGGAGTAGACGCTGAATCATATGGGTATGCAAATACTGTGGTCATTAACACAGTTTCAGGAATTGCTATGATCAATATTTAGCATAATAGTGTGCAGTTGTAGGTAACCTTTATACTTATTGATATATGTTTTGCTAATGTAAACTTGAAGGTGAAATTTGAAATCAACATAGAGTAGGATAAGGAAGAAAAAAAACAACTGTGAGTATGAATGGTAGATTCATTTTCATTCTGTTGCCAAAAAAGGAACTCTGCTTTTGGGGGAAAAAATCCCACCAATGACATATACCCTGGAATAAATTCAATAAAATGGGCCAGGAGTGGGGGTGGGGATGTGTGCCCTATTTTCAATTACTTTTAAGTTTCACAGAAACTTGTTCTGTACTCAGCATCTAAAAGCTGGTGCTCAAACTAAAGATGAATGGGGAGCAGTCACAATGTACGCAAGGAAGGAAAAGGGAAAACTACTAGATCAGACACACTCATTAAAGGTGTGATGATGCCTTCAAGCTAATTATCATTAAAATCCCGTGCTGAGCACCCATTTGTTAGGCACTGCACCAAATAAGTTACATGGTTTCAATCTCTCTCCTGCAGGAGTTTACAGTCCAAGGTTGTATGTTGGAATCACAAACAGACTTTGGTCAGAAGCATCTTTTGAACTCTGTATGAAAGAAACCTTTCTTTTTTTGCAGGGTGTAGGGGGGAAATACCAATGGACATTTCTGTGACTGGACCCTTTTCTACTACATCCCTGGCTTCTGAAGCAGTTAAAATGAAGCACTTGACAGTTTATCTAGTAGTGTTACCTAAGGGAGCAAATTAGGAAAACTTGAAGGTAGATGCTTCCCTAAATGATGGTGGTGTGGGTCCCTTTATTCCCACTAAATTCTTATTTTAATTTTTCAAGTAACAAGTATTTTTTAATGTAATCTATCATTCTTAATTCTCCCCCACCTTCATTGAGCAAATGTAAAGTAGATGAATAAATGAAAGAATGAATAAATAAAAGTTCCCCAAAGAAGTACTCCAATACATATCTACATGGTCAAGCAAATCAAATTATCTAGGTCTTTTTGAAAAGAAATTCAAAGACATTTTGTGGAGAGTAAAGAAATCCAAATCTTGTAATTCTAGGCAGCAACAAAACTGTCTTGGGTAAGCAACATATAATGTTCAGTAGCAAAAAGAAGTTCTCAATGGGTAATTATCAGAACAGTTTAGTGGTACAATGAATAGAGCATGGGCCCTGGAGTCAGTAGAACCTGAGTTCACACTTGCTAGCTGTGTTACCTTGGGCAAGTCACTCAACCCCAATTGTCCTGCCTTCCGCCCTCCAAAAAGCCAAAAAAAAAAAAAAAGCTTAAATGGGTAGTTATCACTTGAATCCAGAATTATCCCTAAGTCCAAGTTAATGTACAAGAGGACAAAAGCCATAAAGAGCAGCCATCCAGCTGGAGCCTTCAGGTACATTTATCCATCTTTCTTTGAAAAAACAAAACAAAAACAAAATGGCTTCTATAGTAAAGAAAGACAAGTAAATTAAAACAGAACTTAGAAGAATGGTTGGACAGACTAAAGCAACAGTTACAAGATCAGGGGGCGGCTAAGTGGTGCAGTGGATAGAGCACCAGCCCTGGAATCAGGAGGACCTGAGTTCAAATCCAGTCTCAAACACTTAACATTTACTAGCCTTGTGATCTTGGGCAAGTCACTTAACCCCAATTGCCCTGCCCTCCCACCTCCCCCCCCCCAAAGCAAACAAACAAACCCCAAAAGCCAGAAACCAGTTATAAGATCTGGAAGAATGCAGAGAAAAACTTGAAGCAGATGAATATGAGGAAACCAAAAAAGAAACTTTGGGACAGCTGGGTGAATTCAATGATTCCCTGAAGAAAATCATGTCTGGAAACATGACTTTGGTAGATGAGCTTAGTGATATGCACCTGGCCATCCTGGTGGCCATCAGCCAGGCCTTTAAAGCACCAGAGGTAATCAGATTGTTTGCAAAGAAACAGCCAGGGCAACTGCGGACAAGATTAGCAGAAATGGACAGAGACCAGATGGTTGGAAAACTGGAAAGAGATGTATATACCCAACAGAAGTTGGAGATACTGACTGTCCTGTGGAAACCTGGAGAAAAGCTGAGTGCGGACAATGAGACCTGACTGTCCACAAATGCAGGTACTACCCTCAGCCAGTTTGAGAAAGTCTCCACTGACCTTAGCTCTGGAGACAAAATCCTCACTTTGGCAAGTTTTGAAGTAGAGAAAAACAAAAAATGATGAGGAGCTTTGTAGAATCCCTGGGCATTGGGCACAGTACAAAGGGCACATTTGTATTCTTCTGTGGATCTGAAGTCATCTCTGAGAACTCTAGAGAACCTGAAACCACGTTAAGAGCGTGAGGAAAGTGCAATGGAGGCGTCCTCTGGCCCTGTCTGCCTGCTTCACTAGTGTGTGTGGGTAGCGGCAGAGAGATGTGCCACATGGATGGATGGATGGTCTCATTAACACACACACACACACACACACACACACACACATCTTACCTTAGAAGGGTCTGTCTGTGGAAAGGAGCAGAGATGAGGGAGGAGGGTGCATTTTCACTATCAAGCTCAGTTTCTCTGTATATCTCTATTCAGTATTCTTGTTTGCTTATGCTGATGGTGAATGGAACATAGCAGCAATAACAGTTTGTTTCCCTCTTTAACAAAATATTTTGATAGCTGTATTTTAATTGAATAGGTTTTTTTGTAAACATGTATTTTATTTTATTCATTCACAAGCCTTACTTTGACAAAGGGTCCATGGACTTTAAAGAACTGCCAAAGGGGTCTATGACACAAAACTGTTGAGTTTCTCCTTTTAACTTGTTTCTCTACTGTGGTATTTCACAGTTTGTGAGTGTTGTACTAGAAATGTTAAGTAGATGGTTGACTATAATGGTCTTTGCTTTCAAGTACCACCTGTTCCATGAAACTGAAATGTGAAATCCTTGGCAAATGATCATCTAGGTTCTTGTTTTGAGACTTCGCATTAACGCCCAAGATAATTTATTCTAGTTTGGCACAGCTTTGGATCATTAGAGGCAGCTAGATGGCCTGCTTGAAGGAGCAATGGACCTGGAGTTAGGAAGATGTGAATTGGAATGTAGTCACATACACTTACTGGCTGTGTGATCCTGGGCAAGTCACTTCTTCTCTGGCTGCCTCAATTTCCATAACAATAAAATGGAGATAGTATTTGTACCTACTGTCCCGTGTTGTTGTGAGGATCAAATAAGAAAATATTCCTAAAGTACTTAGCACAGTGCCTGGTACATAGTAGAAGCCTAATAAATGCTTATTTCCTTCCTTCATATATTTTAGAAAATATGACTTTCTGTAACTTTTCCCTAAACAAGACCCTAATCTTGTTTTCTAGAGTCAAGAAAATATGTCTATTCTTTCTTTAAGCCCTTCAAATAATTGAAAACAGTCATGCTGCCCTCTGAGTTTTCTTTTTGGGGCAATAGGAAATGAGGCCACATAGCAACAGGTGTGCTGTTACACTAGTAATTTTTAACAATCAGCTCTCTGGGGAAGGGGGCATGTACCTCTGACACATCTCTAAGTTGATCTGCATCATTAACATTTTCTCCATCCCTGTCTTGAGCCTAGACAACCAACAAAAAAATAAGTCACGACCTGATTTCTAGCATTTGCTGATTTTCAAGGTATAAATGCACGTTATGAAAATTTAAGAATGGGCTCTTGAAAGTCAACACAAACTGATACCAGCATAAGCTGGCTTGCAAATATGTGTTATACCTAAATCAATAATTGTAGACAGATATTTAACTACTGAGAAGATGACATAGAAAGGAAGTATTTTTGAATTAAGAGTCCTAGGTTTGAGGAGGGTCTCTGTCATTTCTCTCCTGTTTGATCACTGAAAAGTCATTATAGCTCAATAAGTCTCACTTTTTTCATCTGTTAGTGTGCGAAAATTATAGGATTACTTATTTTATGGTATAAGGAAGGTCAAAAAGAAATCTGGAGCTTTCATAGATCTATAGTAGATGAAGTTATGCAAAGTCAGAACAGGACTTTGAGGTAAGCTGAGCCTGGAGGACAGATTCCTTGGCTAGGCTGACTTTGTCTCTGTTTTAATCACTACCCCCTTCATCCCCCCCAAAAATTCTTTTCTCATATGGTATTAAATCCTTCACGCCAAATTTTTTTATTTTTTTTGGAGGGCAATTGGGGTTAAGTGACTTGCCCAAGGTCACACAGCTAATTTTGTGTGTGTGTGTGTGTGTGTGTGTGTGTGTGTTAAGTGTCTGAGGCCAGATCCAAACCCAGGTCCTCCTGACTCCAGGGCTGGTGCTCTATTCACTGCGCCACCTAGCCGCCCCTCTTCACTCCAGTTTTTAACCAGGAAATATACAATTCTAGAAACTGGAGAATTCTTTGTGTGAACATCCTCTTTAAAAATTCTCAGTCCCATCCTAGACTCCTTACTCTCTCTAGCCCCTCATGTCCAATCCATTGCCCAATCTTGCCATTTTTACTTTCACAACATCTTTCACATTAGACCCCTTTTCTCCAATCACACTGTTACCACTTTAGCTCAGACCCACACCACCTCTTACCTGGATTATTGCAACAGGCTCCTAATTGGTCTCCCTGCCTCAAGTCTCCTACCACTCTAGGCAATCCTACATTCTTTTGACAAAGTAATTTCTTCTTAAGTGCAAATCTGATCATGCAACTAACTCCCTTACTCAGACAACTCTAGTGGTTCCCTATTGCTTCTAGGAAATAGCTTTTAAAGCTTTTCACAACCTTTCTCCAACCTATCTATTCATTCTCATTCAACATTACTCTCCTCTCCCACACTAACAATCCAGCCAAACTAGCCCTTTCCTCTTTCCCTGTGGGTGAATCCCTTACTGCCTTTAAAAGATACAAGTCAGGTATCATTATTCTCCTTGAAATCTTTCCTGATGGCCCCAAGCACTAGCCCCCTAAATCCTAAAGAACCATGCTTTTAACTACTTAGTGTATATATGTTTATTTTTTGTTATTTTTTTAGTCATTTGTCAGCTGTGTCCAACTCTTCATAACCCCATTTGGGGTTTTCTTGGTGAAGAGACTGGAGTGGTTTGTCATTTCCTTTTCCAGCTCTTTGAATAACCAAATGCACTACTTAATAAATATTTTATTTATATATGCAATTATTTACTTTATAATTGTTGTTTATTTTTATATATACTTGTTTTCTCCCCTCATTAGAATGTAAACTTAGTAGAATGATTTTGTTCTTCCCATTTGTATCTCCAGAACCTAGGACGGTGCCTGGAGTATAGTAGGTACTTAATAATTATTTGATGATTGGTTAAATGTGAATGTCTTTAGTAGAGGTACTTATCTATCTGATATTCATAACCTAGTTTGAATTAGTTTATCTATACTGCATCATTCTGATTGTCAAATTGAGACTAGTTATTCAGAATGATTTTTATTTTGGTTGATATTGAGGGATTAATAATTTTGGAGCATAATTTGGAGGTAGGAAATATTTTCAGAAATAGAGATAACTGGTAATACCAATGGCAAATTTTATTCAGTTCCAAATATTTCTTATATCTAGCCTTTCCCTTGTACAGTGAGAGGAAATTATGTTCTCCCTCTTTTTTTTGTCATTGTTATTCTCTTCCTTCTTGTATCATAGAACCTGGAATAAGGTTTTTTTTTTAATTTTTTAAAGCAGTTGGGGTTAAGTAACTTGCTCAAGGTTACACGGCCAGTTATTTCTGGATGTGGTACTAAGTATCTGAGCCCAGATTTGATTCCAGGTCATCCCTACTCTGGGGCGGGCGCTCTTACTTGCTGTGCCACCTGGCCACCCCAGGGTTTATTTAATTAGTACCTAGTACAACCTTATAAATAGGCCTCCATTGACTGGGGTGAGAATCTAATCACCATTTCTAAAATAATTTTAGTGGGAAAGGGAATCTGTATTTCCACATAATGAAATTACAAATGACCTTTTAAATCTAACTCATTTTGTCAGTTGGGAACTGCTATTTATATATGAATGTGTAGAACTTACACTCCCTACCTTCACCTGAAGTAAATCTCCAATTTCCTTGAAATGGGTAATATCAAGAATATGTTTGGGAGGAATTTAGTATGATTGAACTAATTCATATCTGAGTGTGAACAGTGCCACAGAATCCTCTAAAAGGGATTTTGAAGTTTTAAAAGGATACATATTCATCCCAATAATATTATGGAGATAGAGAAAGATATACTTGTACATAAATGAAGATTTAAATATAGATACCATATATATGTATGTATGTATGTATGTATATATATGTATATGATTTGAATGATCTTGGGAACTCCCTGTAAGGAAGTTTCCTCTACTAATGCAGGTCTACAACTGCACTAAAACTTTGAGTCTTAGAGAATTGTCTGGGGGTATTGAGGGGTTAAATGACTTGCCTGATGGCACCTGGCCTGGCATCAGAAAAAGGATTTAAATACAGATACTGCCGACTTCAAGGTTGGTTCTATGTCTTCTGCCTCTTTGTCACTGAGTATATCTATGTGCACCTATGCCTGGCTCTATCACTTACCCATGACGAACTATGATCCTGCATCTATTTAATCCAGCACTTCCAACCACCAAGTCCCTGCCTTTACTGATTGTATAATGTTTTGGAGAAGCTAAAAGGCCTCTTTAACATTTGCCCTGGAATTGAAACATCTGGGTTATATAAACATCCATCCTATTTACAGAGTTCCCCCAGTGAGGTTTATATAGCATTTGCATTTGTTTGTATTGCCCTAGCTGTCAATCAAGTGGCAAAGCATGGGGCCTAGGTCAGAGAGCTGACAAACCAGTTTAAGTGAAAGACATAGGCAGCTGATAGATTATGTTAGAAGTAAAAGAGAAAATTTTAAGTCTCAACCAATTCACTGCTTCAACCATTTTCCTCCTTTGAAAAGTGCATTTGTTATTATAAGTACTATGTAGGTAGCTGGATGAGTCAGACCAAGGAAGTCTGAGCCAGCTCTTCAGGTACTGGGCAGTCTTTCTGCCAAGGGTCTAGACATAAGGCCTAGTAAGAAGTCAACGAATCACAGAACTCAAAGTCAGAAGGGGCTCCCAAGACCTTCTAATCCAACCTGTTATATGATCAAGAATTCCCTTTACATCTCACCAACAAGCAGTCATCAACCTTTGGGAGGAGGAGCCAGTACCCCTGAGGCAGCCTGTACCACTTCTAATTAGAAGTAGTTTTTCTTCTCTTTGGTCTTGTCTGCCTCTCTTCAGTTTTTGCCTATTACTGTTAGATCCAGGCAACTGAGCAGAGCATCCAGGGAAGTATTTGAATACATTAGAGAGAAACATGTAAAGATGTAGTCAATCTAGTTTGATAAATGACACAGTGGATAAAGGATTGGACTTAGAATCAAGAAGACCTAAGTTCAAATACTGCATCAGACACATACTAACTGTGTGACCCTGGGCAAGTCACTTTTCCTTTTTTACCTCAGTTTTCTCATCAGAGGATGAGAGGACCTGCCTCTCAGGGTTGTTGGAAGAATAAAATGAGAGATAAGGAAATGCCTCCTGCAAAAAGTAAGATTTTAGTTGAGTTTCAAAGGAAGTTGGGAAACTGAGACAGAGGTTAAGTGACTTTCCCAGGGTCCCACAGCTAGCAAGTGTCTGAAGCTGGATCTGAACTCAGGTTTCCTGACTACAGATCCAGTTCTCTATCCACTGAGCCATATAGCTACTTCTAATTATCTAATAAGTTCCTGCATCAGAGTTGTAGCTAAGTGAGAGGAGACAAAAGGGACATAGATAGGAGATGACGTGAAGGTAAGAATAAGTTTTCATAATAGATTGCATAGGTGGAGTGAGTATAAGAAATCAAAGATGACACCAAGATTGCCAGCCTGGGTGACTATTAGGATGGTGAGGCATTTCCAGTAAGAATAAATAAGAAAACCCACTTGCAGATATCCAAAAAGCATGTAGGCCTGGAGCTAGGGAGAGACAAGGCTGTGGTACTAGAGAAATCATTTGTAAAATGAGGTGGCTGGGCCAGATGATCTCTGAGCCTCCCTTCCCTGCCCCCTTCATCTCTAAACCTTCTGATATCTTGGTTCCATACTGAGGTAAAGGAGGAGGCCCGGTGCTTAGGGAGTTTGGAATTTTAAAATCAATTCAATTCAACAAATTTTTGCCTAATATATGCAAGGTACTACACTATCTGTAACAGGAGCTGAGAAAATAAAGGAATTTTAAGAATACCAAGGAACTTACAATTTAGTGTGGAGATGCAACATGAATTCAGATAAATAATTTATATATATATATATATAAATAAATGCTACAAAATACTTTTATGAGTGAACAACTTGGGACATCAGGAAAGGTCCCTACACTTTGAAGGAAGCAAGGGATTCCATAGGTAGAAATGGAGTCTGGTGGGATGGCAGCTTACACAAGGAAGATTCTGTGTGCATTGGAGGCAAAAGGCAGGATATGAAAGGGGGACCAGTTAGCAGTTTATTTTGACTAGAATGGAGAGTGTGTAAAAATGTGATGATGATGATGATAGTAGAAGCTAAGTCATTTTGACTATTCTAATACCCAAATTAACTACAAAGGACCTATGAAGGTATGAAGGAAGATGCTATCTGCATCCAGAGAAAGGACTGCTAAATAGAAGTATATAAAGAATCATTTTACACACACACACACACACACACACACACACATTTGTGTCTAATGGTAGCCATCTCTGGGTGGGATGGAGAGGGTGAAGAAGGAAGAAGAAAAGGAAAAAGAATACAGGATAAATATATATTTAAAAGGAATAGCAAGTTATACATAAGAGATTTGCAGGTTCATGTGCAATCATCTTTTTAAAATTCTACTATTTTATGGAAATTCTTGTGTTATTTTATAAATTTAAAATAATGTAAAAAATAGGAGGAAGGGCGGCTAGGTGGCACAGTGAGTAAAGTGCCGGCCCTGGAGTCTGGAGGACACGAGTTCTGTTCCAGCCTCAGACACTTAACACCCACACACACACACACACACAAAAAAAAAACTAACCGTGTAACATTGGGCAAGTTACTTAACCCCAATTGCCCTCCAAAAGGCAAAAAAAAAATAGTAGGAGCCACTAATGTTATATGTCACTTACTATGTGCCAAGGTACCATGCTTAATGTCTTATAATTATTAATTCATTTGATCCACATATTAACCCTAGAACATAGATTTTGCTATTATCCCCATTTTACAGTTGAGGAAACTGAAGTAAACAGAGGTTAAATGAATTGCCCAGGGTCACACAGCTACTAAGTGTTTGAGGTGGGACTTGGACTCAGGTCTTCCTGATTCCAGGTCTGGTGCTCTATCTGCTTGAGATTGTGAAGGTAGACAGGAAGTAAATTGTGGGGTGTTTTAATGCCAGTTTAAGGACTTTGCATTTCATATTAGAAGTAACAGAAAGCCAGAGAAATTTTTGAATTAGGGAAATTACATGATCAGTTCTAATTTGATACCTTTTTGAAGAACACTGGAGAAGAGTCAGATTGGAAAGAGCGATATCATTTAGGAGGCTATTGCACTAGCCTCACAGATAATCAATGTGGGCCAAACCAGAGTGTATGTGAGTTAAATGAAGTGCACAGATATAAAAAACTATTGATATAGAAGCAACAAGACTTGACAATTGATTGTATGTGGGACATGAAAGGATGACTTTGAGATTGAGGACCTAATTGGAGGGTATCTTCAAAAGAAATCAGAAAATGTGAAGGAGAAATGGATTTAGGGGAATGTGTAATGAATTTGATTTTTTGGAGGAAATCGAGGTTTAGTACCTTGTCCAGGATGATATTGAATTCTATTTTGAAATAATGATTTTGAGATAAGACTTCCAGGTGGACATATCATTGGCAAGGCTCAACTAGTGTTAAGGAGAGTGATTAGGACCAGCTACATAGATATGGGACATAAGATGGAGGACTGGTTTATAGGCTATTAAACTGTAAACTTCATGAGGGCAGGAGCTATTGCTTATCTGAACTTTGTGCCTCCCTCAGTGTCTAGTGCAATACTCTGTACATAGCAGGTACAATATCAATACTTTTAGGACTGAATTGAACTAAAACAAGGAGTAGGTATATGGTCATAGGAGAGCCATGTTTTGGTTGAGGTTCTAGTCTGAAAGCACTAGCAAGACCAATTCAAATCCCCAGCCCTGTAAGGCTGGTAATCAGGGTTATGTCTAAAGAAAAGTGAGATACCAATAGTGAGAACTGGTTACTGGAACTAGGATTCAAAGTACAGCATCTGGACTTAATTGACAATACAAATTCTCCATTTATAGAACCAAGGTATAAAGTCAGGACAGGAAAAATTGTAAAGGGAACAGTATACTCAGATATGTAAGCTGTGATTGTGTGCGTCCTAACAGCACTCCTGTCCAGAAGATGGATGGGTCCCAGTGTCTGAGGGAAGATAAAGGCTGCAGGTAGGGGTTAAGTGGCCCCAGCAGGAGGGACAAAGGGTCAGGAATCCAGGTCAGTCATTACCTGTAGTCATAGTCAAAGAGCTTATATTCTTGTCTTTGTAATTGGTCTGTGGAATTCTTCAGTTAAAAGTTGATTTAGACAGGTTGGGAAATAATTGATTTTGACACTGTACTTTTGTATTTCCGCCAAATATTGTACTCTTATGAAAAGATCTTCCCAGTTGAAATGACTGTGTGACTGCCCTATTCACCCAGCATCACAGAACACTATTTCTGAAAAGTAATAGCAGCAGTAGACTGATGGGCTCACAGAACATTGCTATCACACCTAATTTGACTCACTGAGGTGTTATCTAGATGCCCTAAGATGACACCAGAAAAAAAGTGCCATTCAAACCAGAATCTGGGAAAGAAAGTCACATACATTTGCCTCTTTGAGCATCTTTATGGCCTCTCATCTCTCTTCATCCTTTACAACCCCCCATTTTTTTTACCAGAATGTGTTCTTTGAAGTCTTGCTAAGTATGAAACCTGCAAATCTGGCAATATATCTAAATTGACTTTGTTTTTATGAAACTATCCAGTTTATTCATTTCTAAAGAGGTTCATCTGATCAAGGTGGCCAATTTAAATGTTTCATTTTATTATACAGCAAGAAAATCATGGTCCCCAAATGATTCTGTCTCTAAGAGGACATTTTCTTCCTATGAAGATGCCAGTTATGTAGTTTCAATTATTGTTGAATCAGATTTATACTATAATATGCTTTGGGCTAACATTTAAATTTTAGTTAATGGTCACATTAGCTAGTATCTCTAGACAATGTTTAGGTTTAAAGGAAAAAAGAAAGATTACACTTCTCTTATACTAAATTAGCATCATTCTAATAGTCTTAGAATTTTAGCACTTTAAAATGTCCTTGATACCTCATTGAACCTGGTTAATACAAAAATTTCCCTTTCACATTTATTTCTTAAATAATCCAAGAATAGTAATAACTTTCTGTTGACTAATATTAATATTAATGAAATTTTGATCATTTGACAGAATATATACTCAAAAACTTAGGGGATGGTTCTTAAAATATTTTTTTTTTACTGATCTCTTTTGTTTTCACATCGTCTATATTTCTTAATGTATGCCTGTGTACCTCTCTCCTCCCCTTCCCAGAGATCATCTCTCATATCAAAGAATTAAGAGATTTCTAGCAGGATGGAAATGGTTTAGGAAAAAATGAATAACTTGGCATCATCTATAGCATTCTGTATTTGTTGTTTCTCAGCTCTGCAAAGAAAGGAAGGGGCCAAGATAGATCATTATAACTTCGTATCATACCATTTCAATTATTTTGTTGTTGCTGTTTTTTCCACTTATGTTGTTAAAATCATTGTTTATATTGTTTTCCTCTCTGCTTCATTTTCCATCAGTTAATAAAAGTTTTTCCGTGCTTCTCTGTATTCATCATTTCTTACAGTGTAGTGATATTCCATTACATTCCTGTGCCACAGGTTATTTATCTGTTCACTAATTGATAGTATCTACTTGATCTGCATCTTGGCTGCTATAAAAATGCTAATATAAATATTTTGGTGTATATAGGGACTCGTTTTACTTTTAAATCATTTATCTCTTTTGGGAATATCAATAACAATGTAATCTTCTGGTCAAAGTGTACGTATATTTAGTCACTTTCCTTAATTTCAAATAGTTTCCCAGTATAATTGGATCATTTCACAGGTTTACCAACAATGTATTGTATTGTCCATCTTTGCATCATCTTTCCAACAATGAGTATCCTCACCCTTTGTCGTCTTCGTCAATTTGCTATATGTGAGAAGAAACCCTGTTATGATTTGCATTTCTCTTATTATTAGTTATTTGCAGCATTCTTTTATATGGTTTTAAATAGTTTGTAATTCCTTACTCAAGAAATATTTGCTCATATTCTTTGACCAGTTATCTAGTTGGGGATGACTTTTGGTCTTATATATTATTTACTGATATATCCTGAATATCATGTCTTTATCAGGGATAAAGCAAGCACATTTCCGATGATACCTCTTTTCGAGTAATAACAGATTAGTTGGATATAGCTGCAGGCTCTTAATTTTTAACTTTGCCTTAATTTTTTTCTTTTATTGGTTAATTTGTTATAAGCTATTTTTCTTATAAGTTAATTTCCTCTTCATCCCACTGTACCCTCCAACTGAACAGAAAAAAAGTAGTAAATCCTCATAATATATTCTTGATCCAGCAAAACTAATTTCTACATTATCTTGTCCGTAAATATATTTCTCATTCCCTGGCCCCTAATTGGACTTATCCCATTATAGTATCCTTTACATGGTTTTATAATGTCTTTTTCTACAAGTAATTTTTTCCAATTTTTTTCTATTGTCCACCTAAGGAATGGAAGCAAGGTTTTTAGTCAAATGGAAAGGTTCTTGCACAATAGCCCATCATTCCCAAAGTGAGTTTCCCAGTTGTCCTTGTTGAATTAAGAAGAAATATCTTCAATACACTAAATTGAACAACCCTTGGGATGGACAGTGAGGAGAAGGCACTGTGGCTTAATGGAAAAGACACTGAATTAGGAGTAAGAAGATACAGACTTGTAACAATCTTCTGCTGCTTTTATGTTATATAGCCTTGGGCAAATATTAAATCTCTCCTATTTTAATTTCTTAATTTGCAAAGTAGATATAACAATACTTTGACTACCTACCATGCAGAGTTCTAAGATGCAAAAGAGACGATAGATGTAAAAGTGCTTTGTAACTATGAAGTGGGATATAAATGTTATCATCACTATCCTTTCTGCAACAATGGGCTTTTTTAGAGTGCATTGCTAAAGTCACTACAATAGGTTGTATTTCCAGTTTTTCTTGAGAGTCTCTAAATTTAGTCACTGAAAAGCCACTTCCCAAATATTCTTCCTGAAAATATATAGATGTTATATCCCATTCCTAACTTCCTCCTCCAATCACAAATATTCACGAAAGAGACTGTGTTCATGCACCATTTCACCCCCAGACTCATCTGGCTGTGACCACATGAAACAAAGGAGAGGTGAGGTGTAGTATGATTCTTTATAGGACAATCTGGATAGAGTTGGTTTTACAGGTAAGTCAGCATTGTTTAGCAATTTGGAAATGGTTCACATGGGAGAGAATTACTGAAAAGCTAAATAAGGAGAAAAATCAGACATATCAAAATAATTGAAAATATTATTTTGACAAGTCCAAGTTAATTCATTGAGATAAGTTAGCTTAGGACAGTTTTTTCTCTCTTTTCAGGTTGTTTACGGGTAGCTCAGTATCATACTGCATTTGAAAAGGAACTTTCAGAATGAGATCAATCCTTGAATTACTTATGTTTCCTTCAACTGAAAAAAGTTGGGATCTCATGCACAGCTTTTTATATTTCTCCGTGTGTGTGTGTGTGTGTGTGTGTGTGTGTATGACTTCAATAAATTTAATAAAATAAGAGTTTTATGAGCTATTTATTTTTAAGAAAGAAAATGAATAACATTTTTCCCTGTGCTTTGTGGCATCCCATCTACCTCACATTTCTACATTATGCAAACTTTCAGGAGGCAGCAGTTAGCATGTCAGAAAAGCCCTGATGATAACTCCTGAGTGGGCAAAGCTGCTGCATTCTCTTTAGTTCTGAGACAGGCACATTAGTCTGGATGTTAGCTGCTTTTCCTTAATTGGATTGCTTGCATAAATTGCAATACATGGTAGACATGTGATGGGATTGTTTTGTTTTGTTTTTCCCCCCAAAAACCCACAAAAAGCCAAAAAACAAAAAACCTATCTGTCATCTAGAGAGAGCTGTATGTGCATCATATAGGAAAGGGATAAAATAATTTGAAGAGATGAGAAGATGGCATAGGGTAAAAGCTGATATTCTTTTATAACAGATAGCCCCAAGTTGTAGAGGCCATTATTTCTTGCATTTTCAGAGCAAATGAACTTGACAGATGGCTGTGTCACCTAAACCCCTACCTACCAACTTGATTATGCAGAAAACAATACAATAGAAAAGAAATCATTACTGAAGGAACCTGGTTAGTCCACAGAGGGCCGAGCAATGCAGAAGAACAAAATTACAGTTGTGGAATTGAACAGCAAGAATGCATTTAACATAAAGTGGGTTACAGCAAGGCAATCAGTCATGGCTAAAGCTATTGTCTGGGCTTGCTTGCATGGTATATGAAGTAATCTGTCATCTCCCACTGAATTTATGCTTAGTTTATAGTAGAAAACTACAAAGGTTTCGCCAGGACATGTTCCAGGAGTCTTAAGTAGCTAAACTATGGATCTATAGAAATAAAACTATAGGAATTGAGGACGTATTTCTGCTCTCTCTGTATTTTGGAGGATATTACTTTAACATCATGATACTCCCTCCAGTGTCCCTTGTTACTCGTCCATTAACTAAATAGTGTTGCTTATAGGAAGCTAAGGACACCATTTTATTCTCAGCCAAGATAAACAATTTACTGTTATATGCCATTTTGCCCCTGCCATGGCCCACGTGGAATAGATTCTCTCTAGGGAATAGCCCATAGAAGACAAAAGGCACAATGTGATTTTGCTAAGAGAAGACAAAATGGTCAGCTCCCTAACTCAGCAAATGTCTCTGGCACAAGTCAAAGAAGATCCATGACTTTCCCACCTAGAGTAAGAAATATTTCCTCACGGAAGTTAAGAAAATATTTATTTTTAAAGACCATAGTTACTCTCTTCTATAAACCTAAAGCAAGGATCCAGTAACAGATTTGTTCTACTTACTGTACTCATCTAATGCCCAATTGACAATTTAAAATAAACCAGAATCACAGGATTAAAGCAAATAGAATAACTTACCCAGAGTATTATCTATAGCTAATAATCCAAATGATCAAATGAATGTGTGATATTATTGATTTAATTGCTCTCTTCAACAATGCATGGAATAAACCATTCACACCTGTACATCCTATGGAACTCTTATCTATGCCTTCTAAGTTACCGCATAGGGTCCATTCAATTAGCTGTGGACCTTTGTCAATTTGTCTGGACACCAATAGGATACCAGTGGAGCACAATCTATCTGCTTTTTATCCTTCACTCTCATCACAGGACTAATCCATACTCTTTTTCAATAATACATTTCATTGATGACATCCTATAATTTTTTGAAAGTCTTGATTTATAATTTGGTCTACTCACACTCAACTTCCACCTTCTGATTGTTCTTGAGACTAAAATACTTTTTGTGCCTAAGTAATCTTCGTTGATTTCTTTTATATTAACCTGATGACATGTTGTAAATTACTTGAAAGAGAAGAAATACACACATTCATTCAACAAGCAATTATCAATACCCACATCTCTAACAGAGTTAGAGACTATAATATGGAAGTGATGAGTGAGTGGATTTTAGGTATGGTAGAGGAGATAGACTGTTGTGTATGAGAGAGAACAAATAAGATAGTTGACTAAGCTGTGAAGTGTATAAGGGGAAGTAATACAGAATAAACCTGGAATCATAGCCTCATGGTAAAAGTCTTTGCAAGACAAGTAGAGGAGATTGTATTTCATGATAGAGGTGATGGGGAACCACAAGAGTTTCTTAAGCCCCACATCAAATCTCAATCTAATGGGTGAATTTACTGATCTGAGTGACTTAAGACTCAACTTGAATATTTTGGTTCTTCAATGGATCTGTGATTTCACTTATATTGTTACTCCTTCCAGTAATGCATAATATAGCACATTTATGCCCTTTCATTATCATCAACTCTTGTCTATGTGCCCCCATGGATATGCCCAACATGTATGATACAGATAAATAGGTAGATCGATAGATCGATAGATTTCTTATATTTGTATACACGTCCTGACTTTTACTTCTAACACATATGCATATGTATACATATATCCATATATATGTCTGCATATATACTCACATGTATACATTTATGTCTTCATCTCTCTCTCTGTCTCTCTGTCTCTGTCTGTCTGCTTCTCTCGAATATAGCCAATCCAGGTAATTATGAGAATCTTTTGTGTACAATCCATACCTAGTGAGAAAAAGATATATTTTATCTGACATTATCTCCCATATGGTAACTATGAACTTAAATACCTTTAGGAGTCTACCCTGGACTGAAATGATACTCACCTTGAGTGGGACAGAACAGCTTCTGAACAAGAAATAGAAGCAGGAATAAGGAAGCTCCATAGAATAATTGGGATGGCATAACATAGTCACCTAATATGTAATTTACTCATGACACAAGAACTTCACAGTTAATACTCTGGCAATGATTGCCTGGCCATGAATAGATGCATCCTGGATGACAGATTTAGATGTCATTGGAAAAAAAAGTAGAATTCAGTGCCATGGAATGGGTATAGTTCAGGGGGAGTTCCACCCCCTGAGTCACCAGCACTAATTTCTAATGGGATTTGGTACATCTTCCTTGGAGTCCTCCCAGTCAAGTACGATATGTGGACCCAAGCACAGGGTGGGATGGCCACAGCAGGAAAATGAATTGAAATTGGCTACAGCCCTGTGACTGTCACGCAGATTTTTAACTGGCTGCAAGACCATAAATAAAGGATAAAGGATAATGATGCACAACATATCAATTTGGGGTACTGGGGGGATTGACATGAATTCAGCTTGATTTATTTCCTCAATTAGTGATTTGGAAGCAATGGTTAGCAGCATGTTAATTTAATTTACCCTTGGTACTAAACTAGGAAAGTTGTTGACTGATAGGAATAAGTTAATGTATCCAGTAGGCAAAATATAATTTATAATTTATCCTAGAGAAAACATGAATTAATATAATTCATAATGTCTGATTTGAAACCTAGATGTTTATCAGTATGATACATCAGAGATGATTTTTAAAAAATTTAAAAAATGAAAGGAAAGAGGTGACAAATTAGGCTCAAATGTAGTTCTACAGCATTGGACCTTATTTGCAGTTGCAGAGAAGGTCCCTACTTTTTGTTCCTGGCCATAGACAGCACTATAACATAGTTGAAGTCCATCTATGTCTATGGCTCTATCTTCCTTTTCTATATCCCATTCACAAATGCCTGGTGCTTTGAGGCTATATCTCAGCTCCCAAAGGTATCCAACTTCCTTATGCCTTCCCCCAGTGCTCCCAATTTTAGTAGATAGATAGATATAGAAGTGTGTGTGTGTGTGTGTGTGTGTGTGTGTATGTCCTGAGAGATAAACACCTGACCTGTATATCATGTCTTCAAGGTAATATAATACTGAGACACTGAGAAAATCAGTTTTCTTCTAAGTATCAGATTTGCATTTGAATGGGTGCTTTCTGAAAATGAAACTTTAACACAAGAAACTATTTTAATTTCAAGAACTCTTCATCTATGGAGGGACCAATGGGAATAAGACTATTATTTGTGCTGCAGATAATTACCTTATCTATTTATAATAATCATGTGTTATGTACATAGTACTTTGAAGTTTGCAAATCTTTTAACACATACATATACACATGTAATACAACTTTATGAGGTAGGTCTGATAATGCTAATTTGCCCTGCAAAGAACCTGAAGCAAAGAACCCTAAAGCCTTTGGACACTAAGCTAAGAAGCATCAACAGCATGATCTAAACCAAATTTTTCTTGACTTCAGCTTCAACACATTATCCTTCCTCCTTCTTGTGGTTGGGCATGGGCATATCTCATCTTTATACTGGGAGAACAGCTTGTATTAGTAGACGTTGTAGATATATTTTCTGAGTTAATAATTTATGGTGGGGAATTTATTTATTTTTATTTCTAAATAAATTTATCTCATGTTGTGCTTTAAAATAAGCATTTTAATACT
>NW_027185712.1:24164531-24170237 GCF_028583685.1 Petaurus breviceps papuanus
GCCGGCCCCAGAGTCAAGAGGACCTGAGTTTGGTTCCTGCATCAGACATTTAACACACACACACACACACACACACACACACACACACACACACAAAACTAGCCTTGTAATCTTGGGTAAGTTACTTAACCCCAATTGCCCTCCAAAAGGTGAAAATATAAATAAATTAAAACAAGTATTTAAAAAATTTTTTTTTTTGCATGCAACTGGGAAATAAGATATAAAGGCACTTTGGTATAGAAATCCATCTTGCCCTACTACAAAGTTGGGGGATTTGGGGGGAGGATATAAGAGAGAACAGATTGGGGAAAGAGTATTCAGTAGGCTTGCTATTTGGGGTGGGGGTAGGGGAAAGACAGGGAGATAAATTGTAACTCAAAATCTTTTGGAAATGAATGTCAAAAACTAAAAATAAATTTTTTTGAAAAAGAAAGAAATTGATTCTTGCGTTATCAATAGTATTAAAATGCTTGTTTAAAGCACAACATGAGATAAATTTATTCAGAAATAAAAATAAATAAGAGAATGCTTGAAATTGCTCTATTTCATCGAATGACCATATTTTCCCCTGTAGCATTATACTCGGGTTTGCTGGATTCTTGGTTTTAGTTCTAGCTCCTTTGACATCTGGAATATCATACTCTAAGCCCTTCCATCCCTTAATGTAGAAGCTGCTAGGTCTTGTGTTATCCTGATTGTGTACTCAAATTGTTTCTTCCTGACTGCTTGCAGTATTTTCTTCTTGACTTGGGAGCTCTGGAATTTGGCTTTAATATTCCTAGGAGTTTTCTTCTGGGGATCATTTTCAAGATGCGATTGGTGAATTCTTTCAATTTCTATTTTGCCCTCTGGTTCTAGAATATCAGGGAAATTTTACTTGATAATTTCTTGAAAGATGGTGTCTAGACTTTTTTTTTATCTTGGCTTTCAAGTAGTCCAATAATTTTTGAATTATCTTTCCTGGATCTACTTTCTAGGTCAATGATTTTTCCAATGAGATATTTCACATTGCCTTCTATTTTTTCATTTGTTTGGATCTGTTTTATAGTACCTTTATTTCTCATGAAGTCATTAGCTTCCACTTGCTCCAATATAATTTTAAAGGAGTTATTCTTTTCAGTGACTTTTTGAAATTGCTTTTCCATCTGACAAATTCAGCTTTTTAAGGCATTCTTTTCCTCACTGGCTTTTTGGACCTCTTTTTCATTTGAGTTAGTCATTATTTAAGGTGTTATTTTCTTCAGTATATTTTTGGGTCTCCTTGAGCAGGCTGTTGACTTGTTTTTTCTGATTTTCTTGCATCATTCTTATTTGTCTTCCCAATTTTTCCTCCTCTTCTCTTACTTGATTTTCAAAATCCTTCTTGAGGAATTTTGGTCTGTGACCAATTCATATTTTTCTTGGAGGCTTTTGATGCAGGAGTTCTGACTTTGTTGTCTTCCTCCCACTCCATGCCTTGATCCTTTTGTCCCCCAAAAAGAATTCTATGGTCTATTTGTGCTTCCTCTGTTTGCTCATATTGCCAGCCAATTACTTGAATTTTGAGCTCTTTGCCATGCTAGAACTCTGCTTCCAGAATGGAGAGAGCTTTGTCCAAAATCACTGGGGTTTTCACAGCTACCAGAGCTATTGGAAGGCTCTACAAACCCCTACAAGCTCTGGCTCAGTGGCCACACACCCCAGGACCACCACCCAAGACCATGATCCAAATCCAAGCAGGTTAAAGCAAGAGCAATTGCCCCCTGAATGGTTGCTTGATCCCCCTACAATCTGCAGGCCAGGACCTCCTGAGCCAGCCATGCAGGAGGGCTTCATAGCCACTGCCCCTGCTGCTTCTCACCCCAGGGGCAGGGACCATATCATGCTCTTCCACCCCCCTCCCCACTCCTGTTCCAACAGAGTTTCACACTGACCTTTTACTTTGTCTTTGGCATTTATGGGTTGAGAAGTCTGGAAACCACCACAGCTGCTAGTGCTTCACTCTCCTGAAGTCTGCTCTAGCCAATGCTGGTAGGGCCCACCCTGGGGCAAGAACTGTGGCTCATGGAGGACTGCACTTGGCTCCCAGTGCACTGCAACAGATCTTTCCTGTCGGCCTGCCTGGCTGCCTTCAGCAGGAGATTTGTTTCTCTCTGTCTCTTTGTGGGTTCTGTAGCTCTACAGTTTGTTTTGAGTTGTTTTTCTACATGTATTGGATGTGATTAGAGTGGGAGCTCAGGCCAAGTTTGTGCTTCTACTCCACCATCTTGTCTCCACCCCCAATAATCAATTTCTAAAGTAGACATTCAGAGATAGAGTCAATTGAGGGCTATACTTGGGGCAAGGAAGATCTGGATTAAAATCTTTTTTCTGACTATAGGCCTGTGGACCAGTCACTTACCCTCTGAGGCTCAGTTTTCTCACACGTAACACAGGGGCAATATTATCAGGAGTACTTACCTCATGGGGTTTCTGATGCTTGAGATAATGTATGTGTGGGTATTTGTATCATATACACATCACATGCACACATACACACTGCTTTGAAAATTTTAGAAATTATCTAAATGTCAGTTATTAGTCAATATGTGTATATATTTATCTGGACCCTATGTACTGTATGAGCTGAGTATGAGTGTGTCTATCTCATTATTCAGAAAAAAAACATGAGAGAAAATTCAATTTCAAAACTCAGACATAAAGTCCACAATTATAAGCTGAATCTGAGATTGGAAACTTTTCAATGATTCCCTAGTGGAGAAAATAACAAAATCATACACACACACACACACACACACACACACACACACACACACGCACAAGGAACACATATCTACTTGCCTCTTACAATGCATAGGGTCCAGAGAATTGGTTAATAGCTTTTAGCTCTTCCCAGTTCTAAATATTTATATAACTAAGTCTTAATTTATAAATACCAAAACTTAGCAGCTCACCAAAAAGTATATATATATATATATGTATATAAATATATGTATATTTCCTAATATATGTCTGTTTGTTTATATCAAGGACTGTCTATAGTTATATCTATATCTTTCCATTTATTTGTCTATCATCTATGTATCATAAATTTCTCATCTCTCTCTGTGTATATACATATACATACACACACATACACACACACATACACACACATACATTCATAATCTACCCTCCCCCCTCTTCCTAGGACATACAATAAATCAGTGAATTCAATCAACATTTTCCTCATTCTGAATGAATTTGTGCTCATCCTAGGTAAGTGGACGAGTGGTTATTTACAAACTGCTTTAGGCTCTGCCCATATGCAACCACTAACTTGAACATTTTGTACATGAGTCATTGTTTTTAGGTCAGATTAATGACTGATGGTTACATGATTGATGGGTTGACTGCTCAGTGATCCTAATAGGATACTTAAACTGCAGAGCTGACTGGGCCAGCTTGCCCATAATCTAGTTCTTTTGGTCAAATACACTTAAGTCATCTTTGGCAAGTGTGCAGTGAATCCTCTCCAGGTATTCTCTGCCTCTCCCTCAAAACCCTGGCATCCAGAGTAAGTCACTATATTCTAGCAAAGGTCTGATTGAGGAAATGCAACTATGAGTGGGATGAAAGGCCTTTTAACAGAGAGACTTATAGCCCAGTGAACTAAAATTGAAAGAAAATACCAACCTTAAGAAGCTGAGGTCAAAATTCCTATTTTTACAGAGAGCACTATGGGATTGTTAATAACTACACAGAGGGATCAGGGTCTTAACCTGTATTCTGCTACTCAGTAAATTGCATGACGCTTACTTTATCAACCTTGGCCAAAAACATAAAGCATGTATGGGTTTGGGGGCAGAGTTGAGCCATTCCCATAAGATTACAGTGCAGGTAAACTTCCTAACATATCTTGGGAAGCCAAGCTCACTGAATGATCTCATAAGGATGATCCTTTATGGCAATGCTGGGCTTTTTACTTAAATATTGGCCACACTATGCCTAGAAATTTGCAATAAATCCTCAGATTTCCATAAAATTGAATTCAATTGCATTCAATTCAATATAATTTGCCTTATAATCTTACTTTCCACTACAGTTGTACAAGCAAAGATTGAGATTTTTTTCCTTTGGTGAGGACTTTGGGCTGTTTAATCTCTATATTATGAGTAGAAAGATTTGCCCCCAAAGTGAGATATATGAAGGGAACACAAGATAAAAATAGTTTGCCCGATATATATATATATATATATGTATATATATACATATATATATATACACATACACACATATGTATAAATATAAGTGTGTCTGTGTAGGTGTGTTTGTATGTGTATTTATATATGTATGTATGTATTTGATTCAATAGCTGCTAAGCCACCATACATGCATACTTTAAGAATATCACAATCAATAAACATGTATTAGACACTATGAGCAAATAATTGTTTTAGGTGCTGGGGATATAATTAATACAAGAATCTCTACTTGCTAGGAGCATATAGTCTCTCAAGGAGATAAAAATCTATTTTAAGTATATGCAGAATAAAATTAAAATAATATAATACACATGTAGTCTGGGAGAGAGGACATTAGCAGGGGCATTAGGGAAGGCTTTGAAAAAAAGGTGATTTTTAAAGTTCCTACTTATCCATGATGAAAACACTGAGTAAGGATTTAATTAAAACTTTTCTTGCTTCCAGTGGTGAAGTTACTGCATGGCTTTATTCCTTGAATAAGTGAAACTGATCCCAGTGTTTATCTATAGCCATTGACTCTAGCCCAATGTGGAAACTCATGTTGCTGCTACATTGTGGGAGCTCACTGGCCTGGACCTTGGTTAGAGGACTGATGGGTTGACTACTCAGTAATCCTAGGACACCAACTGCAGAACTGACTAGGCCAGTTTGCCCATAATCTAGGTTTTTTGCTCAAATAAATTTAAGTAATCTTTGTTAAATGTTCTGTGAATAATTTGTAGGTATTCTCTGCCTCAGAACCAGTGGTAGAATAATATGAATGAGTGAATGAAGAAAATGAATGAATAAATGAATAAAAAAGCATTAATTAAGCTCTTAACATTTTCCAAGCTTTAAAAATAAACATAGAAAAAGCTAAACAGGGACGGCCAGGTAGCACAGTGAGTAAGAGCACTGGCCCCAGAGTTGGGATGACTTGGGATCGAATCTGGGCTGAAATACTTAGCACCACACCCAGAAATAACTGGCTGTGTAACCTTGAGCAAGTTACTTAACCCAAATTGCTTTAATAAAAAATAAAGGAAAAAGAAAAACAGTCCTTGTTCTCACTGATCTCACAGTCTCACAATCCAATGAAGGGAGACAACTTTAAAGAAGAAAAGATGCAGGCTACTCAAGATGATTGGCTGATTGACTCAGGGGGATGAACTCTCATCAGGTGATGAGAGTCTTAATGAAATAAGCTGCAAGACCCACTGTCTTTAGGAACTTTAGGGAACTGTCTTGGTCTCTGTGCAAAAGAGGGACTTGAGACATTGTTAAAGGGTTTCCCTGACAGCAACCCCAAGTTCAGCTCTTTGTGTCCTATTGACAAAGTGCCATTGTACACACCCACATTCTCTGAGGAAGTAGATTCCTTCAAAGGCTCCTGCCACTAAAATGATCAAGGACTCTCCTGATCAACCCAATTATATTTGGGGTATGGTTACACAGTATCTCTCTCTCTCTCTCTCTCTCTCTCTCTCTCTCTCTCTCTCTCTCT
>NW_027185712.1:24170247-24213065 GCF_028583685.1 Petaurus breviceps papuanus
CTCTCTCTCTCTCTCTCTCTCTCTCTCTCTCTCTCTCTCTCTCTCTCCACCCAACCCCCTGTACACATAGCTATTAATGTTTGTGAAGAAAGTGAAAGGTTCCAAAAATTATGCTGTTGCACCCTCCCCCATTAAAATGCTGAAGCTTATTTCTTTTTCATTTAATTACTGCCTAGTCTACATTGCTGATCTTCCACTGGATGGATCATACTTAATGACCTCCTTAAGTGGCTCCTTTAACATGATGTTTAAAGCATAGTATTCAGCTCCTGAAGAAAGGCCTTGTTCCAAATTCTGAAGTAAGAGAGATATAGGGAGAGCTTTGGATGGGCATATCTGTATCCTGTTAGCCAATGCATTATTTTACCTGTTTGCATTCCCAAATGTCATTTAGATAAACAGATACAAAGGGTCAACATGTAGTGTACCTACCATATTAAGGTTTCCCTCTCAATCCATTTAGGAAAGACTTTTATCTCCAAAGCAATGAACAGATTTCCTTTCAGTGGAAACCAGATTACAAGAATCACAGCTCTATCTCCTAACTCTTTCCCTTTCTCTCTCCATCACTACTGCACTATCTGAGGTTAGTGACTTTGGGGTGTGCTCTTCACTGTAGACCCTCATCAAAGACTTTTCCCCCTATAATCTAAGAAGGTCTCTGCAACTACTATTGCTCACTGGTCTTCAGAGTTCAAATTATGAGCTTTTATAACATTGAAATGCCATACTGGTCCTGCACATTTCACAAAGCAGGAATTGAAATCCCTTTACTTATGTCTTCATTACTATTCCAGCTTCCATCTCAGAATTCACAATTGAGTTCTTTCATGATAGCTCCCTATATACTAGAAAGCATTTCCTTCATTATTTGGTAATTTCAAAACTTTATTTATGCCTTTGTCTAAACATTTATTTCTGAAGGGTGACAGTAAGCTTTACAAAATGAAGTTATTTTTCTTTACCTTCTCTGCTTTGCTTTTATATTTTTTGGGGGGTGGTAGTATATTTATTAAGTACTTCCTATGTACCAATAATTGGAAAAGTGTTTGGAATGACAAATATAATTGAGAGAGAGAGACAGACAGACACAGACAGACAGAGAGACAGAGACAGAATCTTCATTCTCAAATTTATTGCATTCTAATGGGAGATAGAACTGCATAGATTGGGCTGGCCTTGAGAACACAGTTTTGCAGCAATTTCTGAAAAAAAGAATCAGGAGTTTACCTAGTCCTCCACTACTCCCACTCTTTGTCAGTCAAAAAAGAATTGTGGCTCTAATTCTTAGAGAACCCTAAAATGTCAACATAATTTGAGATTAATATTATATATCCAACTAACTAGATCACAACCTATTTGTTGAAATCATTATATTTTCCAGATCAGACCCCTTGTTGAAGAAGGGGAGTGGGAAGAAAGGAGGAGTGGGATAGAGAGAAAGAGTTAGGATCTGTATTAGATCTACGTAAAGATTATGGAACATAATTTATTTTCTTACCTAAACTGCTCAACTCTCCCCTGAAATTTGTTTTTCAATACTCCTTTTTAAAAAAAAATTTTTTTAAATTAAAACAAAGTCTTTTCGAGTGGAGTAGAAGCACAGACTTGGCATGGGCTGTGGCTCCAATCACTTGCAATACCTGTAAACAAATGACTCTAAACAAATTTTAAAGCTACAGAATCAACAAAGTTGCAGAGAGAAACAAATCTCCTTCTGAAGGCAGCCCAGCAGGTGGACAAGAAGAATCTGTCACATTGAGTTAGGAGCCAAGCACAGTCCCTCATGATCCATGTGGTTCTTGCCCCAGGATGGCCCCTACCAGCACTGGCCAGAGCAGACTTCAGGAGAGTGAAGCACCAGCAGCTATGGTGGTTTCCAGACTTCTCCAACTATAAATGCCAAAGACAAAGTAAAAGGTCAGTGGGGAACTCTGTTGGAACAAGGGGGGGACAGAAGAGCATGATCGGGCCCCTGTCCCTGGGGCTAGAAGCAGTGGAGGGCTGCTGCATGGCTGCCTCAGGAGCTCCTGGCCTGCAGATTGTAGGGGGACCAAGGAACCATTCAAAGGGTAATCGTTCTTGCTTTGACCTGCCTGGATCAGGATTGTGGTCTTGAGTGGTGGCCCTGGGGAGTGTGGTCAGTGAACCAGAGCATGTGGGGGCTGTAAAGAGGGTGCCATCCTAACAGCTCCAGCAGCTACAAAAACCCCAGCGATTTGGGACAAAGCTCTCTCCATTCAGGAAGCAAAGTTCTAGCATGGCAAAGAGCTCAAAAGTCAAGTAATTGGCTGACAATATAAGCAAGCAGAGGAAGCACAAACAGACCACAGAATCCTTTATTGGGGACAAAAAGGATCAAGACATGGAGCAGGTGGAAGACAGAAAAGTCAGAACTCCTACATCAAAAGCCTCCAAAAAAAATATGAACTGCTTACAGGCCATGGAGGAGCTTAAGAAGGATTTTGAAAATCAAGTAAGATAAGTGGAGGAAAAATTGGGAAGAGAAATAAGAATGATGCAAGAAAATCATGAAATGAGAGTCAACAATCTGACTGAAGAAAGTAACACCTTAAAAAATAGACATTTGAGGGGAGGCCAGGTAGCACAGCGAGTAAGAGCACCGGCCCCAGCATCGGGATGACCTGGGGATCGAATGCAGGCTCAGACACTTAGCACCCATCCAGAAATACTTGGCCGTGTAACGTTGAGCAAGTTATTTAACCCCAATTGCTTAGGGGCGGCCATGTGGCTCAGCGAGTAAGAGCACCGGCCCCAGTGTCGGAATGACCTGGGGATCGAATCCGGGCTCAGATACTTAGTACCACACCCAGAAATAACTAGACGTGTAACTTTGAGCAAGTTACTTAACCCCAACTGCTTAAAAAAAATAGACATTTGAATTATAAATGGCAAAAGAGACCCAGAAAGCCAGTGAGGAGAAGAATGACTTAAAAAGCTGAATTTGCCAGATGAAAAATGAATTGCAAAAACTCACTGAAAAGAATAACTCCTTCAAAATTAAATTGGAGTTACTGGAAGATAATGACTTTATGAAAAATCAAGATACTATAAAACAGATCCAAACAAATGAAAAATTAGAAGGCAATGTGAAATATCTCTTTGGAAAAACCACTGACCTGGAAAATAGATCCAGGAAAGATATTCAAAAATTATTGGACTACCTGAAAGTCAAGATTAAAAAAAAGATCCTAGACATTATCTTTCAAGAAATTATCAAGCAAAATTGCCCCGATATTCTAGAAACAGAGGGCAAAATAGAAATTGAAAGAATTCACCAATTGCCTCTTGAAAAAGATCCCCAAAAAGAAAACTCCTAGGAATATTAAAGCCAAATTTCAGAGTTCCCAGATCAAGGAGAAAATACTACAAGCAGCGAGGAAGAAATAATTTGAGTATTGTGGAAACACAATCAGGATAACACAAGACCTAGAAGCTTCTACATTTAGGGATTGAAGGGCTTAGAATATGATATTCCAGAGGTCAAAGGAGCTGGGACTAAAATGAAGAACCACCTACCCAGCAAAACTGAGTATAATGCTACAGGGGCAAATATGTTCATTCAATGAAATAGAAGACTTTCAAGCATTCTTGATAAAAAAAAGAAACAGAGCTGAACAGAAGATTTGACTTTTAAATACAAGAAGCAACAGAAGCATGAGAAGGTAAACAGGAAAAAAGAAATCATAAGGAACTTGTTAAAGTTGAACTATTTACATTCCTTCATGGAAAAATGATAATTGTAACTCATAAGACTTTTCTCAGTATGACAATAGTTGAAGGGAATATATATGTATACATATATATACATAAATATATATGTATACATATATGTGTATAAGAAGGTGTATGTGTATGTAAATATATATATATGTGAGTGTGGGCATGTATCTGTGCATGTATACATAGACAGGGCACAGGATGAGTTGAACATGAAGGGATGATATCTAAAGAATAAAATTAAAAGGTGAGAGAGGAATTTATTGGGAGAAGAAGAAAGGGAGAGATAGATTAGGGAAAATTATCTGATATAAAAGAGGCAAGAGAAAACTGCTACAATGGAGAGGAAGAATAGGAACGTGAAAGGGACAGCCTTATTCTCATTTAATTTGGCTTAAGAAGGGAATAACATACACACTCAATTGAGTATCTTACCCTACAGGAAAATAAGGGGGCAGAGGATAAGAGTGGTAATGATAGAAGGGAGGGCAGATTGGGGGAGAGGGTAATTAGAAGCAAACATTTTTGAAAAGGGATAGGGTCAAAGGAGAAAATAGAATAAATGGGGTGGGGTGGGATAGGATGGAGGGAAATCTAGTTAGCCTTTCACCATATAACAACTATGGAAATAATTTGGGTAACTACATATGTACAACCTATATGGAATTGCTTATCTTCCCAGTGGGGGCAGGTGAGGAGGGAAGAAGGAAAAAAAATATGGAATTCAAAGTTTTAAAAACAATTGTTTTAAAAATTTTGGTTTTTTACATGCAACTGGGAAATAAGATATACAGGCACTGGGGTATAGAAATCCATCTTGCCCTACTAGAAAGTTAGAGAGGGTGATGTGGGAAGATATAAGAGAGAACAGATTGGGAGAAGGGATATTCAGTAGGCTTGCTATTTTGGGGTGGGGGCAGGGGAAATATGGGGAGAAAAAATTGTAGCTCAAAATCTTGTGGAAATGAATGTTTAAAACTAAAACTAACTAAGGAACTAACTAACTAAATAAGAATAATATCAATGATAAAAAGAAACAAAAAAACCCCAAAGTCTTTTCCTATTTCTTATGAGGCATCAACATTTTCATTATAGCTATAGCAATACTTTGCCTACTCCAACAGCTGATAATAACTCTTTCTTTACATAAACATATTTTTTCTGTCCCTCTTAGAACTAAATGCACTATAGGAACAGAACAAAATTCTAAAAGACAGTATATTACATGCTTATGATTGAATTTGGAATCTATTGACATGTTGGTTCATAAAAGTATAAAGGTGATCTAGTTTCTTGATACATGCTTGAGATATTATCTCTAGTCATAAAAATTTTAAATAAATAAATAAATATTATTTTTAATAATGTATATTAAATATATATTTATATATATAATTAATATATATTATTATAAAATATATTATTTAAATTAATATATATTTATATATATTATATAATATATAATATAATATAATTAATATATATTAATTAAATATTTAATATATAATAATAAATAAATATTTATTTATTTATTTAAATAAATAAATAAAATTATCTCTAGTCATAAAATTATCTCTACTCATAAAAATAGCTCTAATTATAATCAGCATCTTCTAAAATAAAGATCTTTTAAATATAAGCTAACAGATAAGGAAGTAGTTCATGAGGCACTGACTTCAGAGAAGGTGGTATTATAGCTTATGAGAAGATGAACATAGATATTTCAGTTTACATGAAGGACTGTTTCCTTGGTTCTGGATTAATGAAGATAGCAGCTAAGGTGAGCATTTTTTTCAGGTATTTAACTTTACTCTCAAACTACCAGGTCCACTGGGAAGCATTGGATGACATATTCCATATATAAAATGGTGGCAGTATCCCTAAATACCAAGTACTATCATATGCCTTTTATAAAAGCAGGCTTTTCTGGCTGCATGATAGCCTCCACATTGTCATACAGACTTGAAGAAAAACAATTATATACTTCCAGAAATTCCATTAAAATTGGAATTTCTGAATTTGGTAAAGAGACGATGCTAGATTAGGCTTTAGAGGATCAACTTGACATTCTGGGTATAATCCTAGCAATTAACAAAGTTTTAAGTCACCACCTTATGGTTAAATAAATCTTGAAATATCAAATTTGTTAACCATTAGAAAGTTGTGGTGGTGGTACAAAATTCAAATAATGTAACTCAGGATCTATACAGACTTTAAGTGGCCTATTCTTGATGTCTCACCTGGTAAATATTACCATCTCTGCCAACTGATCCACTGGATTATGTATCAAGGGTAGGTACACTGGTCCAGAATAAAGATGACATTTAGGGATCTATAGTTGTGATATAATTTAACTTTCCCAGTTTTCCTTGTAATGAAGTGTTCTAGTGGTGGAGGTGGAGGTCAAAATGGGCACTTTTTCTCTATTTCTTTTCTAGGAACTCTGGTAGAGCTCTAATTTATGCCTATGTCAGTAAATATGTCTGCTTGTCTATAAAGGGGACTTCTCGGAAAAGTTTGAGCACCCATATGAGTAACTTGTGTGAATTCAACCTGTCTCAACCAGACTAAAGGCAAACCAATAGTCATGGTTCTCAAAAAGAGATTTGATGCTGAATTTGACTGAGGATATTGCAAGACAAGGTATACACCTGCAGTAGGTAATGGGTCTGTCAGTATAAGTAGTAAAAGTGACCTTCCTTACAATGGCTAAATTATACTGTGCCAGTCAACCAATCCCTGTTGTTACTGAAAAGTCAAAGAAGTTGGCTTCCCTGTAGGCAGAATATCTGATAAGTGTTCCCCCTCAAATCCACTGGGGTTTGTTCATCAGACAGTAATGGAGGCTATTTATAGTTAGGTGAGGGTGGACCTCAGGATTCATTTATCTTCTCTGTAGTTCCCTATTGCCCTTACTTCATTACTGCCTGCTGATGACCTAATTCGCCTTACATGTTAAAATAAATTACTTTGTATATTGCCCATCCCAGGGTTTTTGTAACTTTAACAAAAGAAGCATTAACTTAACATGAAGAATAATTCTCTAATAGGCCACAATGACCTGCCATGATATTTGTATTTGGGGGAATGGATTCCTCAAATCACAAAAGACAGATGACTGCCAAATCCAATGTGCTACTATGGAAAGCATTAGTTCTAGAGTCAGAGGAGCTGGCTTAAAAATCTAAGCTCTCCTACTTAAAGCCTGTGTAGCCTGGGTAAAGTCACTTCACATGTCTGGGGTTCACTCTAATTATCCACAAAATGAGGGTTTGGACTCTATGACCTCCCTGCCCACTCTGAATCTGTGATCTCACTCACTCTACATGAGACCCATTATTATACCATCCTATGAATAGAGTCCATCATATCATTCTATGAATAGTTTTCCAATTAGAGTTGTGTTGTTGAATACTTAGGAAATCTTGGTGTGAATTCTTTCTAAGAATTTGTTAATTTAAAATTACCTCTTTTTTCATTAAGAAGTTAGTTAAACATGTTGTTCAAACGGAGCTCTTTCTCGTCCCCCTGCAGTATACAGTGTGAGTCTGACTGTTTCTTCATATGAAGGGGACAGTGACTTGTTGCCAAATTTGTAGTCAGGAGAGAAAGGAACATTTAATTCAATTCAATAAACATTTATTAAACACAGGGCATTGTACTAGGTACTACAGAAAGGAATATGAAACAGAATTGCAGATTGTTAGGACTATTGGAGGGGACACACAGCCAGGGCTGTTCGGGAGCTAGCTTGCTGAAACTAGAGAGACAATGGTTCTTTTTCAGTGTGAGCTGAACATTTACACCTTGGAAATCAACAAATGTTAAAAACGAGGGTTTGATTTATTTCTCTGTGATGGTTTGAAGTGAAGAAAGTGAAAGAGAAAACCTTAACTAATGCTTATTCAGCTTAAAAGCATGTTGTGCGTTCATTTTGAACCCCAGAATATTCATTATTAAACATTTATTACGCACCACTATACTCGGACTTAAAACTAAGCCTTGTGACTTAAATGCCAGTATTCTTTTACTATGTGCCACATCATCTCGCCATCACTTTATTTCTTTTCTCATGGAACTTATAATAGTAGGATAAGACAAATAACCAAATCAAAAGGCAAATAACCAAAAATATTGCAAATTCAACAAATCCTAAGATAGACACAAAGGCTAGAAGCAGATAAAGTGCTCTATGAAAATTTTATGAGGTAGGGATTCCTTCTGAGAAACAGTGGGACATAATAGCAAGAATGCCAGACTTAGAAAATAAATAGAGAAGCTTGGGTTCAAATCTTGCTTCTGATATGTATCAGCTGGTGACTATGAAAGGGTCATTTCACTTCTCTGAGCCTCTTTTTATACATCTGTAAAATGGGAATAAAAATAGCACTTGTGTCACAGCCTTGTTTTGAAGCTGAAATGGTTTAGTGTATGCAAGAAGCTTTCCATAACTTCAGGTGTGGATAAAAATAGTTGTGGGGAATAGGGAAGGCTTCATAGAGGAAGACTGACCTTGCCAAAAGGCAAAGATTTTAATAATGTGGTTATGAGAAGGGAGTGCACCGAAACAGGAAAATGAAGAATGATATCAGAGAGGTAACATCATCTACTTTATCTGCCCAAAGAATCATGAGGGAGAGTAAAATGAAATAAGGATGTAAAGGTACATTGGAAACAAATTTTGGAGATATTTTAATGAAAACTCATGCATTTGAATTTATCTTGTAGTTCATAAGGAGACTTTGGATGATTTTTTGTTTTTGTTTGGGGCAATGGCATAGTCAGACATATGTTAGGAAGATTATTTTAGCAGCTATACAAAGGAAGAATTAAAAAGGGAGACTATAATAGTATAATTTAGAGGTGATATGAAATGAATTAAAGAGGCGGTAGTATAAGTAGAGAGGAGGGGATGAATGTTGACTGAATATTGGGAATACTTAGGACTTGGCAACTGTTTAGATGAATGAATGAATGGATGAATGAATGAATGAATGAATGAATGAATGAATTAGAAGCATATATTATTAGCATTAGTATGATTAGCATATTTAATCAGTTTGACATTGGGTTACACTCTGGGGTTACAGATAGAAAAATTAAGACAGTTCCTACTCTCAAGGAGCTCATATTCTGACTGGGTAAGAAAACAAATAAAATAAAGTTCAGCTGCATGATGAATGGGATAATCCTAAAGTCCTATGGGTTCTTCTGTAAGAGAGATGTTAAGGTCTAAGGTTCTGAGGTTGAATTGGTAGGTCAACTAACTAGGTCTGCAGGACATAGGGCAGGTGGTAAGATCTAGTGGTCCATCATCTCACTGTGAGGAACAGAGTCAATGACCCTGATGTCACCTAAAGCATTTGAACAGTAAGAAGCCCAGATGGGTTCTGAGCCACCCAGGCCAAGGAGGAGTAGAAGGGGAAAACAGGAAAGAACAAACACCTACTGTGATTATTTGGGAAGTCAAGGAGGGGCAAGAGACAGAGGAAAGTTTGAGATTTTGAGTCTGGATGGCTGGAAATTCAGCAGTGCTAATGATAGAAGACAGAAGTCAAGAGAAAAGGCAATATTCATCTATGCATTCAGTTTTGGAGATATTGACTTTGAAGTGCTGGTGGGAGAAAAGAGACTCAGTGGAGGGACTGGAACTGGCTATATAGATTTGACTATTATATCCATATGCATGATAATTGAGGCCATTGAGATAGTACAAAAGGAAAGAAGACAAAAGGAATAGGGACAAAAACTTCCCTGTACTTTGGGGCAGGAAAAAGATGATAAAATGGCAGTGGAGACCAAAAAGGAGTGATCAAACAGCAAAACAGCCAGGAGAGAGCACAGTTATGGAAATCAACAGGAAGGAGATTCAGAAGAAGGGCTTCAGGGATTTGCTTCAGGGCTTCACATGCTACAGAAGCATTGGAAAGAATGATTAAGAAAGGGTTCTCAGATATGGCACTTAAGAGGTAGCTGGTAACCTTGGAGATAGCAGTCTCATGGAAGTGGTACAGCCAGGAGCCAGACTGAAAGTGAATGAGGATTGACTGGGATGTGAGGAAGCAGAAACAGGGGTAAAGGATAAAAATATGGGAGAAAAGCCAAAGAGTTTTTGAAGTATGGAGAATTAAGATGAAGAAGGCAATGAAAAGCTTTAACATTTTTGACAACATAAGCAATAAGGACATTGGCTTGCAAAATAGAACATTGCAGTGAAGTTGGGGCCTGAAAATTGAGAAGATTTGAAATTACAATTTGGAGCTTGATAGCATCAACCAGAGATTATGAAAAGGATGGTTGAGCTATAGTAAGAGACTAAGTAATATCAGATGATATGGACCTTGAGTCATTCCAAGCCACAGGTTCACAACTTCCTCCAGTGATGCTCACAGATTTTAGAAAGACTTATAGAGGTAGTGAGCCAAGATTGAAGGCTAGACAAGAAGCAAAGGTAGAGGATGTTGCCTTCTTGAAATGGCTAAATATGGGACCAAGAATATTGTGAGTGGAGAGGAGCCAAGATGGTGCAGTAGAAATAGGGCTTCCTCAAGGCTCCTGATTCCACCTTCTCCAATACATGTAAAAAATGACTCTAAACAAACTTTAGAACTACAAAATCTACAAAGTGACAGAGAGAAACAAACCTCACACTAAAGACAGCCTGGAAGGCCAGCAGGAAGGGGCCATCACAGCACTCTGGGAGCAGAGCCCAACCCTGTGTGAGCCTGAGGTTTTAGCCTTAGGGCAGCCCCAACCAGGCACAGGCTGGAGGGATTTCAGGAGAGTGGATCACCAGCAGCTGTGGCAGTTTCCAAAATTATCAACTCATAGATGCTAAGGACAAAATGAGAGGTCAGTTGGGAATAGGGAATTCAGGAGTGTGGTCTGGCCTCTGCCCCTCAGAGGGAGAAGCAGCTGAGGTGCTATGGCCATGTAGCCGCTGCAACATAGCTGCTTCATAGTTCCTGGGCTGCAGATTTGTAGAGGGATCAAGTGACCATTTTGATGGGTAATAACTCTTGTTTTAACTGTTTGAATCTGGATTGCTATCTGGGGTGGTGCATGACCAGTGAGCCAGAGCATGTGGAAGCTTCAGAGAGAGCAGCAAACTAATAGCTCTGGCATCTGAGAAAACCCCAGTGATTTGGGACAAAGCTCTACTCTCTGGAAGCAGAGTTCTACTCTGGCAAAAAGCTCAAAAGTCAAGTAATTGAGTGGCAACATGAGCAAGTAAAGGAAGAACATCAATCTGACTTTAGACTACTATTTTGGGGACAAAAAGGATCAAAGCATGGAAGAGCAGGAAGACAACAAAGTCAGAACTCCGGCACCAAAAACTTCCAAGAAAAATGTGAATTACTTACAGGCCATAGGGGAGCTTAAGAAGGATTTTGAAAGCCAAATAAGAGAAGTGGAGGAAAAATTGGGAAGAGGAAATGAAAATGATGCAAGAAAATCATGAAAAGAGAGTCAACCACCTGACTGATGAAAATAACACCTTAAAAAATAGACTAATTCAAATGGCAAAAGAGGCTCAAAAAGGCAATGAGGAGAAGAATGCCTTAAAAAGCCAAATTTGCCAGATGGAAAAAGAATCTCAAAAGCTCACTGAAGAGAATCATTCCTTTAGAAGTAGATCGAAGAAAAT
Organism: Petaurus breviceps papuanus; assembly: GCF_028583685.1. Classification (NCBI taxonomy): domain Eukaryota; kingdom Metazoa; phylum Chordata; class Mammalia; order Diprotodontia; family Petauridae; genus Petaurus; species Petaurus breviceps. The sequence continues at coordinate 24,181,637 of NW_027185712.1, forward strand.
GGAAGCTAGTGATTTTATGAGAAATCAATATACTATTAAACAGATCCAAACAAATTTTAAAAATAGAAGGCAATGTGAAATCTTTCATTGTACATACCACTGACCTGGAAAATAGATCCAGGAGAGATAACTGAAAAATTATTGGACTACCTGAAAGCCATGATCAAACAAAGAATCTAGAAATCATCCTTCAAGAAATTTTCAATCTGCCCTGATGTTTTAGAACCAGAGGGCAAAATAGAGGTTGAAAGAATCTACCAATTACCTCTTGAGAAATATCCCCAAAAGAAAACCTCTAGGAATATTATAGCCAGGTTCTAAAGTTCCTAGATCAAGAAGTAAATATTACAAGGAGCCAGGAAGAAATAATTTGAATATTGTGGAAACACAATCCTGCTAACACAGGATCTGGCAGCTTCTACACTGGGGGATTGATGGGCATGGAATATGATATTCTGGAGGTCAAAGGAGCTGGGATTAAAGCCAAGAATCATCTACCCAGTAAAACTGAGTAGCATGTTTCAGGGGAAAATATGGTGATTCAATGGAATAGAGGACTTTCAAGCGTTCATGATGAAAAAACCAGAGCTAAATAGAAAATTTGACATTCGGATACAAGAAGCAAGAGAAGCATGAGAAGGTAAACAGGGAAAAGAAATTGTAAGCAACTTAGTAAAGTTGAACTATTTACATTTCTACATGGACAAATGATAATTTTAACTAATGAAACTTTTCTCAGTATGAGAATAGTTGAAGGGAATATAAATGTATATATGTATACATACATATATATGTCTATATAGGAGGATATATGGGCGTATGAATACATATGTGATTGTGTGTATATATGTGTACAGGTATACATAGTGGGTACAGGACAAATTGAATAGGAAGGGATGATAATTAAAAGCTTTAATGCGAGATGAGAGAGGAATATAATGTGAGGAGTTGGAGAGAGACAGAATGCAGTAAATATCTCATATAGAAGAGGCAAGGGAAAATTGTTACAGTGGAGGGGAAGAACAGGAAGGCAAAATGATATGAGTCAACCTTATTCTCATTGAATTTGGCTTAGGGAGGGAATGACATACACACTAAATAGGGTATTTCACCCTACAGAAGAGTAGGGGAGAAGGGGATGAGGAGGCGATAATGGAGGGGAGGGCGGGTTGTGGGGGAGGGAGGATGGAAGCACACACTTTTGAAAAGGGACAGGCTAAAAGTAGAGAACACAACAAATGGGGGGGGGGAGATAGTATGGAGGAAAATCTTTCACAATATATCCACTATAGAAATGTTTTGCATGGCTACACATGTACGACCTATATTGAATTGCTTATCCTCCCAGTAAGGGTGAGTGATGACAGAGGAAGGGAGAAAATCTGGAATTCAAAATTTTAAAATCAAATGTTTAAAATTTATTATTATTATTATTATTATTATTTTACCTTCAACTGGGAAACAAGATATATAGGCACTGGGGCACGGAGATCCATCTTGCCCTACTGGAAAGTTGTAGGGGGAATGAGGGAGGATATAGGATAGAGCAGATTGGGGGAGGGAATCTTCAGTGGAATAGCTGTTTTGGGGTGGTGGCTAGGGGAAGGAAGGGGAGAAAATTTGTAACTCAAAATCTTGTGGAAATGAATGATGAAAACTAAAAATAAACATAAAATTTAATTTCAACAAAGAATATTGCATGAGGGAAGTGAAGTCAGAACAAGAATGATGGAGTAGAAGAACATAAAAAAACTAAGGGTTTAGATGTCCCATTTAAAGGGAAGAGTATGTTGAGGCAGTAGTAGAGGCAAAAAAGAGAATAGACTAATCATAGTGTGAAATGTTAAGATATAAAAATTTTAGGACAGAGATCATAGAGTTGAAAATGTAGTAGAACTCAGATGACAGGGTGTCAAAAGTATCATCAACAGAAATAGCAAGAAAACTAATGATAGAAGGATTGAGGAGGAAAGGGAACTTAAATTCTAGCTGCTAAACACATTGAGGAGAATGGGAGAATTGTTGCTGTATAGCAAATAAATCAGTCAATCGATCTATGAACATGTATTAAGCACTTAAAAAAAAAGTTTACAGGGAAGAGCCAAGATGGCAGAGTAAAAGCAGGAACTTGCTTGAGTTCATGCCCCAACCACTTCCAATACCCATAAAAAAATGACTAAACAAATTTTAGAGCTACAGAACCCACAAAATGATAGAGTGAAATACACCTACACCTGAAGTCAGCCTGGCAGGCCAAAAGGAAGGGTCTATCAATATGGGCTGGGAGGGGAGCACAGTCCTATGTGTGGCACTGGCACAGACTAGAGGCACAGCCCAGCCAGAGCAAAGCTCAGGAGACTGAATCACTGGCATCTGTGGCAGTTTCCAGACTTCTCAACCCATAAACCCAAAGAGAAAGTAAAAAGTGAGTGAGGAAACTCTGTTGGACCTGGGTGAGAGAAGAGTGTAGTTGGGCCCCTGACCCTGGGGCAGCAGAGGTGACTGCAGCTGTGGCAAGGAGGTGACTGCTTACACAGATCCAGGCCCACAGATGGTAGGAGGACCAAGTAGCTGATCAGAGGATAATTGCAGGAATCTCTTTGTTGGCACTGAGGCAGGATTCTCTTGTTTTGCCCTGCTTGGATCTGGGTCACAGTCTTGTGTGGTGGGTCTGGGGTGAGAAGGAGCACTGGTGTGACAGAGCCTGTTGAGACTCTAGAAAGAAAATCCTCCTCACTGTTATGAGGCAGGTGCCTAGAAGAAGTTCTGACAACAGCTGCACAAAACCCAGAAATGTGGGACACAACACTCTCTACTCTGAAAGCAGAGTTCTACCAGAGCAAAGAGCTCAAAATTCAATTAATTGGGCAAACAGAGGAAGATAAATCAGACTATAGAATCATTCTTTGGTGAAAAGTATCAAAGCACAGAATGAGAAGAAGACAACTAAGTTAAAACTCCTGCATCAATAGCTTCCAAGAAAAAATATGAATTGGTCACAGGCCATGGAGGAGCTAAACAGGGATTTTGGAAATCAAGTAAGAGAAGTAGACTTTCAAGCATTCTTGATGAAAAGACTAGAACTGAACAGAAAATTTGACTTTTAAAATGAAGAAGCAAGAGAAACATGGAAAGGTAAACAGGAAAGAGAAATCATAAGGAACTTGCTAAAGTTGTACTATTTACATTCCTACATGGAAAGACAATATTTGTAACTCATGAGACTTTTCTCAGTATTAGGATAGTTGAATGGAATATATGTGTGTATGTATGTATGTATGCATATACATATTTGTGTATATATAGGTGGGTGTATGTGTGTGTATAAATGTATAGATGTGTGGCTATATGTGTATGTATATGTGTATATGTATACATAGAGGGCATAGGATGAGTTGAATACGAAGGAATGGTATCTAAAAATAAAATTAAGAGGTGAGACAGGAGTATATTGGGAGAAGGAGAAAGGGAGAGATCGAATAGGGTAAATTGTCCCACATAAAAGAGGCAAGAGAAAGCTATTACAATGGAGGGGAAGAGCAGGGAGGTGAAAGGAAATGAGTCAACCTTATTCTCATTGGACTTGACATAAGGAGGGAATAACATACACACTCAATTAGGTATCTTACCCTGAAGGAAAGTAGCAGGGAAGGAGATAAGGAGGGGATAATAGAAGGGAGAGCAGATTGGGAGAGAGGGTAATTAGAAGGAAAGACTTTTGAAAAAGGACAGGATCAAAGGAGAAAAAAAATAAATGGGGGTGGGATAGGATGGAGTGAAATATAGTCAGTCTTTCACAATACAACTACATGGAAATGTTTTGCATAACTACACATGTATACCTATATTGAATTATTTGTCTTTCCAGTAGGGGGTGGGTGAGGAGGGAAGAAGGGAGAGAATCTGGAACTCAAAGTTTTAAAACCAAATGTTAAAAAATTGTTTTTACATGCAACTTGGAAATAAGATATACAGGCAATGGGATATAGAAATCCATCTTGCCTTACAAGAAAGTTAGGGGGTAAGGGGGAGATATATATATATAAGGGAGAGATGGGGAAATATAAGAGAGGGCAAGCTGAGTGAAGGGGAAATTCAGTATGCTTTCCATCTTGGTGTGGGGATAGGGGAAAGATGGGGAGAAAATTTGTAACTCAAAATCATGTGAAAATGAATGTTGAAAAGTAAAAATAAACAAATAATTCTGGGGCAAAATAAATAAGAAGGAAAAAAATGTTTACCATTTTTTATTTAAACTTTTGAGTTCCAAATTCTATCCCTCCCCTCGCCACTGCCTGAGATGATAAGCAATCAGATGTAGATTATACTTGTGCAATTATGTAAACTATTTCCATATTTGTCATTTTCTACAAGAAGACTCAATTAAAAGGGGAAAAAAATGAAAGAAAGTTAAAAAGAACATTCTTCATTTTGTACTTCATCAATATCAGTTCTTTTTCTGGAGACAATATGCTTCATTATTTGTCCTTTGAGATTGTCTTGGGTCATTGGATTACTGAAAATAGCTAGATCATTCACAGTTCTTCATAGAACAATATTGTTGTTACTATTATCAGTTTACTTCACTGCGCATCAGTTCATTTAAGTCTTTCCAGGTTTTTTCAAAACCATCTTGCTTGTCATTTCTTACAGCACAATAATATTCCATTACAATCATATACCATAGCTTGTCTACTCATTATATGATTGATGGGCATCCCCCTGATTTCCAATGCTAAACTACCACAAAAAAGAGCTGCTATAAATATTTTTGATCAAATAGGTTCTCTTCCATTTTTTTGGATGTCTTTGGGATATAGACCTAGCAGTGGTATTGCTGGATCAAAGGCCATGCATAGTTTTGTAACCCTTTGAGCATAGTTCCAAATTGCTCTCGAGAATGGTTGGATCAGTTCACAACTCCACCAACAGTGTATCACTTCCCACTTCTCTTCCAACATGCAATATTTTGGTTTTTTGTCATATTAGCCATGCTAATAGGTATGAGGTAGAAACTCAGAGTTGTTTTAATTTGCATTTCTCTGATCAATAGTGATTTAGAGCATTTTTTTTTAATGTGAGTATAGACAACTTTGATTTCTTTGTCTGGAAACTTTCTGTTCATATCCTTTAGCCATTTATCAATTGAATAATGACATATTTTTATAAATTTGACTCAGTTCTCTATATTTTTGAGAAATAAGACTTGTATCAGAGATACTTGCAATTTTTCCCCAGTTCCACACATTTCTTACAACTTTGGTTTCTTTGGTTGTGTTTGCACAAAAACTTTTTTAAATTTTATATAATGAAAATCATCCCTTTTGTATTGTGATATTCTCTACATTTCCTTTAGTCCTAAATTTTTCCCTTATCCATAAATCTGACAGATTTAATTTGCTTATAGAATCATCCTTTATGTATTACCTTATTTTCTTATATGGTATTAGCTATTGGTTTATACCTAATTTTTGACATACTGTTTTCTAGTTTTCTCAGCAGTTTTTGTCAAATAAAGAGTTTTTCTTTCAAAAACTTGGATCTTTGAATTTATCATATATGGAATTACTATGGTCATTTACTATAATGTAATTTGTTCCTAATCTATTTCACTGATCCAACACTATTATTTCTTGAACAATATCAAATTGTGTGAATAATTGTTTGAAATTTATGGTTAGCACCTCTTCTTTTGCATTTTTTTTCATTGATTCCCTTGGTATCCTTGAGCTTTTCTTTGTCCAGATGAATTTTCTTATTTTTTCTAGTTCTATAAAATATCTTTTGATACTTTGGTATGGGAATGAGTAAGTAAATTAATTTAGATAGGATTGTCATTTTTATTTCATTGTTTCAGTCTTTCCATGAGCAATAAATACTTTTTCAATTGTTTAGATATGACTGTATTTGTGTGGAAAGTGTTTTATAGTTGTATTCATAAAGTCTCTGGGTTTGTCTTGATAGGTAGACTCCCAAAGATTTTATATTGTCTACACTTATTTTAAGTGGAATTTCTCTTTATATCTCTTGCTGCTGGACTTTGTTGGTAATATATACAAATGGTGATGATTTATGTTGGTTTATTTTATATCCTGCAACTTTACTAAAGTTGTTAATAATTTCAAGTAGTTTTTAGTTGATTCTCTCAGATTTTCTAAGTATAACATCACGTCATCTGCAAAAAGTGATAGTTTTGTTTCCTCATTGCCTATTCAAATTCCTTTAATTTCTTTTTTTTCTCCTATTGCTATAGCTAACACTTCTAGTACAATATTAAATAATAGAGGTGATTACAGACATTCTTGCTTCTCCCCAATTGTATTGGGAAGACTTCTAGCTCATGCTCATTACAGATAATGCTTGCTGATAGTTTTAAATAAACATTACTTTTTTAAAAGTAAACTCCATTTATTCCTATACTCTTTAGTATTTTTAAAAGGAATGGGTGCTATATTGTGTCAAAGGTTTTTTCTGCATCTGTGGAGATATTAATATAATTTCTGTGGGTTTTATTATTGATATGGTCAATTATGTTAATGGTTTTCCTACTATTGAACCAGCCTTGCATTCCTACTAAAATCCCACCTTGTCATAGTGTATGATCCTTATAATACATTGCTGTAATCTTTTTGCTAATATTTTATTTAAAATTTTGTATCAATATTCATTAGAGAGATTGGTCTGTGATTTTCTTCCTCTGTTTTGGCTTTTTCCTGATTTGGGTATCAGCTCCATATTTGTGTCATAAAAGAAATTTTGTAGGACTCCTTCCTCACCTATTTTACCAAATAGTTTATATAATATTGGGATTAATTGTTCCTCAAATGTTTAGTAGAATTTGCTTGTGGATCCAACTAGTCCTAGATTTTTTTTTCTTTAGGAAGTTCATTGATGGATTGTTCAATTCCTTTTTCTAAGATTCAGTTATTGAAGTATTGCTTTTTTCTGTTAATGTAGGTAATTTATTAATTTTTATTTTTTGCTTTTTGGAGGGCAATTGGGGTTAAGTAACTTGCCCAAGGTAACATGGCTAGTTTTTAGTGTGGCTGTGAAGTTTCTGAGGCTGGAACCGAACTCGGGTCCTCCTGACTCCAGGGCCAGTGCTTCACTTGCTGTGCCACCTAGCTGCCCCCGGTAATTTATATTTTTAAGTATTTGTCCATTTCATTTAGATTGTCAAATTTATTGTCATATAATTAGACAAGATAGCTCATAACAATTATCTTAATTTTCTCTCCATTGGTGGTGAATTCACCCCTTTCATTTTTGAAACTAGTAATTTGGTTTCCTTCTTTCCTTTTTAAAATCAAATTAATCACTGGTTTATCTATTTCATTGTGGTTTTTTCTTCATAACACAAGCTTCTAGTTTTATTAATTTATTGCTTTTCTTACTTATAAATTTATCAATATCTTCTTTGCTTTTTAGGATTTCCACTTTGGTGCTTAATTGGGGATTTTTAATTTGTTCTTTTTTTTCTAGTTTATGCTTTTTATTTATTTTATTTAGAGATAATTTCCCCCCTAAGAACAGCTTTGGCTGAATCCCATAAATTTTGGTATTTTGTCTCATTCTTGTCATTTTCTTTAATGAGATTAAAAATTGTTTTTAAAATTTGTTCTTTGACCTACTTGTATTTTAGGATTACATTATTTAATTTCCAATTAATTTTTAATCTCTCTCTCCATTGTCCATTACTGAATGTAATTTTTATTGTACTATGAGGTGAAAAGAGTGTGTTTACTATTTCTGCTTTTCTGCATTTGGTTGTGAAGCTTTTATGTCCTAATACATGGTCAGTTTTTGTGTAGATGTCATGTACTGCTGAGAAAAAGTGTTATTATTTTCTATTCCCATTCAATTTTTTCCAGAGATCTCTCATACCTAACTTTTTCATCTCCTTAACTTCCTTCTTGTTTTTTTTTTTTAATTAGATTTATCTAGTTCTGAGAGGGGAAAGTTAAAATCCACCACTAGTATAGTTTTGTTATCTATTTCTTCCTGTTACTTCTTCAACTTCTCCTTCAAAAATTTAGATTCCATACCATTTGGTGCATATGTTTAATATTGGTGTGACTTTATTGTCTATGGTACCTTTCTTCAATATATATTTTATCTCTTTATCTCTTCAGATTCGATCTACTTTTGCTTTTGCTTTGATGAGATCATGATTGATTCTTCTGCTTTCTTTGCTTCAGCTGAAGTATAATAGATTCTGCTCCAGCCCTTTACCTTTACCCTGTGTGTATATCTTCTGCTTTAAATGTGTTTCTTGTAAACAACATATTGTATGATTCTGGTTTTAAATCCACTCTGCTGTCTGCTTCTATTTTTTTTTTGAGGAGGAAAGGCAAGGCAATTGGGGTTAAGTGACTTGCCCAAGGTCACACAGCTAGTAAGTGTGTCAAGTGTCTGAAGTCAGATTTGAACTCAGGTCTTCCTGACTTCAGGGCCAGTGCTCTATTCACTGCACTACCTAGCTGCCCCTAGCTGCTTCTGTTTTATGCATGAGTTCATCCCATTCACATTTATAGTTATGATAATTATTTGTGTATTTCCCTCCATGCTATTTTTTGCTTGTTATTCCCCTCTTTCTCTTACCCCCAACCTTTCCCTCTTCACAAGTATTTAATGCCTTCCCCAATATACCTTCCCTTTCATCAGTCTCCTACCCTTCTGTTATCCCCATTTCTTTTTACTTCCTTAGAGAATAAGATAGATTTCTATATCCAACTGAGTGTGTGTGTTATTCCCTCTTTGATCCTATTTTAATTAGAGTAAGGTTTAAGCTTTGCCCATCATCCCCACCTCCCATCTTCCTTAACAGCTTTTTCTTGCCCCTTTTATGTGGCATAATTTACCCCCATTCAATCTCTCCCTTCCTTCTCCTAGCAGTTTAATTTTCCTTCTCACCCCTTTATTTTGTTTTTGGGCATATCATCCCATCATGTCACTTTATATCCATAACCTTTCTTTACATATACACTTAATTGCTCTTATACCAATAAAGTTGTTAAGAGTTACAAAGAGGGGGAGGCCAGGTAGCACAGCAAGTAAGAGCACCGGCTCCAGTGTTGAGAAGACCTGGAGATCGAATCCCGGGCTCAGACACTTAGCACCCACCCAGAAACACCTGGCCGTGTAACCTTGAGCAAGTTACTTAACCCCAATTGCTTAAAAAAACAAAACAAACAAACAAACAAACAAAAAGAGTTACAAAGATTATCTTGCTGTATAGAAATATAAACAATTTAACTTTATTGAAAGTCTTCTGTTTTCCCTTTCTTGTTTCTTTTATAATCTTTTTTATGTTTCCTTTGAGTCTTATATTTGGAGGTCATTTTTTAAATTTAGCTCTGGTCTTTTAGTTCGAAATGCTTAAAAGCCCTCTATTTTTTAAATATCCATGTATTTTTCCCTGAAAGATTATATTCAGTTTTGCTGGGTATATGATTCTCAATTGTAATTCTAACTCCTTTGCCTTCAGGTATATCATATTCCAAATCCTCTGGTTCTTTAATGTGCAAGGTGCTAAATACAGTGTAATCCTAATATAGTTCCATGATAGTAAACGCTTTTAAAAAAAATTGTTTTGTTTTGTTTTTAGCTGCTTGCAATACTTTCTTCATGATCTGTGAGCTCTGGAATTTGGCTGTGATGTTCCTGTGAGATTTCACTTTGGAAACTTTTTCCGTGGATTCTTTCAATTTCTATTTTGCCATCTGGTTCTAATATATCAAGAGAGTTTTCTTTGATACTTTTATAAAATATATGTTGTTTAGTTTTGTTTTTATCATGGTTTTCAGGTAGCAAAATAATTCTTATGCTATCTCTCCTGAATCTTATTTTCTAGGTCTGTTGCTTTTCAAATGATAAAGTTCACATTTTCTTCTATTTTTAATTAAAAAATGTTTTATTATATCTTGAAATATCATAAAGTCATTAGTTTCCACTTGTTCAATTCTAATTTTTGAGGAATTATTTTCTTCAGTGAGCTTTTGTATTTCCTTTTCCATTTTTTGGGAAGCTATTTTCCTCTGTAAATATTTGTATATCTTTCCCCATGCTATTTACTCTTTTTTCATGATTCTCTTTCAATACCCTAATTTCTTTTCCCAATTTTTCTACTATTGCTCTAGTTTGCTTTTTTAAAACACTTTTTAAGCTCTTCTAGAGATTCTTTTTGGGCCTGATACCAAATTATATTTTTCTTTGAGGCTTCACATGCAGCCATTTTGACACTATTATCCTCTTCTAAATTTATACTTTGATCTTCTCCCTATCACCATAGTAACTTTGTGCAGTTAAGTTCTTCTGTTCTTGTTGGGATTTTTCTTTTTTCATTTTCTTTTCTTTTTTTGTGTGTGATTTGATATTTTTATGTGAGAGTTGGGCTCTGGTCCTGTACTGCTCCAAGCTTTTTGTTCTGGGGCTCTGAGTCTTATTGCTGGCTTTCACTGGGCTTCTGGGCTTCACTGCTTACTTTTTCTGAAGAGTAGGCTTCAGTAGTGGTTTGTACTGGGGGGTGGTGCCTCCTTGTTGTCTTCCCTTGGGTGTGAGGTTTAGCTACTGGTTTACTCCAGGGGTGAGGACCTCCTGCTGGGTTGCTATGAAAAATGAAATCTCTCTGCAGGTAGGCCCAAGGACTAAGGTCTCCCTGTTGGTCAGCCCCAGGGCAGAGCTTCACTATTGGTTAGCAATGTAGTCAAGGCCTCCCAAGTGTCTTGTGCTGAGGATGGGATTGCTGGGGTGGGGCCTTGCAGTGCTCCACAGATTGACTGTTCACTTGCATAGGTAGCTGCTGGTTTGCAGGAGGGCCAGCCTCAGTGATGGATTGCTCCAGGCTTAGAGCTTTGCTGCACGCCCCCTGCTGTGAGGCTACTCTTGGACCTCTCTCCCTCCCACCCTAGTGATACAGACCTTTCCTGCCATGCTGGTAAGCTGCTTCCCTGATCCTACATCAAGTCTGAGATGGTTTTCTAGTTGTTTGGAGGGGAATTTTGGAGGGATTCAGAAGGTACTCTCCTTACTCCACCATCTTGGCACTGGAAGCCTCAAGCACTTAATATGTGCCAGTCATGGCACTAGGAACTCAGATTATAAAAGAAAAAAAAATCATTTCTGCCCTCAAGGAGTTTGCATTCTAGAGGAGGAGATGGCATATACATAATATATATGTACACAATAAATATTGAGGTAAATTTTCTTGAGAAGGGAGGCATTCTGTCCCATGCACTCTTAGGCAATCCAGCCCTGAAGGTCAGAAGAGAGAAAGGCAAAACTGCCAAAGCTGATTGGCAGAAATCCCTTGTTGGAAACAAAATCCAGGCTGTTACAACTGCTCCAGCATTCTCCCCTTCATACAGGATTATGCCTGAATGATAATTGAAGAGCTCTTATCCTTTTTCTCCTAGAAGTGTACTTATTTATCATCTTCCAGGAAGCCTAGCGGAAAATGCAGCTCAATAGTTATTAGCTGATCAAGGAATAAAGCTCAAGTCTCATGAGGATCCTGCTCCCAGAGACCAGTTTTCATGCTTTCATTATCACAAATGAAACTCTAATCCTAGAAAACCATCTTTCAAAGGTGGGCCACTAGTTACAAAGGGCAATGGGCTAGATAACTGTCCAACCAAAACAAAATATTTACTGGGCAAAGCAAAAATTCATGTGGAAAACAAACAAAAACAAATGGAACCACCAAACTAGAAGCCAGGAGACTTGGATTCCAAATCTGCCTATGATATTAAAAGCATACTATTTATCCTCTGAGCAAATTACATAACGTTTTTATGTCCTAATTTTATGACCTGTATGATGAAGAGAATTGGAGTGAATTATCTCTAAGGTCATTTTCATCTATAAAAGTTTAGAAATTTAATATATGTGAGACACTGGGAGGCTTTGCAGTTACTGCAAGTACTGACCAAGTGAGGGGGTGGGGATGGCTCAGTGAAAATTCATCACTACTTCAGGAAACACAACTCAAAGCACTCCCCTTATTGACTGACCGAAGGTCAATAGCATCATCTTAATATATGAAAGTGAGCACATTTTCAGTGGGAAGCTAGGGACACTTCAATCGGTATAACTCTTTTGAAAATTGTGACATAAGTATCTATCATTTCACTATATATGAATTTTTTTTAGATTTCCAATATATGCCATCCTGAATGTGGAAATTCAGTAGATATAGCTCCACTAAGCCTGGGGGCCTTTTGATTCCTTTAAAGTTTTCATCAGGTTTCATCAACTTTATTGGAAAATGGGATACAGCCCTTATTGAAAGATTGGTGGAAATTTGTCAAACACTATCAGTCCCAAATAAAATCTTTGCTGCAGCCACAATTATTGCAATAGTAACTTCCATTTTGAAAGAGTCAGGCACATGTTCTCTCCAAGAAAAGACTATTCAGGCTAAGAAAAAAATAAAACTATTCTCTATCTAGCTAACATTGAGCTTTAAATCTGCATATATATTTGTATATATACATATATATTATAGAAAGATTTCATCTCATGTTAGTTGCCTTTTTATTTACTGCATAGAAAATGTCTGTGTGTGTGTGTGTGTGTGTGTGTGTGTGTGCTTGAGTGTGAAGATCTTTGAAGGGAATGTCAGCCTGGGCACAGAAGGGTTTCATTTTCTGCAATGCCCAAGGACTATGAGACCTCAAAAAACATTTATAGATGGTTTGATTACTGGGCAGAGCTTAGTCCTTAGTAATTGGGGGAAACAAAAAAGCATAAGACATATTCTTTCACAGTGAGGACCTTAAAAATCTTTTTGGGGAGATAACACAAGCATATAAAAAAAGTTAAATAACAACAAATACAGTATATGTCTAAACTGGCTGTATAGACAGTAAGTTTTTTAATTGCAGAAGAGGGAGAAATCTCTGAATGAGGTAGGTTTCATTAACTTTAAAATTAGGTTAGGCATTAAAGGTTGAAAAGGCTTTTAATAGTTGGAGAATGGTGGGGGATGAAACTAGGGGGAACAATATGATGAAAATGGCAGAGGTTTGCATGAGTTAAAGTAGAAAATATGTGTAGAAAAATAGTAGAAGCTCACACTAGGCTGGTATTGAAATGCTAAATAAGAGTGACAGAGCTGGCCTTAAAGATCCTTCAGTACTAACCTCTCATTTTATAGATTGAAAAACTCAAGTTAAATGACTTGACTTGCCCAAGGTCACAGAGTGAATTAGTGGCACAGCTGGGACAAATTTACTGAACCGGATCTAGATTGGGATGATGATTCTTTCAAGGGTATGGGACATTAGGCAGATAAGCTTAGCTTTTATCCTATACCTATGGAGTGGGGAGAGTTGTCCTGAACTATGTCTTACCATTGGATTCTGATGAAGCTGAAGGAAAGAGTGGGGCTGACGGGGGCAGGTAGGTGGCTCAGTGAATAGAGCACTGGCCTTGGAGTCAGGAGGACCTGAGTTCAAATCCAACCTCACTTAGCACTTACTACTCATGTGACCTTGGGCAAGTCACTTAACCCAAACTGCCCTGCCTTCCCCTCTCCAAAAAGAAAAAAAAAAGAGTGGGGCTGATGCCTTTGCACAGCTCCACTTCACTTAAATCTAATTCACTGGCAAGTCAAGACCTCACCCTCCTGATGTAATTGTTACTCTTCAAGAAAGATGGAAAACAAAATGGAGCGGGGGAAAATAAGGGACAAATAGAATAATACCACAGGTGTGTGTGCATGTGTGTGTGTGTGTGTGTGTGTGTGTGTGTTTTAAACAGGGCCTGTTATTTCATCAGTGTAGGAAAATGAGTTTGGAACCTCCTTCCAGCGACAGAGATTAAAAAAAAATCATCTCTAATTTATGGTCTCATAGAGATGTCTGTAGTCACTGAGATGTTAAGTGACTTCTCCAGGGTCACCTAGTCATCATGTGATCAAGGAAGGATCTGAACCAAGGTCACTTTTTCCCATACACCACATTGCTTCAAGTCCTCATACACTGATGATAAGCAAAATGGATTGGAGGGGAAAGAGGCTAGAATCAGGGGCAGTGTAAAGTTAATGGGATATAAGATCTTTCCCACCCATTAATAGGCCTCACCTGGAGCCCTTTAAGGGAAGCTTGCTTAGGGGAGGCTTGATTTTAGGAAGGCTTTCACACCTTTTGCTAATTTCTAATTAGGCACTGAATCAAGAGGGCTGTGATTCCTTCTGGCGTTGAGAACTATATTTGTTTGTTTATGTGTATGTGCATGCATATGTACATAAGTACATACATACACACATACACACATACATACATACCCTGATTTGGTATTTTGTTTTGGGGGCTTATGAGAAGGATCTTGTGATTCCCTGGTCAAAATAGAGGTTGTATATTCAGAGCTCCCTGACTGCTCAGATGTAAAGAATCTCTATCCAGGGATGCATATGTATATGAAGTATATAGCTGATTCAGGCAGTCAGAGCCCTGTCTGTTGGTCTTTATTTATCTGCTTGTATTTTCTCTGAAGTTCAGGGTGCTGACTTTTCCCATGAACTAGTGAATGTAATTAAAAATGACTGTTGACCCCTTAAACAGCTATCTTTCCTAGTAAGGCAGATCTAAGAACTGGTGCTAGCAGCCATCCTGGGTATGCCAATGTAGTTGTTGCTACAGGGAGATAAGTTCAAAAATGACTCTAATGATCCTGGCAAACCCTAATAAGGGTTTTTGTTAAGTTGCTGGAAGTAGAAATTGAACAGAATGAAGGTATGCAAGGAACATTATGAAGGAAGACTACAAGCCTGAGCTCTCATAACAAAAACACTTTAGAGACAGAATTCTAGAGGTCAGAAATCTAAATTTGAATAAGTAATATAAAGGGGAGAGGAAAGAAAAACCAGTGAGACAGCAAAAGAGAAATTAGAATAATCTATTTCCATAGAAGCCAAGGGAAGAAAGAGTTTGAATCAAAAGTGGATTTGAAAATCAACAAATGCTGAAAGATAATCATCAAGGACAATGGGGGGAAAGTTCACTGAATTAGGGGAATAGGAAGTTGTTGTTTTTTTAAGAGTTAAGGAATATGCTCCTGCATCCAGAGAAACAACTGATAATGTGTATATGTGCATATATACACACATGTGTTTACATACATGTATATATAATACATATTTATGTCTAATGGTTGCCATCTCTAGAGTGTGGGGGTGGAGAAGGAAAAAAAAGAAAAAGAAATGCACGTGATAATTTTATTATATATTTA
Organism: Petaurus breviceps papuanus; assembly: GCF_028583685.1. Lineage (NCBI taxonomy): Eukaryota > Metazoa > Chordata > Mammalia > Diprotodontia > Petauridae > Petaurus > Petaurus breviceps. The sequence continues at coordinate 24,196,868 of NW_027185712.1, forward strand.
AAAGGAATAGCAGTTGAACATAAACTTGCAATTTCATGTTTTTATTATATGTTATAGAAATGCTTATTTTGTTTCCATAAATTAGAATAAAATAAATTTAAATTTAAAAAAAGTTATAGTTTCAATAGTGTGATAATGGCAATAGCAAAGTTGAAAAGGGTTAAATAGTGAAACTATAATGAGAAAACTGAAGCAGTAAGAAACTTAAAATGAAAATAAGGAGAGAAATAGGGTGACAGCTAGAAGGAATACCTGGATCAAGTGGTGATTTTTTTCAATATATTGGAGATGTTTATATATTTGAGAATGGAAAGGAATGAGATAAGGAAGGAGAGAATGAAAATACTGTCTTTCTAGAAAGAGGAAAACTACTGGTGGTGGAGAGATTCCCTTGATCCAATCTCAAAGGAAATCAGAGGGGACATGATCATCAGTCAAGTGGAAAAGTTAGCTTTTGAGAAGGGATGCCATACCACTTTCTTTAAGACCAAAGAAAGAAGAATAGTAAGGCTATAGAGCTATAGAAACACTGAGTTAAAGAAGATGGGAAATGAGCAAACTGGATGGCCTTTATGTGCTTCTATGGAGTCTTTAAAGTTACCTTACCAAGATAATGCCTTTAAAATTTTACTTTTGCAGACTGAATTATTGAATATATTTGCTATACAGGAGTTTAAAAAATCCATATTTGCAAAAGGTCATAATTATGACCCCCAAATCCAAGCTACCCTTTGTATCTTTACCTTTTGATAATTAAAAGGAATATGCCACATAAAGGGTACCATACCTGAACTCTGCTTACATTCTACAGTCTACCAGAAAATTGTGTGGCTTCCCTAAACAGTGCTGTTATTATTATTATTTTATTTATGACATCATCAGCATTTGTCACCCCTAAATTTAACTGTCCTATGTAAAACTAACCATAGAAGTTTTAAAAATTGATTTTTTTCTCAGTAGCATGCAAAAGTGATTTATTATCATCTATTGGGACACCGATCACCAGTATGAAATGGTTTTAATAACAGTCGAGAGCCACTTTTCCTGATTGGGTATTTAAATACGTTGATAAAGAAACATACACTATTTGGATGACAATAATAGCTTCAGATAATTCAGACAAAAACAAAAACCAGGCTAGACTGTTATTGATGTCTAAGTTAGAATCACTGCATGGACTTAGAAAGATATTTTAACATTAGCTTTGGTGGAAAATAGCATCTTGAGAAAGATGCCACTGTAGGCAGAAACAGATTGTCTAACAAGTCCCATAAGAGAGAAATTCTTTTCTTTCTGGGTGGCTCCTTACCTGCACAGATTCCTGAAAGATATGTTGAAGCCAAGAGGGAATAGATACTATTTGGCTGTATGACTAAGAGGGCATCTACAGCACTGTTATGTTGTTTGGTTTGGTTCTCTATGCCCCTTAACATACATTCACTCTACAAGACACAAATTGAAATGGAAACATTGGGGGTGAAAGTGACAGAGGAGCAAAACGGCATTGTAATTCTAGGATTGCTAGATGGAAATGGGTTTTATTGACCTGTCAGAATATTCCACATGTCCAAGATTGGAAAAAAAGTCTGTGGTACCCTTGGAGACATTTTTTTGAGCACATCTAGAGAGGGTTTGGGGGAATTATTCAACTCAATAATACCTTAAAATGATATGCAAGTAGTATTTGCATCTCCCTATCCCTGTTCCCTCTTGGATCCCTAGGTGTCCTTTCAATGTCCTTCGAAAATGAATATCCCTGGAGGCCTTCAGTGTCATCCTGGCAACTACTTCCCCAGCTGTATAATTTAGTGGAAAGTCTGCAAAGTGACTTGGATATTTGGTGGACTGACACAGAATTTTATTTTCTGGATGTTTTTCCCAAGGAAAAGACAGAAGAAAGAGTTTGAATATAACTTATCATTTCACTTCTCCTCTACTATATGAGTACGGGACAACCTTTGATACTACTACTTCTATAATATAGAGTTGAAAAGTGCTTTAGAGATAAAGTACAATTCTGTCATTTTACAGATGACAAAACTGATACTATGAGAAATTTAGATTACTTGCCCAGGTTCACATAGGATCCAACTTCAGACCATCTGACTCCAGACCCAGTAAGTCCTCTAGCCTCTTCCACCTTTCTTAGGGACTGGTATCTGCTGTTTTCCTGCTATACCTGTTACAGCCACACATGGCTAGTGAATGCCATAGGAAACATCTGTAGTATGTAAGTAGAGTCTACTACATATTTCCAAGCAACTCTACAGTTTGTGTTTAATGAATGTCAAACTAAAAAAAAAAAAATGTTCCTGTGTTATTCAATTTGTCTCTAATAATAATGAATAAGAATAAGAATTTGCATTTACATAGCACCTTAAAGTTTACAGAGCACTTTACAGATATCCTCACCACAATTCTGGGAGGTAGGTGTTATTATTATATTCATTTTATAGATGAGTTTACTGAGGCAGACAGAGGTTAAGTGACTTGCTCAAGGTCATACAGTTAATATGTGTCTAAGACTGGATTTTGAAGTCAGGTATTTCTGATTCCTAGCTGCCTCATTTCTTATGTTGTATCAGATTTATGATCAGGCTCATGAAAAGGTAACATCTAGAATTCATTATAGTCAACTTATGAATATCCCTCATGCATTAGGTACTATATAGAACATATAGAACCCTGCCTTCTGCTAGTACCAATTTTAATGATAAGAAATGTATTAATCAGTAGAAAACATATGTATATATGTATGCTACAAACGTAGCAGATGGGAAGAAAGCATCTGAAAGGAAGTCTTAGAATATTTCCATCATAAACATGTTAAGATATCATGAGTAAAGAAGTCACACAGAATGCAATGTTTCCTAGAGGAAGAGGGTCACTTATGTGGTGTGTTCCTGGTGTCGTCTCAACTTCCTAGCATGTAGTTTATCCACCTACTCCTTCTCTGGGATGGCTGGCTACCCCAAACTTGCCCACCTTGACCAGCCTGAGTTACCAGAGAAGGCTACCAAAGGGGGAAAATGGAGCAGGGACTTTAAAGATGATTGTCCCATGCTTTGTAACTGCTGTATGAAAAGAGAACACTGCCTACAACTTGACAAGGTTAAGTTTATTTAACATAAGATTTCCATAGGGGAAAAGCAAAGATTTTTACAAAAGTTCAGAGAAACATTTGTACACAACACAGACACATCCTAAATAATTGAATCAAGGTAAAGAGTCACAACAGCCAAATAAAAAGAAAAATGACATCGTAGGAAGGTGGAAACACTCAGGCAACTTTAGGGGCTCCTTCTTAGGAGACTAGTAAAAAAGGGGAAGTGTTATTAAAAACCATGTACTGTAGATGCTCCTGGAGAATCAATAATATTGAGCCCTAGAGTCTAAAATTAAACTGATTGATCATGTGTATATTATCAAATCTCTTATTGGGTCTGTCCTATGAAGATTGTATTTATTTTCATTTTTCTCCATACCCCATGTGTTTCTTTTAATAGTTAGAGCTTAAATAGACTTTTAAGATCATCTACCCCTCCCAGGGGTCCATGAATCCCCAAGGAGTCTGTGGATAGAGTTTGGTAAATCCATCGGCTTGGATGGGAAAAGTGCCTTTTTATTTCTACAAAATCAGTTTCCTTTGTAATTTATGTATTTTATTTTATTCATAGAAAATTTAATCCTAAAAATAGTTCTATTAGCTTTCCTAGGTGGCCAAAGAGGTCTGTGACTGTTGTTTTTTCCCAGACTCTCACTACCTGTGTGACTTCTAAGAAATAATGTAATCTCTTTGAGCCTCAGTTTCCTCACCTGCAAAATGGGGATAGTAATAGTATCTACTTCATAGGGTTTTTGGGAATCAAATGAGATACTTCATGTGAAGCACTCTGAAAAAGTTAAAATACCCTGTACATGGTCAGTAAATTATTAATATTTTACAGATAAAGAAACTGAGACTCAGAGACATTTAATAAATTGCTTAAGGCAAAACAACGAACTATTGAGAGTTCTGGCACTGGAGCGTAGATGGGCTCATTGAAAAAAAATAGCAGAAAACCCTAAATAATTTCCCAACATATGGAATCTTCCATAAATTTAGCCATTTGTATGTGACTAATTTAGAAAACATAAAAAATATATCAGATTGTCAGTCTCCATGCTTCATATCCTCCTCAGAAGCACTTTGCAAAAATTTTGGTAGAGATAAGATCCTAGGAAACCGTGTTATTGGGATCCATTGTCAAGATGAGCTGGGCAGTTTATTGCGTATGACTTATAGGAGGCAGAAATGTTTTCTTTTTTAATTCTTTTGGCATTTCTGTATATTTATTTCAGGTTTTACCAAAGTGCTGTAATTCCAGATTGCCCTCTGGGGTATACATAAAGTATTTAAACGTCACATATTAAGTATTGCCCTGATGTGTAACTGCCAAACATATCAAATCAGGCCCTATGATTTCATATAATTCCTCCTGGAATGGAATATAGAAAGGCATTTATATTGTTTTAGGCTCCATTTTAGTGTTTCTTTGATCTATACAGTTGGATTGTACTAATTCCCACTTTATGGATGAGACGAGTGAGGATCCTAGATTTGCTTAAATTTGAAACAGCATCTCTAACACTAAAACTGAAGCTGAGTATAGGGTCAATTTAAAGATTGCAAGCAAATGTAGTCATATGAATTTAGGTTTTATTTATAATATAATTCTTGGAAGCCTTCCCTAATCCACTCATCTCTAAGTAAGCCTCCCTTTTCCAATGTCTCATCCCTTTCTACTTAGCTTCTCCTAACTATTCATCAGTTCTAAACATGATTATTGTTATTTTTTTCTGGTCTCCCCACCCTGCCCCCACCATTATAATATAAGTTTTTTAAAAGAAGGTACTATATGGTTCTATAGATATAACTGTAGCACTTATTATAGGCCAATAAACCCAGAATACACTTATTTCTTGAATTAAATTGCACTGTGGATTTTAATTTACTATGCATTGTTTATACTTTGGTAGAGAATGTGATTGTGTCTCTATAATGCCAATCATCTATATATTTTTGGAAAGATCTGGGCATAAAGGGTCAAATTCTTCAGTTTTCTTTTAAAAGAGAGGCAATAGTATATTATTGGATAGACCATTGGCTTCAAAGCCAAGAAGGCTTGGGTTCAAGCCTAACCTCTGACACATACTGGCTTGTATCTGTGAGGAATTCATGACCTCTCAATGCTCTAGGCAATTCTCTAAGACAAGTTGCAGAGTAGGGGCTTACAAAGAAAGGGTTTCCTTATCAAGGAGCTATCTATACTGATGAAATCAAAGGTCTAGACCCAGTCATTTTGCCTTTTGACATCATGCAGATTATAATTGGATGCTCTTGAAGAGTAATGCATTTGAATTCTGAAGAAGTGACATGTCTAAGAGTGTCTAAACCTACATTATAAACAAAACAAAATGCCTGGAATATTCTTTAAATCCATTGACCCACCCACAGGCTGGCATAATGGGTCTTGCCCAAGTACCAAGAACACTTTAGTCTGAGGTTTAAGGACAGTAAAGTTAATTAAAAACTACCTGTGTGGTAGTGATTTTTAAGTGAGTCTTTAATAAATTAAAGTGAGCAAATAAAATGGACTTTTTAACTTAATAAAGGTTTTAATAGTTGTATATTCACATGGCATATAGCATCTTACCTTGGCACCATTTGGCAAGATCATTCAGGTATGAATGTGATCCACATCCCTAAGAACATAAACATAAGGAGTGAAAAGAACACTCCAGAGAGAGTAAATCTTATATTATTCTTAGTGCATTCTCTCTGTCTCTGTCTCTCTCTATTTCTCTGTCTCTCTGTTTCTCTGTCTCTGTCTCTCTCTGTGTCTCTCTGTCTCTGTCTCTCTCTCTGTCTCTCTGTCTCTCTCTCGCTCGCTCCCTCGCTCTCTCTCTTGCTCTGTCTCTGTCTTTCTTTCTCTTTCTCTCTCTGTACAATAAAACTCATACATTGAAAAGCACCTTGTTTGCAAATGGACTGATTTACCTACACATTGTTATATTAAGCTTTGCCCAATAACAGGGAAAAATCTTAGTTCCAGTTTTAAAGGGTAATAAAGTTCATTAAAATCTGTGTGGTGGTGTTTTCTAGGTGAATTTTTAAAACAGGCGAGTTAATAAAGCAGATTTTTTTTAACTCAAAGAAGTAGTTTTTGTATAGGGGGGAGTAGGGCAGGGAATGGGTTCAAGGATTATAGCCCAGATGTGTGACTGTTAAGCCAGCCATGATTTTTGGCCATATGTTTGGTGTAACTGCAAAACCGTATTCATATATATGAGACTCAGGTAAAGAGAGAAAAACATTTGTACCATTCACCATAGAGTGAAATATATTGTAATACATTTTGCCTGCCTGTCATGTTCATGAAGTTTATAAAGGAGCCCACCCTGTAGAGCTATATGTGGGTATAGAATAAAGGGCCCTGGGAGGCTCATGTAAATTCAGTTATATGTGTCAGCAAAGGATACATATGGAATAAGCCACAAGGGAACTCATGGGCCAGGCTAGCCTTCTTTTTGCCCTCTCAACCACTAGTACTTCCAGACTCCCCAAAGAAACCAGCTTATCCCTCACCAGAAGAAAAGTCCAAAGGGGGGGGGACTAAACTAGTTTGCTCACTCCTTTGTATCAGCATATGGCTGCCTCACTGGCTGGAGAGACAAGTGCCGTCTTGGGGAAGTCAAGCAAGCATGACTGGGAGGAAGTAAGCGTCAAGGCAGCCATGTCCAGTCATGTCCTCCTCAGAAAGGGCTGGCCCTGGAAGACGTGTCCTCCCAAGGTTTGTGGACTAGAACTGAGATGAGGGTGCTGAGCAGGTGCATGGTGCGATTTCTGTACCAGAGGGAACACAAATTACATTCTAGTATGATTTTGTGTCTGAGTCCCTCCAAATGCATGCTCCAGAATGAAAACCCAAGGAATGAAAAGCCTTTGAACTAGAACCATGGAAAAGGGTCACAGACTTCTTTGAGCCCTGAAGCTGCAGAGGTCTGGCAGGTCTGCTGGGTAGACTCCTGTGCCGCCTTTGAATGCAAGAAGGATGCCTCCCCAGGTCGCTGCACTGCCCATAGCTATCATTATTGACTTCAGAATTACCCTCAACCAAGCACCTGGTGTAAAAATTCATGTCTCCCTTTTAACTTGTCATCACTAGCTGCTCCCTGCAGGGAGAGGGGCACCCTCTGTTTTTCTCTTACTAAAGCTGCACAATATCCACTCTTGCCTGCTCTGATTGAATCAGAAAGCACTCTAAATCCATCATCCAATCTCAAAGCAAAATGTAGTTCAAACAGTAGTGCAGGGCTCTGCCTTGGTCTCGGGTTTTACCACTGGAAAGATTACAGGCAGACCCTGAGTCCTGCATCTCCATCCTGGAAAACTACAATTTCCTGTCTCTTTCTTGGGGAAATAGTTCATAACTCTCTTTTCTAAGAGTGCTTTCAATGGGCCTAAGTCATGCTCATGTCTTCTCCTGACACTCTTCATGCTAAGCAAAAGTGAAATAATAGGGGGGAAGCGAACCAGAAATGGGGTGATAAAGCAATGTAAGAAAAATGCAAAATAGGTAGGAGTAGAGGAAAGATAGCAAATCATAGAGTGTGAAGTGATAGCTAGGAAGTCTAAAGCAGAATTTGAACTCAGGTCTTATTGGAGACAACTAGAATGACTGAAGAGTAGCCAAGACATCTGTCTCTGACTCCAAAGGATTTCTACTAACTCATGAATTTTGCTTTTTCTTGTATATACTTGATTGGTACATTTGAAATAGGCTCCATATCCAGTTCCCTGTGTCCCCTAACATAGGGGAGCCAACAAATACATACAATACATAGATTAAGTGAATTTACTGGAAAGAACTCAATGTACAGCTGGTGGGGCAGTGAATAGAAAGCCCTGAGCCTGGAATCAGGAAGACCTGAGTTCAAATTCCACTTCAGACATTTACTAGCTACATAGCCTTCAGCGAGGCAATTGATTTGTGTTTTCCTTAGCTTCCTCAGCTGTAGAATGGGATAAGAACAGCATTTCACAGGTCTGTGGTGAGCATCAAATGAGCTAGTATTTGTAAAAGTGCTACTCCTTTTCCCAGAACAAACACAGAAAGGGACCCAGAGACAGGCAGCGGTCACAGACATCCAACTGTTCTTGTATCTTTTCTCTGTGGTGGAGGAGAACTCCTGGTTTCTATGGTATCCAGTAATCTCTCCCCTTAGTTAAAAGTGAATGTGACTGTGTCCCTTTTCCTGAAAATCCTGAACCTTCCACAGCCATCCTGATATCCTTAAATTCAGAGGTTAGTTTTAATATTAATGCAAGAAAAACACAATAAGGAAGTTTAAGCTGAAAAAAAAATCATAGTTCATTCTAAAGTCAATTTGATATAGAAGTGGGAGTGTGATCGTCATAAACTATTCTGAGGCATCCATGCCACTCCTTCTATAGGGCTGGTGAGCTAGAAACAGAAGTCCTCTACTGAAGCCTTCATCCTCTCCAGTTCCCATGCAATGCCTTTCTCACTACTGGCTGCCTCTGTTATGAATATGTTCTTCTGTTATTTAAAAAGAAAAAATAATCAGCAGTCTTCTGACTCATCCTGACTGTACGACCTGGGGCCACCCAACCCCTTAGTGTCCCAGGTGACTTTCTAAGACTTTCTGCTGATGGAAACTCATTGGTAGAGAGAGTTCTTTATTGGGAGCTCCCCACACAAATGAAATCACAGGTCGGATGACTTACCTACAACAACCTTTCCTCTGACCTTGTTACCCCCTCAAGCTCTCATCATCTCTCTCTCTCTCTCCTTCATTGCTCAAGTGCTGGGAAGATGCCTTGCTACCTCCACATCCTCACTATTCACTCATTCTTCAACCATTTACAGTCTAGTTTCTAATGCCATTAAAATACAGTCACTGTTAACTGCTCACATCTAAATTCCATCCATGCTCACATCCCTGAAATGGTATTTCCTCATCCTCACCCTCCATGACTTTTTGTTGGCATCTGACTATGGACAATCTTCTTCTTCTAGAAGTGGCTTTCTGTAGCCTTTATGATTATTCTTATATATGATATGATATGGATTATATTATATTGTATTATATTATGATTATATCACATCATATCACATTACATCACATTACGTCACGTTGTCATGTTGTTACATCATGTCATGTCACATCATGTCACATCACACCACATCATCTATTACATATTACATTACAGTATAGTATATCATAGCATAGTATATAACATCATTTATATTTTACTTTCTATAGCTTCTGTGTTACTTGTGTGGGCTGCCCTCTTCCTTTCTATTCCCTTCCTTCTGAAATTATTTCACTTTCATCTGGTATATATGTTGCTTGTACATAATTGTTTACATATTGAACTCATCATTAGGCCATGAGCTCCTTAAGGGAAGAGATTACTTTTGCCTTTCTTTGTATTCCGGTGCTCAGCACAGTGTCTGACACATAGCAAGTACTTCATAAATGCTGGCTGACTTGCTTTGACTTGATGGTATACCCTCCTCTTCCTCCTTCCTAAATATGGGTTTCCCCCCCAAGGTTCTATTCTTGGACATCTTTTCTCTTTCTGGTATAATATCTCCCTTAGTATCTCCCACCTACCTCAAATATCAACTCTATCAGCAATTCAGCAAGGGTTTATCAAACAGTTGCTCTGTGACAGAAACTGTTCTAGGTCCTGGGGATATAAATGCTAAAGTGAGACATACTCTCTGACCCCAAGGAGAGTAAGATTGATTCTCAGATCTAGACCCAATCTATTCCATGAGCTTAAGTTCCATTGACTTATAATATTTGATATTTATATAGCGCCTTAAACTTTACAAAGTTTCCAGGATCAAAAATCATAACCCCTTTTTGGTATTCAAAGCCCTTCATAACCTGGCACCCCCTTCCATTTTCAGTCATTTTATGCCTTACTCATCCCCACATACTCTTGGATTGAGAGACAGGGGCCTCCTTACTGTTCTTGGCACAAGAAGCTCTGTCCCTTCACTCTGGGCATTTTCAATGACTGTGCCTCATATTTGGAATTCTCTCTCTCATGACCTCTATCTCCTAGACTCCCTGGCCCCTGTGAAACCACAGCTAGAATTCCATATTTAGAAAGAAGTCTTTCCTTAGCCCCTTAAAGCTAGCTCCTTCTCTCTCTTGATAATCTCCAAAATGTCATATAAATAGATAGGTAGACATGTGTATACACACGCACGCACACACACACACACACACACACACAATCTTGTATATGGTTGTTTGCATGCTTTCTCCCATATTAGTCTGGGAGCTTTTTGAGAACAAAAACCAGTTTTTACCTTTCTTTATATCCTCAGTGCTTAGTGTGCAGTACATGTACATGGTATGTAAAAAGTACTAAATAAATGCTTTTTGTCTGATTGACTACATACATAACCTCATTAGATAGGTACAATTATTATTTTCCCATTTTACAGGTGTGGAAAATGAGGCTTAGAGATGTTATGTGACATATCTATGGTTATACAGCCCATGTCAGAGGCAGAATGTGAACCCAGGTTTTTCTGACCCCACATCTAGCACTATACCTTCTCTGTTTACAAATGCCTGCTGGGTAATTTCTCAAATTCAACATGTTGAAAAACAACACTATCATCTTCTCCCTTAAACCTGTAATCTAGCTCTGATATTCTTTCTTCTGTCATTGGTAGCACCACCTGCCAGTCACCCAGGCTTGATTTGTTGGGCTATCTTTTTACTCTTTCCCTTCAAACCCCCTATTTAATCAGTTGTCGCGTTCCATTTATTTTACCTAAATGGGGACAGGAAATAGAGACTGAATCTCATTGGGATAGGATTCTACTAGATATAGAAACTTCCTCTCCTAATGTAGGTTGGCATTATTACTTATAGTCTTTGAAAATTGCCTAGAATGCTAAGAAGTTAAGTGACTTTGTGATGGTGACACTGTCAGAGGCAGAATTAGAACCCAAGTCTTACTGGTTTTATGCCAACTCTCTCTCCACCGTGTTATACTACTTCTCTTCAAAAAGTCAGATGGAGCTCACAAGGCAACAGTCCTAGTTCCATCCTTCATTACCTGATAGCTTCCTAATTCATCTCCATAATACTAGTCACTCTGTCTTCTAATCTATTCTTTTATACAGCTGCCAAAATAATCTGTTTAATGCATAGATCTAACACTGCCACATTGGGAACAAGATCTTTTAGTGGTTTTCCATTGCCCATAGCACAAAATAGAAAATCTTTCAATTAGCATTTAAGGCCTTCCACAATCTTCCCCTAACCTACATATACAGACTTTTCATACTATAACTCTTATTCTAGAGGAATTTAAGCAGGTGAGACAGAATGAAGATATGAATTCCCGGCATTCCCTGTATTATATATTTATTTATAGGTCATATTCCTTGCATTTCATTTAGACAGTTGAATTTTCATTTTTGTAACCCAAATGCCTACCACAGTGTTTTTCCTATAGTACCTGTTTAATTGAAGTCTCTTGAATTGAATTAAATTCTAATAAATTATTGTTATAACTGCCACACAGTCAAAATGCACTGATGAATAATTATTTATGGGAACAATCTCTACTTCAATCGAATGTAACCCTTAATGAAGCCGAGAATAGGGGAGGGGAACAAAGGATGGTTGTCTTCCCTTTGGTGCCTATAAGGAGAGGAAAATTGAGCCCAATTAAATTAATTTCTTAAATGTTGAATTTAATATAACCTAAATATTGAACTGTTTCAAAGTCAAGAGAGCAATTTAGGGCTCTTTAGAATTAAGTAGTATGTGTGTGTACCCACAAACATTCATATATGCACATATAACATATACTTATATATTATATGTATATAGACTATATGTGTGTATATGTTGTGCATATACATGTAATATATTAACTAGAGTATATATGTATGTGTGTATGTATATATACATGTGTATAAGTACATATATACATATAAATATATACACATACACACTATCATACTAGTTAATTCCTTAGCCTTAGGAACCTCCATTTGATTTATTATGTGATTCCTTTACTTATGGAACCCATTGAGAGACCATGCTCTGTGGGGAGAGATCTTATAGCCTTATCCCCTCTGAGACCATGTGGGCCCCAAGAAATGGGCCTTGGTACTTGACCTCTGCATTTGTTCTTTTCTTTTTGAGGTGAAATGAGTAGAGTTTGTGATCTGGAGTTTCAAAAGTTCTAAAGAGAAGAGATACAGGAATCCAGATTGGGTTTTGCATCCAACCCGAATCAATACCTAAGGGAAAAAAGGAGAACCCTTCAGGAGTGACCTTATGGTCTCAAGCTAGAGGAGGACCAATGACATCCTGAAATGATGTCTTGACTTGTGAGTGAATTAGATTTAAGTGAGGCAGAGTCATACAAAGTCATTAGCCTCACTCTGTCTTCTAGAGTCATTGAAGTCCAGTGACAAGACAAAAATCAAGCTAGCTGGCAATGGCCCAGGATGCAGTATATGACTTTGGCATCTTTGATGCCTGACCAATCTCTCATCACTCCATAGTTCCTGCTTCAACTGCCTTTATGGCTGTTGGAACAATATGTTCTCATCTCCCTAGTCTTCTGAAGAAAGTCTTCACATGTTTAGGGTAGACAAACCCCTAGCTCACTGACAGGTTGGTTTACCTTCAGTGTTGTTTAACCTTTCTGCTGAGACTAGCTTACTAGGGTATGATCACTTGTACATGTTATAGCTTATTAGAGCTACAGATGAGAGTTGAGTGTTAGGTGGACAGCAAAAGTGGATGAGGAGTCCTGTTAAAAGCATTTGGCAAGCCCTCTCTCCAGAGGTACTAGACCTCCTTGAATACTCCATATAGTGTGGACCTAAATAGCTCATTGAACTTGGGTTAACTTGCCAATCTAGCCATTAGCAAATGGGCATAGCTTTTTTTCTTAAACTTTGTTTTTTTATTATGAACTTAGTAAATTATCAACAAACACAAATATTTCCATATCATTTCCCCATCAAACTCCCCAGAAAACAAACAACAAACAATAACAACACCAACGCACTTGTAGAAACAGTAAACATCATTAATGTATAGTTTGGGCTTTTTGTTAAATGCTTATTTATACAGTGCAATGACAAAACAGTTCTAATTATTTTTTCTGCATTTATCTTTTTTCTTTTGTGCACTTAAAAAAAAGTTTTACTTATATTTTCACATGCATCTATCATTACCTATCAATCTACCACACTCTCTAAGCACAAGCCCCCCACCCCTTGTAAAAAAAATATGGTCTAGCACAACAAATCCACTGTCCATATCTGAGAAGGGTCATCTAATTGTTCAATTCCATTACCTTTGTCTGTCGTGATGTGGGAGGTATGTTTCATCATCAATCTTTGGAAGTCACTCACGTTCATTGGTTTGATCAAGGTACTTATTCCTTCCACAATTGTTTTTCTTCGGATTATCATTGTCATTGTATAAATTGTTCTACAGGTCCTACTCATTTCAATTTGAAACAAAACATCCATGTTTCTCCAAATCTATCCTATACATCATTTTTAATGGCATGACAATATTCCATTACATCTAAATGCCATAATTTATTCAGTCATTACCTAATTGATGGACATCTATTTTATTTCCAGTAGTTTCCTACTACTAAACAAAAAGTTGCTATAAATATTCTTATACATACAGGTCCTTCCCTCCATCTCTGATCTCCCAGAGATAAATTCTTTGTAATACTAATATTCAAAGAATATGTTCAGTTTAATAATTTTGGGAGTATAGATACAATGGGTTTTCCAGAATGATTGAAAGAATTCACAGACAAAACAAACAAGGATATCTGTTCTCCCACAACCCATCCAATAATTGATATCTTCCTATCACCTTTGAAAATCTGATGGGTGTAAATGGAACTTTAGAGTTGTTTTTATTTGAATTATGATTTGGAACAGTTTGGTTGTTAATGGCTTACATTTCTCCTCTTGAGAACTGTCTGTTCATATCATTTGACATTTATGTACTAAAGAAAGGCTTATATTCTCATATATTTGTATTAATTTTTCATATATTAGACCATATAAACATGGATTCTAACTGCATTTATGTTGGCTATCAAAAGATTTATTTTTTAATATACAATAGCAATATTATAAAAACAACTTTAAAAACTGTAAGAATTATGGTCAGTACAGTGATCATTCATGATTCCATTGGAATGATGATGAAACATACTGTTTGTGACAGGTATGGAAAGTGACATAAATGCACACACATCTATATCCATATCCTTATCTATCTCTAGCTCCATATCCATTTCTCTCTCTCTGTTCCCAAATCAAAATTCCCCAGTGAGGGGATTTGTTTTGCTTAATTATATGTATTTGTTTTAAGAAATTTGTTTTTCTTTTCTTCTCTTTTTAAAGGGGTAAGTGGTAAGAGAGATATAAAATAGACTTCTGTTAATTTAGAAAAGAGATAGAGAAGTGCTACAGATAAGAAATATTGTGTGCACTTTCAGATGATGGCATTGTTAGTAGTATCATGTAATTGTTTTGCTTTGTTACAGGGAGTTCTCATGAAGGGGGAGGGTAAGACACAAATGTTTGTGATGGGAAAACAAAACATATCAGTAAAACTTTCTTAAAACGAAATTATCCACTTTATCTTTTATGATTACTTCTATTTCTTGTTACAGATTTTATGAATGCCCCTTTTCTTTATTAAGAATTCTTTGTTTAGGGGTGGCTAGGTGCTAAGTGAGTAAGAGTGCTGGCTCTGGAGTCAGGAGGACCTGGATCAGTTCCGGCCTCAGATACTTAACACCCACACACACACACAAAAAACTGGTCATGCAACCTTGGGCAAGATACTTAACCCCAATTGCTTAAAAAAAAGAATTCTTCATTTGTCCATAGCCATAAAACAATCTCCTTCCTTTCTCTAAAGTTTTTCTCAAATGACCATTATTTTGTCCACGTATTCAATTGGAGTTTACTGTGGTATAAGGTGTAAGATGTAATAATGTAAAAATGTAACAAACCTATTTTTCTCAGATTGTTTTCCAGTCTTCTTTACAAGTTTTATTGGAAAGGGAGTCTTTATTCTATTTGACATCCTTGGTTTTGTCTAACATGATGGTTTTACATTTAATTATTTCTTTTTGGCTCATTTAATTAATTCTTTTGATCAATATTTTTCTGTTTGTGTGTTTTTTTAATTAGTACATATTAGTTTTGATGATAACTGCCATGTGTTACAGCCTGAGATCTGGTGCTACTAAACTCTTGCCATTTTTTATCTCTTTTTTACATTGTCTTAACCTTTTATTCTCCCAGATTAATTTCTTTAGAGTTTTGTCTAGTTATATGAAGCAACACCTTGGTAATTTTATTGACAGGGCACTGAATCTGTAAACTAAGGAAGGTACTATTATCATTTAATTACATTTGTATGTCCCAAACAAGAGAAATTTATAGTACCCAATTATGTAAGTCTCTATTTCTGTAAAGGAATAACACAAAAGGAATAAAGCATAACTAGGTAAAGCAACATATTTTGCAGCAAGGATGCATGATTGATATTAGTCCTTTGATATTAATCCTTCGCTTTCATTTTGAAAAGAATATAATAAATGTCTATTGAAAATAGTCAAATATTCTGATCATAAGCCTTTCTGGCACTGAAAAATTAGTTCAAATTGAACTTTTATCTATAACCCTGATTTCTGACAAATACAAGTGAGTCTTGCTATTAGGGAAATGAACAATGGAATTCTGTGGAAAAAAACAAATAAATTGTGGTGAGTTGTTAAAAAATCATTGTGCTGAATTTGCCCTAGATAGACAGTCAGAGCATAGTCATGGAAGAATGAAAACCTCCTCCTCACCTCTCTACTCAAATTCCTTAGTTGTAACCTATCACATTTTAAAAAGGGCATCTGAAAACCACTTAGAGAATTAATTGTAGAAATGAACTAGCCACAGACCCCAGGAGAAAACCAGTTCAAATACTTCTTTCATTCACGCCCTTTAACCCTGGCCATAGCCCAAATTTAGCTGCTAGATCTTGGCCTCCTCATAGATAGATAGATAGATAGATAGATAGATAGATAGATAGA
>NW_027185712.1:24213075-24269937 GCF_028583685.1 Petaurus breviceps papuanus
ATAGATAGATAGATAGATAGATAGATAGATAGATAGATAGAAGATAGTATTTTAATATTTGCAAAGTGCTTTGCATGCATTATCTTACTAGGTCCTTACCACAAAACTATAGGGAATATATTAGAAGTAATTTATAGAAGTAAAAACTGAATTTGAGAGAGGGTAAGTGACTTGCTCAGGGTCACACAACTTAAATGTGTTAGAGAAGGGATTTAAACTCAGGTCTTTCTGGATTCCGAGTTAAGTTATTTCTCCACTCTGCATTCAAATTGTTCTGATTCAATTTTTGGAGGGATTTCCTTCAGTTTTTACACAAACCTGATCCTCACCCTCAGTGTAGATAATCTACCTTTTATTTTTTTCAATCTTTTTCAGGAAACTTTTCATCTATGCAAGTTATACATCTTATAATATGTTCTAATCTTCTTAAGTATTTACTTAGCTGGAATTTATCATTTTTAAGAAGATAAAGAAAACTGAAGCATTTATGTTATATTCATTCAGACAAGTAGAGTACATCAAATACAAATAAGCCATGTTAGAGATTTCAGAGATGACATTGCGATAATATGCAATTATTCCTTTCATCTAGAAAAAAAAAAGAAGTGCACTGGTATTCATCAATATGTAATAAATCATTTTATAAAGCAATGCTATATTTTCATTATTATTAATTTCATAAATTTTTCATCATTATCAGTGTTTGGTGTGCATGCCTCAAGAGGGCATTATTGGAAAGCAGTAACCAGAAAATTATATTTGTGTCTACTTTACATGTCTCCTGGTTTCAAACAGGTCAGGCTGCTTCTCAAGAATCATCTCCATTTACTGTCAATGTTATAGTCTAGATCATAGCATCATAGTTTTATAGACAGAACAGACCTTGGATGCCATCTTGTCTAAGCATTATTTTGTACAGATGAAGAAATTACAGTCAGTAGTGGCTAAGTGACTCATGCAGGTAGTATCTCTAAAGCAACCAGAGAAAAGAAATTCCTCAATTGGTAGTGAGCATTTCCCTAGAATCTATCAGGGTTCAAATAAATAAGGGTTTGCTCCTTACTATATAAGTGACCTTGTAATAGCCATAACTTCTCTTAGCATAAGTTTCCTTTTCTATAAAGAGAGAAGGTTGGACTAGATAATTCCCCTAAAATCCTTTCCAATCTTAAACCTTGTGATCCTAAAATCCTATGGTTTGTCCTTTTTCTACGATGATCAATGATGTCATGGGTAATGTGTGAACTTGCAAGAGAATTAGATTTAAGTGAGGCAGAGTTGCACATAGTCATCAAACTCATTCTCTCTTCCTGAGTCATTTAAGTGCAGTTATTCATGTAATCATTAAGAGATATACAACTTTTCTTAAGAATCTTTTTCACTGCATCCCATAAGTTTTGGTATATGAGCAAAGTTTTCAAGGAGGCCAGGAGGCAAAAGGAAGGAGGGAGAGTATTGCAGGCATTGGAGATAACCAGAGTAAAGTCACAGAGTTGGAAGAGGGAGTGCAGATAGACCACTGGCTCTGGATCAAAAATTCAGTATAGGGAAGTAAAACATAAGATCAGAATGGTAAGAAGGGACCATATTGTAAAGAGTTGTAAATGCTACCTAGAGAAGTTTAGTTTGATCTTGGAGGTAATAAGGAGTCACTGGAGGTTATTCAGCAGTGGGGTGACCCTATCAGACAGTGCTTTGGGAAAATCATTTTGGTAGCTTAGAAGAGAATGAATTGGAATAGGGAGAGATTTGAAGCAAGAAGACCAATTAAAAGCCTATTACTAACAGTTCAGGTAAGAGATGATGAGATTCTCTACTTGGGTGGTGATTGGGTGAATGGAAAGAAGGGGACTTATTTAAGAGATGCCACAAAAGTAGAAATGCCAAGATTTGCCAATGGATTGGACATACGGGGCAAGTGAGAATGAGGAGTATGTGCAATTAAACATATTACAGGAAAAGATGCTAGAAGATCAAGCAAAATCATAGCATATCAGGGCTACAAGGGATCTCCAAACTATCTAGTACAATTCATATCTGGGAGGGAGCAAAAATGAAAACAAGGGATCTTACGTTTCATGGAAATAGAGGAAGCTATTTGGGCTCCAGTGGCAAAATGAAACAAGTTGTACCTACCTCACTAGATAATTGGATTTTATCTCATGTTCCTGGATCTTGCATGCTTATACCTAGTGTTTTTGTGTCTTATCTGTTCCTGTCTCACAAATAACTTGGCTTACCTCCCCAATGGGGACTAAGAGTCTATTTTTCTTAGAGGTGTAAAGAAAGATATGTGGCAAGGTAAAATGAGGTGTGTAGATAATTGAATTACATCTTGGGTCCTTTTGTCTTATATCCTTATTCTTTGTGTGCTTGAATATTGTCTTTTTCTGATAGATGAATTTAACTTTCACATGCACAAATACATGAATCCTCAAAAGCAAAGAGTCTAGTGTCCAGAAAAGTAGGGAAAGATATCGGCAGTTAGCCAATTAAACAAGTCAAGTGAAGTAAAAAGAAAAAAAAAAGACATTTTTAAGTGTTTACTGGTAATTCATGGGAGAAGATATTTAAGAAAAAAGCCAATATTAAAAACCCATTCTTTCAGAGGTCTCTTTATAAAAACATGAAATATGAGTAATAAACAGGGTAAACTAGAGATCTAAATTCACAGATATCCTAGCAATTTGGGGTTTGGCTTATGATTGGAATACTGCTCAAAATGAACATAATGTATAAAAGGTCATGGAGAATGTTGGAAGACTGTCTATAAAGAAAAAGATACACATGGAAATATGCAGGAGGAAGCAAGAATGGTGGAGAACATTTGGATAAAGATAGGAGAGAGGAACAATATGATTTTAGATTGTAGAAGTAGATGAGGGCTCTAGGAGATAGACCACAAAGCTGGTATGGAATCCTGACATAGTAGAAATCAGCATGTATGTGTGTGTGTTTGTATGTATATGTGTGTGTGTATTGTGAGAGAAGACACTCAAACAACTGCTGGGAATCCATACTTATGAAAAGTAGAATGGCTTATAGTTTTGTACTTTACTCATTGCTGACTTCATTCTTCAAATGGTGAAGGAAGTGATGAAATATTCTTCTGGGCTTGAGTATAACCAATATAGAAAAATTAGTTACTGAAATTTAAGAAAAAGAAAATTGTGACCCACAGAATGTAAAGTCTGATCCATGTAGGAGTCTGAGAGAAAAGGAGAGTTGAGTCAGGCTTACTTTTATGTGTTCACATCAGTTCTGCTGTTGTCCTCTCTGGAACCTTAGGCATCACTGTCCTTGTTGCCACTCCACCCTTGCTACTAGGCTTCCTGCTGGCCCTGCCACTGGGCACTAGCATGTTATCTCCTTAAATTAGTATATGAGTTTCTTGAGGGAAGTCTCTTATTTTCTACTTGTTTTTTTTTTTTTTGAGGAGGGAAGACAGGGCAATTGGGATTAAATTACTTGCCCAAGGTCACATGACTAGTAAGCGTCTGAGGCTGGATTTGAAGTCAGGTCCTCCTGACTCTAGGGCCAGTGCCCTATTCACTGTACCACCTAGCTGCCCCTATTATTTTTCTATTTTTAAGCCCAGCACTTAGTATAGTACTTGGCATATAGTAAGTACTCAATAAATGTTTTTGTAATTGATTAATTCATTTGGGGAGAATAGATTTTATGGGATTCATAGTATAGACTGGATCCAGTAATCTAATATATTGCCATGAATGAAATTATGAAGCCACAATTGGAAATTATTCCAGTGCAGACTGCTTGAAGTGATTTAGATTTTAGCAAAGCATTTGACAATAATTCTCATATCATTCACTTGGAGAAGATGAACCAATAGGTGCTGTATGTTTGTGCATTTGGATGGATTTGGACCTGGTTGAACTATTAAAACAAAAAAATAGTTATTAATGGTTCAATTAATTATTAATTAATTCACTACTTACATAGTGAAGCATCATGAAGTATTCTTGCCCTGGTTTAACTAGGAATCCAGTCTTCTTCATTTCCTACCAGATTCTTGCTTGTTTTTAACTCTAGGAAAGAATAACATAATTTCATCAGGCTAAGCTCATTACCAGAAATCTCATCATCATGGAGAATACATCAACTTTGACAATCAATACCCCCTCAATATCCTTAATTTCATTTCACCTCTCATTGGTGGGCCAGGAGCGAAGGGGGGAGCAAAAATTCCTTCAAAGCCTCCTTTTATAGAGATAGCTCAGAATTTTTCAGCCATTCTTCATTTCCTATGAGATACTCTGGTTGGTTTCATTCCACAAAACATTATGCACTGGCATTATGCCCTCTTTCCTCTCCCTTGCCCCTTTTCAACTTACTTTTTGTTTATTGTCTTCTACCAAGGTCAAGGACTATATTTCTTTTTTATTATTTGTATCTCCAGTGCCTGGCACATAGTAGTTATTTATTTATTTATTTATTTTACTAACATTAACAATAAACAGACAAGCTTTATGTAATTTAATTGATTATTTACTTCTTTCCTCCTCCTCCCACTGATATTTTAAATATCTTCTTGCACTTTCCTGTCTCTTGCACTCTCATGATTATATTATCTTAAGAACACAAGAAGGAAAAAAAAGCAATTGAGGGAAAAATTAAGCTTCAGAGACCTTCGGTTTGCTTTGAAACTGAATCAGATTCAACTCCACAGATGAGTTGCCTACAAAGTGTACATGTACAAGGTGTTAGGCAAAGAAGACAAAGAAAAAAATCATCAATTATATCCTCTAGGGGCTTACATTCACTTGAGGCCAAGGTAGCGATGTCACATGTACATAAGATGACTATAATGTAAAATGAGTATTGACTGGGGGCAAAAGGAAGAAACAGACACCATATTCTAGAAATATTTGAGGAGGGAGATAATATTTTCATTGAAGAGATGAGAGAGGGCTACATGTTTAAGATAATAACTGAACTGAGCCCAGAGGGATACAACAATTCTGAAAGGCATGCTTAAAGAAGTAGATTTCTGGCATGGAGGATTGACCAGTACAAATGAATAGATACAGGAAATGACTTGTTGAATTTAGATAAAAGATCATTTGGTCATTATCTATACTTCATTAAGGTAGTTAATATTGCAATAAAGTTTGAAAGGAAGATTGGAGTCAGGTTATGGAGGACTATAAAATCCAGTCTAAGAAGTTTGCATTTTTTTAAAGGTAATAAGGAACTACAAAGGTTATTGAGCAGAGCAAATGAATTGATTAGACCAAATGACTTAGAAAGACTCCTTTGGCAACTGTATGAAAAGACTGCATTTGGGAGGCAACATTCTGGAAGCTGGAAAAAAAAATTAGGAGACCAATCATAGTAGTTTAGGCAAGGGGTAACCGAGAACTGGAGAAGGATAACTACCAATGTGTTCATGGGTGTCATTAGAAAGGCACAGAGGTAAGAAATTAAGGAGGTTCAATGTGACTTGACAACTTATTGACTATAAGGAGAGAGGGAGAGGAAGGAATTTAAAGAGTACAATGATTTGGGCCCATAATTGCATAGGCAGAGGAAGTTATTGGTCTAGATTACATTTCAAAGTTATGAAAGGTTTCCAATGTTGCCACATTGCATGCCATGTCAAAGACTCACTTTGACAGTAATATCTTGCCAGTCATGTTATAATGTTGATAATTATGGCATATGGTGAGCAAAACTACAAGTGACTTAAATATCAATGGAAACATATTTGGTGAAGCATAAGCAGAGCAAAGAATATTAGCATATTACCAGAGATGATGTATATGCCAAAAAATGGTATAAAAGACTTTGTCCATTATATTTGACCAAAATATAAGCAAGCCAGTAATGTAACAAAGGTGTTAGACAGCAAATGATTAGCTCAAGTGAAATATTAAAAGATCCAAAGGAAGCCTGGCACCATGTTGAATGGATCCTCTGTGTTAGGTTTATGGAAAGATATGAAGAAGAATGTGCAAAAAAGATGTGCAAAGATTGTGGAGGTTTTCCCCCACCTCCACCCCATGCCCCAGGATCACAATTCCACTGAAATATCAATATATCAGTTTTGTTAAAAAGATAACATTTTGTGAGCAAAAATAGCAGTTATTCTCCTTGCCATGCTCCTTAAAGACTGGGGATGAAACCTCAGGCATACTAAACTCCCTTTTAAGTGTCCAATCAATACAACATGTTGTCAGTTGCTAAACTACTTTACTAACATTTGTTAGTGGGTTCATTACAGTTACCATTTCATAGCCTGAAAAATCAAGGGACAGGGCTATATATAGTTGGTTGTATCAAGGTCATACAGCAAAGTTGGGAGCAGAGCCTAGTCTCCAGCATCCCTGGCTGTCATTCTATCCCTTAGATCACATTTCCTGACTGAGTGTTCAAGAGTTTTAAGAGTCACTTTCATGTGCTACTTTACTATATTGAGTAGATGCTTCCCTATTTAAATATTTCTCTTTTCTTCTACTTTTTAACCTTTTGATGATACAAGGTCATGTGCTTTAATCCCTAGTAATAAATACTTTTACCTGTTTTAGAATATAACTGAAAGTATGAGACATCCATCAGCAGTTCTAAATGGAGCTTACAAAGGAGTAATGCTATGATTACAAATTAGAAAAATCAGTAAAGAAAATAACACTAGATGTATCCTCATTATAATGAAGTATCTTTCTTTTCTCTCATCAAGTGCAGAGTCAGATAGGATGTTTTTATTCCCATATGATGAGGGCCTATGGCACCATGAGGTAAATGATTGACTCAAAAATTAATTCTCAATAAGGCTTACCTATGTTATTTTTATTGGATACTTACAAAACATCCCATAAAATAGGTAATGTAAATAATATTTTTTTTCCATTTTGCAGGTGACAAAGCTGTGGTTTAGAGATATTAACCAAGGTTAGCCAGTGAAATGGTAATGGGATTTGAAGATCTTTCATGCCCCTTGTATTGGCAAGCTAACTGGTATTTAGCACTTAATTTCAAGTTCATAATTGTGTCTAGTATTAAGATACAGAGCTTGTGAATCCCACAGTGGGATGAACTTGCTAACATAAGTGGGAAGGGGTGGGGCAGGGATGAGCTAATACCGTGGATAAGGACAGGCACAGGCTGGAGAGTGAAGATATTTTAAGAACCGAACTTGTGGTGGCAGAACTTCTGAGAGATAGCCAGAACTTCTGCTGAGGACTTCTGTTGAGAACTGCTGGAAATGAGAACTGCTGGGAGCCAGAACTGCTGGGAGTGAGCAGTGTGGAGACTGAGCAGCTACCATGAGTGAGGAGAGGAAGATCTTTGCCTGAGGGAGCCTGTTTTGTTTTGAAGGCTAGGAAATGTGGGTGTTCACTGCATTAACTATGTGTACCAACTTCGTGGCTATTTTCATGAATTTGACTTTCTGGTTTTGGGACTCGGCTTTCTGGTATTTGAATAAATGCTTTGACTCTGTCCTCCATGTGGAGAACCTGTTACATTTTGTGATTCACAACGACACCAGCATATTTATAGTCACCATGGACATTGTGAATATTGCATTATTGTTACACTCAGTAAATAACTGTGGTGATACCAAAAGCTAGGTCTCTGATTCTAAAACCAATGAATAGTATTTCTTCCTTTTCCTTCTATTTTCTCCCAGTAGTTGAAAGGGGCAGGTAGGTGGTGCAGTGAATAGAGCACTGGCCCTGGAGTGAGGAGGACCTGAGTTCAAATCTTGCCTCAGGCACTTAACACAAAAACTAGCCATCTGACCTTGGCCAAGTCACTTAACCGCAATTGCCTTACCTTCCCTCCTCCAAAAAAGCAAAAAAACAAAAACAAAAACAAAAATCAGAATTTGTCTTAATAGTTAACAATCCAATAGCTATGATCCTTTGGCATTTTCTAATTCTACTCACCAATTTATACAAGAATCAATTTAAAGGCCTAAAGAAAATATCCTATTATTTTCCTGATAATTTCTTTTCTCCATTGATTCTTTAAAAGATAGCTTTTGGATTCCTACAATAACAAGATCTGCTTTCATGCATACCTTTCCCTACTTCCCCATGGTAGATATTTTATAATGGCTTGAGGTTCTCAAGGCAGTTAGTACTAAGATAATTTGATGTGCTAAACACCTAAAGATGGGTTTTGGGGAAGCCAAACAAGAAGCTATTTGATCTAGGTAATGAAATAGTTACCTAGATTGAGTAACACTTTGTTTTAGCTCCATTTTTGACTATTTAAAAGCTATTTGCATCTAATTTGGGAAAAGGGAGTAAAAAGAAGGAAAGGCACATCATAACAAATATGTCACAGTCATATTCCTGTAGACATCAGTTATGTTTCATTATTCAGGAGTCTTTTCTACTTTAATGACTTCAAATGATTTTCATTTGGTTCTGAGTTAACCCTTAGTCTGGAGGAATCAGGAAAACTTCCTGGTTTAGGGAACCAATCTGCTCATTTTAATTCAAGGATTTTCCTGAGCAGCTCTATAGCTCTTGGTCTAAATTAAAATCTGTGGTAGTCCCTAAAGCAGTCTCAAATCTCCATGATGTCCATGGAATAAAAGTGATCTAACTGTCTTCAGAATCAAAAAGGACTAAGCCTAGAATGGACTACAGTGGTAAATTGAGGACTGCAGAATAGAAAGTGATAGAATGGACATTTCCTTCATCGTATTCACCTCCATGTTTTCTTCTGAGAAAACCCTATTGACTCCAAAGAGTTAAGGGGCTGATTCCTTTGTTTAGTTTCCAAATAGAAGTAAGCATTTGAAGAATATAATTCAATATGTCTGAAAGCCCTTGGAACACTTTGAAAGAAAGAGGTTATATAAATCTAAGACATTGTTGAGTTTGATTTTCCCCTATATAATGCAATTCACACATTTCTGAATGCAGAGCTGAAATTAGGCTTCAAAACAATAGAGTGGAATTATAGAATTTAGAAAGTGGAATATAGAATCTAGAATGTAGACCATAGATATTTAAAAAATTTTCTTGTCATAGAATCAGAGAGCAAGAAGAGATCTTGGAGATCATTTTATGGATAAGAACATAAGCCTAGTCAGGTGAAGGGATTTGCTATCAGTCACATAGCTATTTAATGAAGTCCAGTACAATAGAAGTTTCTTGAGAGCAGGAATTGTTTATTTATTTGTTTTCTGGCCTTTATCTTCCTAGAACTTTGCATATAGCTTCTTTTTTTTTCTTTTTGGAGGGACATTGGTGTTAAGTGACTTGCCCAAAGTCACGTGGCTAGTAATTGTGTTAAGTGCCTGAGGCCGAATCCAAACTCAGGTCCTCCTGACTCCAGTGCCTGTGCTTTTCTCACTGTGCCACTTAGCCGCCCCCATATAGGTTCTTAATAAATATATTTAACTTGAATTATTCTCAGAACCAGGGCTGGAACATGTTTCATAATTTTTGGTCCAATGTTTTGATATGTTTTGTTTTTCCACAATGCCACATTAAATCAATCAGGAAGCACTATATACTCCTTTTAGTTCAGAAATCTTTTAAAAAGAGTTGGGAGCAACTAGTGCTTAAGGAACAATCATTCCATCCTAAGGAAAATGTGCAGGAGCAGAGAAGTTCTAAGGTCTTTATACTTGTGAGTAAAGAAATCCAAGTGGTTATGCAAATTAGAGTAGCTTTTAGTATCACTTTGAAGGGTATAGGTCATGTTTGCACAATGACTATACAGTGAAGTTTTTGTTTTTTTGTTTTTGGTGAGGGGAGTGGGTGGAAGATTACTGAACCTGAATTCCAATGACAGGGAATTCCTTGAGAGGAAATTACCTACCATTCAGGAGTTCTATATTTTACAGTTTTGTCAAGGCACCTGGGGCACTAAGGGGTTGTGATTTGCCTTTAGCTACTCAGTCAACATTCATAGAAACACATATGAACTCAGGTCTTCTTTGACTCCAAGGCTGACCCACTAACCATTTCACCACACTCCCTCACCGTTATTAGTAGTTGATTTCTGTTTCTTTTTTAGTCAAATCTCTGTAATCAGCTTTATTTCCCTGGCAACACAGACCATTTGACTTTAATGGAAGGTCTACATGCAGTTCAGAGACAGCTACAGTCACTCACAAATATGTTGTCTTATTAGCCATAGAAGAGCTACTTTCTTAAATGAAGTGGTGACCTGTCCTTTCATTTATGCAAATGAGAAGTCCCACCTCGAACCTCAAGTCGCTGGAGTACCACTGGAATACCAGTATCATTCAGACAGTCTGAAGGAAATGAGTCATCTGGGTGACACCGGCCCACAGCAGCCCTCGGCAGCTGCTTCTAAGAAAATGGGCTCTTGAAAAAAGGAAATGTCACACTGCAGTGTGAGAGATAAACAGAGGTATATCTTTAGTGCAGCATGCAGGGACTAGGGAAACACTGCCTGTAAATGACTTTGATCCCCTAGTGTGATGAATCATGGAGTCGAAAATCCTTTTTAGCTAATTGCTATCAGCTTGTGAGATTTTTCCTCCCATGTTCAATATCAATTTTCAGGGCCATAGGAGATAGCGCTTCTCCCCTGAGCCTACTGGCGACTGGCCGATAAAACCTGCAGCAGCACCACTTAACAGTTTAAAGGGGGAAGCCATCTAATATGCAGCTGAGACTGGTGAGTAAAGGGGAAAATTAGGGACCACTATACAGAATGACAAACCTCTCTGATGCCTCAGTCTGTGACCTTCCTGAAGATGTGTCCTTCAGCACTTGACAGTCTCAGCATCCACGAAAGGGTTGGCTTTTTCCAAAAGGCCAGTTTTGTTCTTTCAACTTAGAAAAGAGGAATTTTCATCATTTAGTTAGTTTGTCCTTGGTATAATATAAAAATGAGCCCTTAGAAATTCATTTTAAGCACACAATTGATGAACAAGTTTTTAGGCTTGAGATTTGACCTGTTCCTTGTATTCTCTTTTCCAATGTGATAAATTTGAATTTGATCTGAGGAAATGGAGGTATGAATCCAACATTATCAGCTCCCAACAGAGTTATATTAGATATGAGTTAAAACAAAACCATGCCCAGCTACGTAGTGCAATTTATAGAGTGTTGGGCTTAGAATCAGGAAGATCTGAGTTAAAATCTGGCCTCAGATACTATGTGACCTTGGGCAAGTCACTTGACCTTTCTTGCCTCAGTTTCCTCATTTGTAAAGTGAGCTGGAGAATGAAATGGTAAACCACCCCAAAGAACTCCAAATAGGATCACAAAGAGTTGGACATGACTGAACAACAACAAAACGCAACCTCAAAAAAACTTCGTTATATCCATAATCTCTATCATTATATCCAGGATCTCTATCTATCTGTCTAGACACATACTCATATGTATGTATGTATATATGTATATACATATGAATGTTATTATTTCCCTCCCTTCTTCCCCCTACTTACTCTTCCCTTTTTCTGACTTCCCTATTACAGTCAAGGTTACCACCATCTTCAAGATTATTCAGTCTCACAACTTAGATATCACCCTTGATTCCTCATTCTCTCTTACCCCCATATCCAAACAAGTCTCATCCTGTCATTTCTATTTTCCTGATATCTCTCCTATATGCCCCCTTTTTCTCCTCTGACATGGCAGTCATGCTAATGAAGGCTCTCACCACCTCACACCTGGATTATTGAGATAGCCTGCTTTTTAGTCATCCTGTCTCAGGAAGAGACATGCCAAAATATACTCAACTTGGATGTCAAATTAATACTCTGTCCCCAATTCAGTTAACTCCACTGGCTCACTATTAATTTCCAGGATCAAATATAAAATCCTCTGTTTGACTTTCAAAGGCCTCTGTAACCTGAACCCTTCACATGTTTTCAGTCTTCTTATATCTTACTTATATTAATAAACTCTGAGTTCCAGTGACACAGGGTTCCTTGTATATAATACTGCATCTCTTTTCTCCAGACATTTTCATTGGCTGTCCTCCATGCCTGAAATATTTTCCCTCCTCTTCTTTGCCTCCTAGTTTCCCTGGTTTCCTTCAAATCTCAACCAAAGTTTCACCTTCTACAGGAGACTTTTTTCCAGCCTTCCTTAATCTTAATGCCTTCCCTATGTTAATCACCTCTGATTCAGCCTGTACATAGCTTGTCTGTATGTAGCTGTTGCATGTTGTCTCCACTATTGGAGACGAGAGACTGTGTTGGTGTTGGGTTTTGCTTGTTTTGCTTTCTTTGCATCCCTACTGCCTAGCTCAGTTCCTGGCTCAATGACTGCCTGACAACCTGCCACAGCTTATACACTGCTGGTTTAGCCTTTGAGAGTCATATCTTAAACAGAGATATGAGTTTTTTCTACTTATTACTATGATGAAGAATCAGAGTACTTCAGTATACACAAAATAGATAAGTATATCATATGTATGTTTATATGCTAGATATATATGATACATGTGATAGTTATACATATGATATGTGTGCATATATACATATCATATATAGGTAAATATATGTTATATACACACTATGACATGTGTATTATTTATATCATATATTACATCATTATATCATACATATGATATAAAAATCAACAGTGCAATGGATACTCGTGTGGTATAAAAGAAGAAGAATCGTGGTAAGGCAATGATTTTTTTTTAATCCATAGTAAGTCTGAGTAACACAACTAAGTTCTGTCAACTATGTTACCCACCAATTGAAATTATATATTACTGAAATATTGAATCAAATAAAATTGGCATTATTCTTCATGAAATGACACACAAAAACTTCATTAAATATAACTGTTTTAGCTTTATGTTTTTATGGCATGAGATACCAACAAAGTTGATGATGAAATTTTCACAAAGCATGAGACATACAGAATCATTGATTTAGAGCTAGACAGGATTGTAGAATTGAAGCTAGGAGAGAGAATAAAGGTCATCTAGTCAAACCCCAACATTTTACATATAAAGGAAACTGAGTTTGGGGGAGGCCAAGTATGACCTCTATGACTGTTACTTACTCAAGGCTATATAGATAGTAAGAGGTCATTTCTCCAAGAAGATTAAAAGAGTTAGTTGCACAAGCTCTCAGGAAAGGGAGCTTTTAAAACAAAATTAAATCTGATATAGAATCAAATATTAACTTGGGTCAAATCATTAAACTCTACACCTATTTTTTTCCCAAGCAAAGTAGTACTAATCATGCACGCTAATGAAATGGAAATTGTAAACTTGAGTACGTTGCTAGCATAACTAAATTAAATCCATAGATGATTCTTAAATAAATACTTACTCTGGTATCTACACACAAAATTTCACACTAGAATATCTAACTTGTAGTTCAATGGATGAATTTAAACTTCACTTCCTTTTCCATTCTCTGATAGATATATTAATGGACGGTGAAAGGCAGGCTAAAATGCATTCTATATAGTCTACAAACTCAATAATTGAAAGTTGATTGAAAATCATTTTTAGAATGTTAAATGATAGCAAACTCACAAGCAGCTAGAATCTAAATATATTCTTCTGCTTTTCCACTATTTTACCACTGGCAGAAATTTTACCTACATTCATTCATTTGTAACTAGGAGCATTCTCAATACTGACTTTACTGTTTCTAATTGATCAAATGTGCTACAGTGCTTAGAGCTTGGACACTAGAGATGATGAGTCTCTGGCTGCTTCTATACGTGTGTGGCTTAGTGCTGACAGGCTTGCACTTCGAGGTATAGAAGCAGTCCTTATTATTGGCCACTAAGCAGGTTTAAATTACTTAATAAGCCTTTAAAAATGGAGTAACCTCCCCCTGGCTTGCCCTCTTCTATTCTAGGCTAAATCTCCTTCAAACCTCTTGCTGGAGAGGTAAGGGTGGGACTGGCACTCTTTTCCCTCTTAGTCCCCACCCAATACCATCATTAATGTTCCCAAGTGGCAGCTAGAGCAAGAAAAATCAACTAGGACAATTAACCTGGATACCTGCCTAGTTTCTGCTTTGTCTTTCCTTTTCTGAGCAGATGATTGAACATTCATCTTGAATGGACATATACCAGCTTACAGCCAACTCCATTCATTCAGAGGGTCCAGAGATACTGGGTTCATTGAGTAGAGTCCACTGGGATTAGGGAAAATTTCTACATCAGAGATAAGTCTGTGGACAAGAGGAAGAGCTCATGACTAGACTTTTTGTGGGACAGTGCACAGTCAAGGTGAAACAATGGTTATTCAGAAGTTCTGCAAACTGCATTATATTCTGATGAGATTTAAATATAAACTTCTGGAAGGAAGATAATTGTGGTTAAGTTACTTAATGCTGTTTTAAGAATCTAACGTGTGAAAGGCCCTGTGCATAGGTGAAAATTGCTGCATTGACTCAGAAAATTTATTTGGCTTATTATTATAGATATTCAATTTTAAAATGGTTTTTGGGAAGATCGTCATAGGCCTGGGTTTTAGTCTAAGTTATAGTGCTTACTATATGTGTCCTTAGACAATTATTTAAATTCCCTGAGCCTTGATTTTCTTATAAGTAAACCAGTTATGATAATACTTTTTTCTTCTGACTAGCTGAGAAAATACTGTCATGAGAATCACATGAGATAATATAAATTCAGACTCTTTGAAATCAGTAGATGCAAATCCTTCACGAAGGTTAGAGGTAATCATACATTGTAGCCTGTCTTCTTTGTAGTCCTTAGAAATACCACCTTTTTTCAAACAGGATCATAGTGGGTAAACAGAAAAATGGAACGTGTCTGCCCTGTTTAAATGAATGTCTTGTATCTGAAGAAGTTCTTCCCCAGGGAAAGTCTTAGCACATTCACCATTCAACACACTGATTGTTGAAAGTTGGAGGGATATTCTGACCCCAAACGACCGTTTCAAGGAGTATCAATCCTCTCAGCAATATCCCACACATGAAGGAAGTCTCAAGGGCTATCTTGCTTCCACATGGCTTTTCTGAGGTACAGATTTGGGACAAAGTGAATTTGAAACTTTTAAAATCTTTCCAACATTGAAGAAGGACCTTGGATACTCTGTACCTATTCAATATTTCCTGAAATCCTCTTGGAATAATTTCCAGCATTCAACAGGACTCGGAATAGAATCTTATCTTTAGGGATTCTTCAAATCAGCATCTTTCTGAATAGGAAATGAATTGACTATGGCAACTATGAATTTCCAGGGGCCCTTAGTTAAATCTTGGGACCTAAGCTTTCTGAGGGATACTGATAATGCTTTGTGGAATATAGCAAATAACTAGTCTTTCCAGAATTCTAAAAGTCTCATCAAACAATTGAGCATCTCAGGAGGGGAAGAAAGGCATAACAATTCTTATCAACATCCACATATTAGGAAAAAATAGAGAGTGGCTCTCTCACCAACAGATAAAGACTAAATAAACGTTTTTTTGTATTTTGTGTAGATTTAAGTTTGTCTCTTTTCTCTCAGTTTATTCTTTATATATGGCTAAATTGAAGCTCATTTACATTTCAACTATACAGACAAAGAGTACCTATATATGCTTTAGATCTTAAACAAATCTTTCGACTTTTCTGCTTTTGGAATGGCAGGCTAAAATTTATATTTGCAAGGAGAACAACAATTTCATAGATACGTAATAGCATCTTTACTGAAACTTGTTTATACAAGTTAAATTGTGTTGGTGTGCGAATTGAAGGAAGAAAATTTTGCTGAGACATGCATGCATAAATGTTTTCACTAAAGTACATTTTCAAAAAGAAACATTAAAAGACTTTAAAACTCAATGAATTATCAATCATAACATCAGAAAACTGATGGTAAAGTATGCCATGCTGGAGAGGTGGTGGACTAGATGTGAGAAATGAGACATACATTTTCAAACATACAATATGTTGATTTGTTTTGTTATTTATTACAGGTCAGAGTTCTAGTGGGGGGGTAGAGAGAAGGAGGAGGAAATCACTAAAGACATGATGATGTTAAAAAAACATAAAACATTTTAAATTACATTTCTAAAACATTGCTTCAGCATCAGTGGCTGAAAAACAATGGAAAGAGACAGTGCTTCCTCTGCTGCAAGTCCTGGGAAAGTAAAGAAAAAAAGAAAAGTGGGAGGAGGAAAGGCAAAGGAATCCCAAGACCTGGATAATAAGATTGGAGGCCCAACTTCACAGAAACCCTTCTTTGTTGCCAACTTAAACCTTCAATGTGCTGAGATTCCTGATGGTTAAAAAAAATGTCCATGAGCAAAGAAAAGAAAAATTTCAGAACTGCTGAATTAGAGATTATGCTACATTTAGCTATTTAACTAGTCCCTCCGCAAACTCTATCAACCTATTGACCCTTTAAAAATAAATGAAATTATTTTAGCATAGCCCCTTGTTAATGGCTTCTTGTGTTCATTTCTTCCTTTTCTAGATGTCCTTTATCCATCCTTTTAACAGTATTTTTTAAGACTTTCCACTTTGTTTCTCCTTAGCAGCTGCAATCCAAGTATCTAAATAGGTCTGTCATAATAGATCACTGTTAGACTTTGATGATTCACTTCAACCCCAAACCTTTAAGTACTTATAGAAGTGTCCTGTGTTTACAGAAATTCCATAATGTGAAGTTCACCCATCTAGGAATATATTCAGTGTGTATATTATTTCTCTTGAAGAGAACATAGAATTGTATCTAGAATATAAGTATTAAAAATAGTCATAATCTTAATGTTTGCCTGTAAAGTTCTTTACTCAGATTAAACTTTTGTCTATAGTAGGATATATCCACATATTTTTTTAAAAGCAAATGTTTATGTATAACATATATCAAATTGCTTGCTGTCTTCTAAGGGAGAAGGAGAAAAACTTGGATCTCAAAATTTTACAAAAATAGATGTTAAAAACTAGCTTTCCATATAATTGGGAAAAAATACTATTAAGGGGGGAAAAGCAAATGTTTTGACAGGTTTCTAAAGTCAACATAAGAGTTTGGCTAGTAATAATCATCTAAATTTACTAAAGTTTTTTGGTTTTGTGTTTCTAATAAATATAACTGAAAACTTAAAACCAAATAATTATATTATATTTCTTTAATATGGATGAGGATTTTTATTTAAGAAATATGCAGTACTCATAACAGAGATGTTAACTGTCATCAGTGTTATTCTATTATATGTTTATTTGATTTAATTAAATTATGTCATTCTTATGTGTGTAGTTAAGATAAGATGACCTGCAGCATCTACTACTTTGTTAAGAAATATTGTGATTTTGTTCTTGTGAAAGTCATGATTAGCTGTTTTAGACTGTTAACTATAGTTCATTATCAGTTAATTGGCAATAGTTTTGTTGCCTTTTTTTTCTTTTTGGATTGACAATGTCCATTAGACATTACTTTACTGTATAACTATAAAATAATGATTTGATTTCCAAATGTGAATAGAAATTATTTGCCTTATTTTAAAGTCATACATCAAGTAACCTTGAGCACTCCACTAATTTACATGTAGTCACATGCTAGTGACCATACATATCATGCAAATAATAATTAGAATTTATATAGTACTATATGTTTTCTCATTTGTCCACATGATAACTTTGTTAGATGGGTGCTCTTATCCTCATTTTTATAGATGAGGAAACTAAGGAAAAGAGAGCTTAAATGACTTGCCCTGGGTCATAGATAACGTCTCTGGGCTGTATTTGAACATGGTTTCCTGATTCTGAGATGAGCATTCTAGCCACGTGTGTCACTTAGTTGTCCTATCAACACACACACACACACACACTTGATCACAAAAGGGATTAAGAGAATTAAAAAAAAGAATACATGTCATATTAAAAAAAATAGCTTTGGAGAACAAATTTCGTTGAACTAAAGTGATTTACCTGGACACGAATAATACTGCCATAAAAAAAAATTAGGGAGCATTGATAAAGATTTTAAAGTCATAGTCAAGAAACAGAAAATCTTAAAGCCATGTGTAGGGTTTTCATTGATGCTGGCAATCAATAGTGTTTCCAAAAAGAAAGTAAGAGTTGAGAAATAAACTGCCAAATAAGATCACATCTAATGAGGGAATATGGAATTCCAGAATATGGGTTAAAACTTAAGAATTTTATGGGTTGGATTCTACCTAACAAAAGCAGGCAAAAAAGCATTGCCCAGTAACCTAGCAAATATCACTAAAAGGACTAAAACTGAAGAGATGGGGGCAGAGGGGAACTGATTTTAAATATACACCAATCAAGGGAGCAGAGCTAAACAATGACTATTATATAGGAAGAAGAGTCATATAGATGGATGCTGGTAGTTCACAGGAGGCCAAATATAAGAAAACAGAAAGCAATGAAACCCATGACTTCAGAAATCCATGTACAAATATAAACAATATGTGGGAATCAAGCAAAATGAACTAGCAATCCTTCTGAGAACCAGCAAATTTGATGTCATACATGTCACTGAGGGTTGGAGAGATAAGATTCATCACTGAAATGTGATTTTGACATATTCAAGATGAGCAGGATTGATTAAGAAGTTATATTCGTGTGAGTACATCCAACAACCAGAAAGAAAAAGCATGGGGGATAGCATCTGAGTGAAAAATTGATGGAAGAACAAACAGGATTGATGTCATCATTAGAATATACTATAGACCACCTGTAAAGAAAGAAGAAATAAATGAAGTGCTCAGGAAACCAATAACTAGCAAGGTATAAAGGAGTGAAGAGGAAATTCAGTTATCCAAAGACATGTGCTACAGCTCATGATTTCTCATCTTACCTTAATGATAATTTTATCATCCAAAAGGTAGATAAAGAAGGTGGCTAGGTGGCACAGTGAATAAAGCCTGGAGTCAGGAGGACCTGAGTTCAAATCCAGCCTCACACCCTTAACACAAAAACTAGCTGTGTGACCTTGGGCAAGTCACTTCAACCCAACTGCCCTCCCAAAAGCAAAAAAAAAAAAAAAGTAGATAAAACAACAAAGAAATTATCCTTTCTAAACCTAATTCTCACTAACTTGAGAGAACTGCTTATCTGAAACATAAATTATATGCAGCTTGTGGGGAAAATTACCACTCTATCTTGGAATTTTTTATAGAAAAGGAGAGAATATCAGACTTAGTTTGTCATGCTCCCAAGGTTTAGGGAGAGAAAAATTGAAAGGCTTTAGAGAAAAGATAGGTAGGATTTGGTAGACCAAAATTCTGTAGAGGAATAGAGAGAATAGAAAACTCTTATTAATTAAATTATGAAGACAAATAAATTAAAACACTTTGAGGCTGAGGAAAAAGAAATGAAAAAAAAAACACTAAATAACAAACGTGGATTTTTAAAAAGTCATTTACAGAAGATCACAGAGAGTCTGGTAATGGAATATGCAAAAAAATGGATTAATTTTGTGTAAAATAGTCTTGGGAGCTAAAAATGATCTAACACTAATGCACTGTATATATACCTCTATAACCTTGATCCCTTCCTAGCTTTTCTAGGTTTTTTGTTTCTTTGATGGTTTTCTGCTTACATGATAAAAGAAATAAGACAAACTTAAAAATACATAGGATGTTGATCTCTAGTTCTCATTTTGGTTCTGTTTTCACTTCCAAGGAATCAATAAAATGACTAAGAGGTAGTAGAAACCCATTATAAGTAGAAATATATGTTATATATATTTATTATATGATATATATTTATATATATATATAATATATAAGTAGAAATAAGCAGGAGACCATCTGCTTGCCCTTCACAAATTCATTACCAGGCCTAAAGGAGAGAACTGGGAATGATTTCAGATTGCATGACCAACAAAATGGAGGACTAGATACTTTCTCTGATCCTCATGACCTCTTAAAGATGAGCCTGATGAACTAACCACAGAGAAGGCTAATCTCTAATTCAAAATACATTCACTCGGTACTCCTCAACTGGTCAACACTCTGACAAGGCTGTACAACATAATCCAAGGGCTTGCAACTGAATTCAACACTCTCCTTTTCCCACCCCACCCCCACACTGAGACATGAGGTTCAGGAAAGATGGAAGCTTGCACTGCCTATGAGGCATGGCAGCTCATTGTGTTGGGACGTACTCAGCCAAAAAAAAAAATGAGGAAAAGAAGGAACTGAAGTAAGGAACTAGGATGTATGTGAAGATCATTAGGCTTGGAGGAAAGGTCACTGATATCCACAGGAATCGAGCTCTAACCCTCAGAAATCATTTAGGGCTAATTCAGGTGAAAAGAGAATTTCCAAGTGTGTAAGGAAGCTGAGACAGCTTTGAGATCTAGCTCCAAGGAAAGAAGGAAAGACATCAGGAAGTGAGCAATAGGGGAATATAAGAAGAAAAAAAAGAACAAAATTACCGAAAATCTCAGGAAGAAAACTCAATTGAAGACCTTGAGAATGAGCACATAAAACAACAGAAAGATATCAATAATTGAAGGGAATGTGGTCTCTACATCATCTAAATAAATCCAATCATCTCTGAATAAATATTGCAAGGCACATGAAAATGAATCAACCTCTGATGAAGCAGAAAACTCTCTGGATTCCCAAGAGACCATGGAACCATGACACAATGTTCCCCTATGGTTTAAGAGAGAATTTGTGAAAGCAGAATTTATGGCCTGCACAGCAGAAGTAATCAACAAAATAGAAAAAAAAAAAATGTGAATGCATGGTGACAAATCTTAACAAAGAAAAGAAAGAAAGAAAAACTGATTGGGAATACAAATACACAGAAGTGAAGGACAATCTGAAAGAAGAGGTGTAAAAAGCAAGAATGTTAAAAGAAAAATATCTTTGTTTCAGCAAAACATAGTGGTCTTGAAGACGCAATGAATAAAGACAACTTGTGGATCATAGATCTATTAAAAGAATATGACAACAAAATAAGCTGAACTACACAATGCAAGAAACTTTACAAGAAAGCTGTCTAAAACTTCTGAACAGAGAAAAATAAAGTTCCATAAAAGATTCCACAGATTGCTTCCAGAAAACCTATAGAGATAGGTGTTTGTTACAGGAATAGAGAATGATCAAATATCCCAATTTTATAAAAATTGAAAGAAAATAGAGTCTCTAAGACTATATATGCTATAAGTTTCAATTTAATGCCTGGTAAAACTCTAAAATGTATTACTAAATAAAAGGCAGTTATTAAAGATCTAGAAATCAACAAAAAATCTCCATGATTTCACTAAGAGGCTCCATTTCCTTCATTACTAGACTAATTTCATCTTTTTTTTTTAATATTGTAGAGTGGCAGATCAATTGAATATTGAAATAATTCACCTAGATTTTAGCAAAATACATCACAAAGTCAGTCAATATATTTATGGGCAAGATAGGGGTTTGTAGATTAGATATGTATAAAAGTAGAGTCCAGAAGAAGGGAGGTAGATGATAGTTCCACAGTACACTTCTCTGATCAGACTAGACCTTATCAATACCTTTCATCAGTTCTGAGCATGCTAGTTGATCAAAGGCATTAATAAGGTGAAAAAGAACTAGAGTAGGTCACTCTGGATGGTACATAGTCTGAAGATAATGCTATATATGGCTCAGGGGGAACACAGTTGCTAGCTTGAAGCATTTGAAGGGATAGAAGGAGCATTAGAATTGTTCTGCTAAGTTGCTGAGGGAAGAACTAGAGACCATGGGTCAAAGTTGCAAGGCTTTTCAGACTCTTAGATTTTGAGAGAGAGTTTAGGTTCAAGTTCCATTTTTTTTTCCATAAAATATAATGCTTGTAACTACTAAAAAAAACTATTCTCTAAGAACTAAGAATTGGGATCAGGTTTAGCTGCATAATTTAAAAAATGTATATAAATATATATGCATATGCAATGTATATGCATGCATATTGCAAGGTAAGGGATTTATACACATGTGAACAAAGGATAACAATAAAAAATTCTCAAGAAAAAATTCCAAACTATTAATGACCATATGAAAGAATGGTCTAAATCACTAATACTAAGACATACAAGTCACAACAAAATCAAGGTTTCACCTCACACACAAAAATGACAAAAGATGATAGTAGTGGTGGAGAACTGAGGAAAAAATAAGTACACTAATGCATTGTTGGTGAAGCTATGAATTGGTATGATTATTCTGGGAAGCAATTAAGAATCATGGGAATGAAATAATTAAAATGTCCATTGCTAATCACATACTCCAAAAAAGTAATTGTCAAAAAAAGCTACATACCCACCAAAATATTTATAGCAGCACTCCTTATCATAGAAAAGAAGTGGAAATAAAGCAACTGCTCATCCATGGGAAAATAGTTAAACAAGAATTAAATATCACTGGGTTATAAGAAATGACAAACATGAATACAGAGATGCATAGAAAGTCATATAAAATGATTCAGAGCAAAGTAAGGAGAGCCTGGAAAACAATATGCAGATAATAATGATAAGGGCTAATAATAACTAACATTTATATAGTGCTTATTATGCACCAGACATTGTATTAATCATTTTATAATTATTATTATCTCATTCGCTCTTTATAACAACTCTGGAAGGTGAATGCTATAATTATCCCCATGTTCCAAATGAGGAAACTGAGGCAAACAGAGGCAAGTGATTTGTTCAGGGTCACACTGCTAGTAGGTTTTGGAGTGTATTTGAACTCTGGCTCTTCTAAACTTCAGGACCAGTATGTGACTCACTGCACCTCTTAGCTACCCCTAATATATAATGACTACAACAATTTAAATGGAAAAAACAATCATCACAAAATGGCGCAAACTGAATATTGTGAAATTATAGGCAAGAAGATCAACACCAAAGAAAAGCCATGGTGACATCTCCTCTGAATTTTTTGTAGACATTGGAGTCCACCAGCATGAAACATTGTGTATTATAGTATATTGTTTTTTTTTTTCTTGAGTTGATTGTTTTGCTGATTTTTTCTTTTATTTTTTTTAACAACAAAACAAAAGCTTTTTACGAAGTAAGTCTGGGAGTAGGAGGAGAATACAAGTACTTCCTTTGCAATTTATAATCTGGGAGAGTTGTTTAGTGAGATGGAGAAATTAAGTGATTAGCCCAATGTCGCACTGCCAATGCGTACCAGAGACTGGACTTTAACTTAGGTCTTTCTATTCTGAGGGGTACTCTTGATCCACTATACCTCAGAACCAGCATTAGGATCCATGAACTGAAAGACCATTTTTTTATGCTTCTTGCTATCTCCCACAGCAACAATCTCACCACAAGACATAAAATGTAGAGGATATATGAGAGTCATACTTATCTATTTTCTATTAACAAACGTGAAAAGTACCACTCCCCCGCCCATATTGGAATAAGACACATATGTGTGTATAATATATATATGTATAAAATAAATAACTATATATAGAATATGATAATATATACACATATAGATTTTAGTAAACATCTCATTTTTTTAAGCTATTCTGCATGCAAAGCCAGGGATACTTAAACAAGTTTTGTACAATAAAGAGAGTTACATTTGGAGTTAAAAAACCTGGACCTGGATCCTGGACCTGCCATTCATTTCCTGAGTAATCCTGAGCAAGTCACTGACCCTCTTAAATCAACCAAGTATCCAATCACTGAAAGTGATCAAGTACAGGCTGAGTCTTTGGGCAGATGTTGAAGGGAGGATATTCCTGCATAGGTTGTGGAAACTGTCTCAAACAATCTCTCAGAGACAGTTCTTCAAATCTTTTAGGAGGCAGCTTACTATCACATTATTTCTGCCTCTAGGACCAACTCCATTTTTACATATGTAGACTTCTAAGGTTTTCTAGGAATTCTTCATCTGGAAGGTACTGTAGAAACCCTTAGGTAAAATGTATAAGAAGAGTTTGGGAGGAAGTCCTATGATCATTCAAAACTTTGGACAAATCTGTCCAGTAGAGTTGCTGTTGCCACCCCTCCCCCACACACACACACTTTTTGGTGGGGGGGGGGGAGAAAAAAAGAAAGAATTAAAGACAAATAACAGTGACTATCCCAACACTTTGCAGTGAATCTGAGATTACAATGCAAATTCCCTAAATCACAGTCCTTTACTTACCCATTGGGAAGAAGGTCCTATTGCTTCAATGTACCAAATGGGAAAATATTCTGTTAATTGCAGACACTTGATTTGAAGACACTACTTAATCTCTTTATGTTGGCAAAAATGGGATGTCACTCTCACAAGAAGGGTTGTTTTGTTTTTGTTTTGTTTTGTTTTGTGTGTGTGGGGGGGGAAGAGACTAGGGGAGCATTGTTGAGAAAATCTGTTTGCATTTAGAAATAAGCTTTAAAATGACTAAATGTCTCTTCTATGCCTTGGCAATATATTTTCTTGTTCTAGCCAGACTTTGACAATGTGATGCTTAGTCATAATAGAAAATATTTTGAAAAAGCCAACATTTTCTAAAACCTCAAACAGTGATTCCTTATACTTGGTAATTTGTCAGCAGGGATCTCAAAATACTTTAAAGACTTTCTCTTACTAATTTTTGGAAGAAAAATTTTAAGCCAGGCCAAATGTATACTAGACATATATTTATATACACATAGACATGTGTATATAACTCTTTATGTGCATATATAGACACACACATGTACATAGAGACCACAGACATATATGTGTCATATATGTCATACATGTATATGTCGTATATGTGTGATACATATAGATATGCATCTTTATATGGAGACAGAGAGAGAGAGAGAGAGAGAGAGAGAGAGAGAAAGAGAGCGCTATACCTTCCTTTTATAGCTGATAAAAGGAAACAGGGGAGGGGAGACTTGCCCAAGGATTCCTTATAGTTATACCAGGGTTTTTTTATGATTTGCTTTGCTCACCATGTTTTCTTTTCTCAAACAAGCTCTTTGTTAGAGCTTTTACCTTCTAAAGAAAGTACATTACCTTTCCTAATCTCCCAACCTTTTTGAACTTCCTAACCCTTTGCTTTTGAAATTGTCTGCATATGGAGTTTATTTCTCTTATTTCCTATCCTTAAAAGAGGGAAGAGAAAGCAGGTCCAGAGTAATTGAAGAGCTGCATTGGAGCCAGAATTTCAGAGAAGAACATGAGAATTGAGAAACAGTGACATTAGGCAACATGCAAAAGACATCCTTTGAGCAAAGTGTGGCTTCAAAGGGAGTTCTATGTTTGTCCTTGCTCCATAAAAAAAAAATCTTGTCTGGGAATATCAGGGATGGCTACTTAGCTTTATTGTCAAATGAGAATCAGGCTAGAAGGTTGGAGACAGCCACATTTAAATAAAGGTTGAAGGTCTCACTGCCACTTTCCAAGTGTGACTTTTTTTTTCTTATTTATTAATTTTTTAATGGCATTTTTTTTCCTTCCTCAGGGAGATCTTCAGGCTATGGTTCTTTGCCTTTGAACATCCTCAAGTCAAGCATCAAGAAAAGGTGATGAGGGCTAGGGAGGCTCCCCTGACATTTGGTGCACAGGCACCAGCCTTTGCAATTACGGACCACCTTTCTAGCAGACGGTAATTGAAAAGTGTGAACCACATGGGCTCTAGTCAATAATGGCGTCAGCACACAAATGACACTCAGAGCTTTCTGTGTTCACCATCCAACGGTCTTTGCTTTTCACCTTTTATCCTTCTCAGCATCATGACTTAATCCACTCTAATGAGGTGAGCTTTACTGCCAAAACTCAGCAGCCACACAGCTCTCTTCTGGTACAGCTTGGGGTTTGCAAGGAGTAAGAAAAGAAGTGACTTTGTCAGTCTTCCAGAAAAAAAAAAGACAATATTCTTTTTACAAAAATAAAATTTTCTTTCTTTCTTTCTTTTTTCTATCGCCTCCCTCCCCCCAACCCTGACTTGACACAGGCAAGTTTTCCCCAATACCTGCCTGGGAATTCAGCCAAGCTCTATAACCTTTGCTCATCTTTAAGTCAGCATTGACTCAAGGTGGCCAGAGCATTTAAGTTATTGTAGTACATGCTTCTCCTAGCTTGAAGGGCATTATTGGTGGCCACATGTCACTGTTTACAAACAGCAGGTGACTGCCAACAGTAGCAAGTGTGTGAATTCCCTCTGCTTTCTTTTCCTTACCCATCTGTCCCTGTCGCTTAAGTTGTAAGGGACTATGTATATGGGCCACAAACAGAAAGCCACAGAGGAAAACACAATATCCTTGACCAAAACACCAAGTAGAGTATAGAAAATGAGCTACTTCTGTCTAATTTAGGAGCAAAATTTGAAGGAGAAAAGAATTCACCCCATTGGCTCAGTTAATCCCATATGTTCTCCTTCCTCTCTTGCATAACATAGCTTCAGTACAAATGGTGAAAGAGATCCAGTGTTATCCATATGACACTCAGAAATACCCTACTGCTCTGCATACTCCATGGCAGCCTATATTAATTATTAGCATATTTTTTTCCACAGGCTACATCCTGCTTCTCTGTGTGCATCAGTCTCAGAAAGCTACAGGCATGTGCTGCATTCACAGGTGAATCAGCTAAGCAGTAAGCTCTACTTCACAAATGAATGGCAGATCTTCATTTCAACCTTTGTCATTCAACCAGCTTGTACGGTTCATATTCCATTTTTTTTTTTTTTTAGTGACTACAACGCCATATTTCCCTTTCAGAATGCATTAGGCCCCCAAAGCACACACAATGCACTGAATGCTCATGGGATTAGACCACATGGCCTTAGTCAATGTATACCCAACCAAGGAAAGGAGAGAGAAAATTTTGGCTGTTACACGGCTTGGACCTCCCTCCCTTTTCTCTGGCCTTAATCTGATTTTTTGCCAGCTTCTTTTGATCTCTCAGGGGCAGGCAAGTCAGGTCCACAAGTACAGATGGAGTAAATATGGAGATTAGCCCCTCCTCCTACTGCATTAGTCCCTAATACCTGATTAAGTCTAGAATCACGCAATTGTCTCAGTGCTGGCTATCAGAGCAGTGGAGCTCAGAAGGGGGCAGGATGAAGGCTGATTTTGTAATGGATACTTATTTTATCCCAGTGCTCTAAGAAGATTAGGCCTGAGGGTGTCACATTAGCCCTGATCTCTGGGCCCCTGGTCGTCTCTCGCAGTTTTCAAACACCTCTGCCTCAGCCTTAGAACAAACAGGCAGCTTGGACTCTGTGGCCCCATGTTGTGGCATGAATAATTGCACATTGCAAACTGTTTGAACATCACAAAGTGCTGTGTAAATTACCCAGTTTGGGCTTGAGCCTAAGTGATTTGGGGTGACTTATTGAATCTTTTCACAGTCCAGAATTAAACTTTCTCCATCTCTAAACACGGGTAGAGTAGAATGAAAGTTGGGTCTTGGGTGACTATTTCTCCTCAGCTCAAGCTTTGTAAAATGCCAAACAGCAGCGTTCACATACCTTATCTGCACTTCAGGATTTCTGATCAATGAAAATTTGAATTTAAATAGCAAAATATTGCCTACTCAGCATAAATCTTAAACTACTCATTGAAATAAACAGAAGTAACTAAAAAAAAAATCAGGAGGGAAAAGAAATATCCCAAATCAGACAAGTGAAATGTGCTTATATGTATTATGGAGAGGTCTATGGCTTGTACAAGCTTTTCTACTCTCAGTTCAGTTTTAATTTAGAAATAGAGTAACTCTTCAATTATCAAAAGCACACAAAATTATAAATGAATCAAAACTCTTTTAATTTTGAGAGGATATTTGACTAAACAACACTAAGCATTAGACTTTTCTTTCCTTCTTTATATCTGAATAATTTAAAGTCAAGAGAGACCTAAAATCTATTTATTTACAGCCTGGTTGTCAGTTTTTCCATGTGTCATTTGCATAGGGTCAAGGGTTTAAAAAGAATAACCAAAAAAAAGTGAAAATCTATTTAACCTGGGCCTTTGTATATGCATCATGCAGAACAGTAGAGGGGTGCCTTTAACTAGCACTTTGCCAAACTCATTAACATTCAGAAGGCTTTATGTAAAATGAGTTTAAAAGGAGTTAATTATTGTGGGAGATTTTCCTCTGTTTCCAACTGATCCATCAAATGCTTTGTGATAAATACAAATTTATTTAGGGAGAAAAAAAGAAAATCTTTGGATATCAAAACCAAAGGTTCCTTAGTAGATCAAGGAAAATATGATGCAAAGATTGCAATGTTAAAGATGATTGTCCAAAAAAAGCTCTTGTAGTCAAGAATCTTGAAGGGATAAATAAATGTTTTTTAAAGTGTCCTATTGGTTACAAAAGATAACAAGAAACAAAGTTAGAAGAA
The DNA here is from genome assembly GCF_028583685.1 of Petaurus breviceps papuanus. NCBI lineage: Eukaryota > Metazoa > Chordata > Mammalia > Diprotodontia > Petauridae > Petaurus > Petaurus breviceps. Next base: position 24,241,257 of record NW_027185712.1, read on the forward strand.
ACCAATAGTAAAACATTTTTAAAAGATGTAAGTTTAAAGTTTTAAATTGTATATGACAGGGAAAGGAATGCTTAGAGGTATAATGGTAAAGATAAAAAAATGCTATACTTAAGATTGCTATTGAAAGTCTCCTTTAATATACTTTTCCATGCTGCTCATTATTAATGATACATTTACTCACTTTCAATAGAAATGTGTTTTTTTAACTGTTTATTTTTATCAAGAGTTTTTGGCTCTGTCCAGTAGATTTTTCAGAATGTGTTTCTAAAATTGGAAAATAAATGAAGCCCACAGATATAGCATAGCATTCCTGTTTCTCTTTGAATATAATATTTCTTTATATTATCAGCAAGGTATGTTTATCAACTAGTATGGGCCAAGAAAAATTAACAACCAGTCATAAAAATTATATGCTTTGCTTTAAAACGATAAGCATGATTAAGAAAAGGAAAAGATATTAAAAAAATGTTCTGTACTCCACCTGAAAGGCAACTTAAGTGTTGGAACTACCAAGAACCGCACGAAAATCCCAGTTAGCAAGCATTTTTAACTGTCATTTTGAATCCAAAATGCAAAGGCAGTTTGAGAAAGATACAGCTATCCTCACTTGTCTGCCTATCTTCTCTACAATGGAATGTTCCCTAGCACCTACCTCCCAGGGCTGTGGTGAGGATAAAATTAGATAAAACTTTAAAGTATTTTGCACACCTTAAAATATTATATAAGTGATAGCTATTATTATTATTATAGGAAGAGTTATTTGATTATTTAAAAATATACATTCTGGGGCAGCCAGGTTGCACAGCGAGTAAGAGCACCGGCTCCAGCGTCAGGATGACCTGGAGATCTGTAGCAAAGACCATAACATATATGTACACACATATATGTATGTGTGTATACATGTAAAGGTTATGAACTTTTAGCAGACCACATTAAGGATCTACTAGTAATATGGAGAACTGCAGTAATTTTCAGAAATCACTTGTAACTAAAATACCCAAATACTTGACATAAATGACTTTCAGTTTGAATTATTTAGGCAGTTGGTCTGTTCTCTGCTTTATTTTGCAATTATTGTCCTTACTTTAAACAACTACATGGAAAGAAACAATAGGATATTTTTTTCTGTTCTGTGGAATATAACATTATTTCTGTGCACAAGTGGGAATGTAGATCAGGGGTGGGGAACCCCATACATACATACATGTTATAGTATAGAAGATAGAGTATTATGGTTAGGTTTAGAATCAGAGGGCTCTGTATTCAAATCCCATCTATATACTTAGAATATTTATATCTCATATATACTTATAGTGTATATACTTATACTGTATATATCTATATACAAGTACTCAGAACACTAGATGTCTGATCCTGGGCCAATCATTTACTCTTTTTGTGTCTCAGGACTCTTCACAGATATAGATCAAAGTAATGTAGATCTGTTTAGGTAGAAAGAGTTTTTATGCTGAAGAAATCTCTGATTTCTCTGGAAAATTGTATTTTGCTAAGGTCTAAAACTCAAAATGCATGAAAATAAGTATATATTTAAAACTGAATCAACAGGATGCATATTAAATGACTTGAAATATTTTTATAATCACCATAAGAGTTTAGAAGAGATTCAGGTTTATTTTAATACTGAAGCTGAAGTATAAATTAAATAAGAACCCAGTCAACTATTAATTTTGCTATCTCCAAATTTATTGGAGTCATCAAGTTCCTTGAGACTTTTTTGAAGGAAAGTGTCAAAACTCAAATACTTTAAGATGATCTAAACACATGCCATTCTGTGCCCTGGCCAGACAGAATCCAAGGAGTTTGATTTCCTTAAATTCAACATTATTTCCCAACCCTCTACTCTGAAATTTATTTGAAGTCATTTTGAGAGTTCTTTCTATGGCCCCCTCTGATTTCTGATGCATTTAAGGAAGTCAGTCCCTGGGAATCAGGAGGACAGATTTCCAGATTCATAACTACCCTGTCTGTAGCAAAGATCATAACATAAACTCTGAACTACAGAGAATTCCTTAGTTCCACAGCCAGAAGTTTGAGAATGCCCTTCTGTCCAATATTTAGCAGAAATGTTCCAAATATACCTCATGATATATTAATATCATAGGTTTGTCATAGAATGCTAGGAAGTACCTTTGAATATTTCACTGGAGTATCAAAGGTTAATATGTCTTTTATTTCTGTTAAAAAACATGTTAATGACATTCTCAGTATCTACTATGGTTCTACAGAATAAGTATTGAATTAATGTTTGGTGAATCAATGAAAAAATGAAGCCCAAAATTACAGTTTTAACATATTTGTTGTGTAGGTTATTTTGTTCCAAGGTCACAGAATAACTTGACTACTAATCATGGTTAGCTGTCATAAATAATATAAAGTTGGTTATGAGAAAAACTGGACAAAAGTGTTCTTTGGATTAGAAAAAAATATCACTTCTAGATAAGAATAATTCAAAGTTTGAACCCCAACAAAGATACATGACAAATTTTAATATATAAAGGAGCAAATTATAAACAATTAACATATGCATACATTAAAAGTTAAAGGATAATCTTAGGATCATCAATAAACAAATATTTAATGAGTATCTGCCAAGTGAAAGTGCAATGAAATTAGTATCAGGGTCACTGTCTCCAAGAAGCTTGCAATCAAGTTGGAGAAAGAGGGTACATATCTGAAAATTTAAGGAAGGAATATGAGTAATTTCAAAAGCTAAAACTATTAAACTTTGTCCTTGAATCTTAGGCTAAGGAAGTTACACTTTATCCTTTGAGTCAGAGAGTAAAACAACCAAAGTACTCAAAACAAGCCTACTATCATTTTATGGGACACACTGGAGGGGCAAGAAATGGCTTGTTTGTAAGGGTGCCAGTTAAAAGACTAATAAAGTAGTCCAAGAGTAAGACTACAAGAGCCTTAACCAACAGGGGTGGCTATAGTAGTGTTAAAAAAAAAATGAGTCATGTGGCAACTGGTGGCAAGATTTTCTATTTTTTTTTTGTAGGGCAATTGGGGTTAAGTAACTGCCCAAGGTTACACGGCTAGTTTTCTTTTGTGTGTTAAGTGTCTGAGGCCCGATCAGAACCCAGGTTCTCCTGACTCCAGGGCCGGCACTTTACTCACTGGGCCACCTAGTTGCCCCTGTGGCAAGATTTTCTATTGTCCAAAAATTAATAATGTGATTTTTTTACTTATAATTTAAGTGTAAGTATACAAAAATATGTTAATTAATCTCATGTGTTATTTCTCATAGTTGTACAGTATTGCACAGTGGAAAATATGTTGCATTTGGCATTTGAAGACAGTTTCATATCCCATTTCTGTCATTTATTACCTTTGTTTTCATGGTTTGTCACTTAATTTTTCTGACCATGAATCCTCATGTGAAAAAAAAAGATAAGTTGGTGTATATGACCCTTAAAGGTTCCTTGCAGAGATACATCTATGATTCTGTTGTAACCTCTTGTTACAATAATTAAATCATTTTAAGCCCAGAGGAGGGGATAATGTAATGGCCCCAAGGGTATTCTTGGTTTCTCTCTCAGGCTTTCTTTTTGGTTATTTCAGATTACAAGATTGAGTTAAGTCTCAATCACACCAATCCCCTAGTGAAAGAAAATTTCTAATATCTAAGCTAGTATGGGTTGTCTGCTTAACTTTACATCTATATCCAATTCTAGTTACCATAGTCAGAAGAAAGTTTGAGAATGCAACAGCATCTATCCAACATTTAGCAGAAGCGTTCCAAAGATAGCTCATGATATATCAGTATTATAGGGTCATCATGAAGTGCCTCTTTGTGGTTGAGATTAAAAGTCTGTTTACTGGAAACATCTCAGTAATGGAAGAACAGATGACATCATAGTACCTGGGGATGGTCAGGGATAGGGAGGGCAAGTTCAGGAAAGAGACAACCTTTTGTTGGGACTTCCCTCTTGATTTTTTTTGAAGAGGAAAATAAAAACTACTTCAACAAATGAGGCCAATACTCAGTTATACTTTCCCATAGATAGTTTACACACAACCCAGCTTAAAATAAACTACACAAATATTGAATTTAGCATTTTGGTGTAAACCTGAAGCTCTATCTTAGCAGGATCTAGCCTGTCCATGTGGAAGAAAAGCCAATGCAGATTTCTTGTCTTGGTCAACTCATTTCTAGACCTAATGTTGAAGCTCCTGTTCTATCTATCTATCTATCTATCTATCTATCTATCTATCTATCTATCTATCTATCTATCTATCTATCTGTCTATCTGTCTATCATCTAAGATATATATCTATGTATCTATATGTCTATAGAAAAGCTTCTGTTATATACACACGCACACACTCATGCACACACATGTATGCACACATATGTTGCTTATTGCCATATAATATTCAAACTCTCTGAGGTGTTTCATTAGTAAATAGTAAATACTTCAAAAATCAAGATAAAAGTTAATCTTAAAAAAATATCTTACTATTTCAAATGTAAATGCTTTTACATTTCCACAGAGTCATGGCTCCATCAGGGTGGGTACTCTCTTATCCAGGGCCAATCACAACTTTTTTCCTTTACATCTGAGTAAATAATCTTGGGTTGTTGCAGCCTACACTGCTTACCTGGTGGTCAGTCTCTGGTTATGAGCTTTCTTGCACTCAGTAGGCTGGTCCTCTTACAAAAGAGGACCACTGCCAAGGCAGAGCTTGAAGTCTTTTCAGTTTGGTAGGAAGAACCTGTTAGAACTTGCATTTCATCATCTTGACAACGTAGAATCACCTCAATAAAGAAAATAAGACATTTGAGCAAGATACTAAGGAGGGGAGTTGCTAGCAGCATGGTTCAGTCCTCGTGGATTGCTCTTGCCCTCCTTAGTTGGTCAATCAACAAGCATTTATTTAGCAATTACCATCAGGCAGTGCACTAAATGCTAAGGAAACAAAGAAAATAAAATAGAGGATTCCTATCTTCAAGTAACTGACCCAGGGAGACAACATGTAAATAACTATGCAGGCGAGATGCATTCAGTGTTAATGGAAGGTAATCTAGAGGGAACTTTCATATGTTTACTAGCCTATGCACCCATCCAACTGTTTCACTATGTTGCAAATACCAAGAAGATGCCTGTGGTTACCATTGATTACGATGCAAAAGATGGGTCCATCTTCTTTGGTTAAGAAGAAAAGACCCATTTTGAAACCTAGATAATTAGGTAGTATAAGCACACACACAGAGTTTTGAAATGTGCCCAGGAATGTGTTGGGGTAGAGCAGCTATTTACCTGCAATCAGCAACATCAATCCCCTTGCATCTTTTGCTTTCATTTGTATACAGATTGTTTCTGCAATTATGCAAGACTGCTTGGATTCAGAATCCCCAACCTACTTCCCCAGGGTTGAAAAAAAGTCCTCTAAGGAGGTGCACACAAAGGTCAGATTTCAGAAAGGAAGTGATACTGCTTTGAAATCGTAAGGGTTATTTCAATAATTACCTAGTTTAAGTGAGTTCAGGCCACTGAGGGTTACAGCTTTACTTGTTCTGACAAAACATGCCACAGGCTCTTTAATAATGACATGAGATCTTAATCTGAGTTAGCCCTCTCTCTATTTCTCTAATATCTACCATCACGGTACCTAAGCTGGGTGAAACACATGCCAGTCCTTCCATTTTTATTTGTACAGACAGAGAGGAATGACCTTACATATCTGGGGATATGCTGAAGCAGACTCAGGCCTATAATAGTCATTCCCCATAGTTCTAATCTATTGCTTAGACCTTGTCCCCTCAGCCCTTTTAAGCATTATTTACCCCAGATGAAGCCTTACCCTCCCCCTCCAAAAAAAGCTGTAAATGGTAGGATCATCATCCTTAACCAAGCTTTGACAAGATGACATTGCCTTAGTCCCTGCCTGGGGGTCATTGAGAAAACCTCCTGGGATAATTGTAGTACAAATGAGTCTCAACTCTGGTTCTGACTCAATTCCTGGGGACCCTCAAAATTGCCCCCTTGGTTAAGGTATAGACATGTTAAATAGCTGCTGGAAGATAAAAGCCTAGTAGTTAGCTGGGTTTCTACTAACCACAGGGCAGCAGAGAATTTCTATGACACTATCTAAATAACATGCTAGGCATCCTTTTATTCTGGGTTTACCATTACTTTAGGGTATGGTCATATCAGTTGGACTTTATGTATACACACCAATTAGTCCTGCACCACATAGAAGAATTTTACATTCAGTTCAACAAGACTTTTATTTAATTGCCTACTATATCCAAGAAGAAATAAAGACAAAACTCCTTATAGGTGTTAGAGACAATTATCAGTCCCTGCTGACAAGGAGCCTGTATTCTACCAGGAAAATACTACATAGTACATATACAAGAAATGTAAATGTAGCATCCTGTCCAAACGTTAACTTATGGCTTGAGTCCCTATAGAGACAGCTGCCTCAACTTCAAGGTAGTCTATGGGCCTATGCTACTAAAATTATAGCTCATTGTCCCCCAATAGTATACTTACTATAAATAGCCAATTGATAGACACAATAAACTCAAAGCAAAAGCATAAATTTGCAATATATTCTCCCACAAACACACAGCATCAATGGGAAGAGTGGTCATACTCTTAGACTACTCTAGTGAAAGACAGAGGCACACATACAAATATCCACATCCTCACACAGCTACACACATGTATGTATATGTAGCCAATGCAACACTCATGGAGTGTCCTTGTGTATTCCAGCATCTCTGCTGGGAAGGTCACTCAAATGAACTCTCTGGGTCTGTCCCCTCTGCAACAGCTCAACTGCTGAAAGTGAGGTCCAGTTCTCTTCTCCATTCGTAGAGGTCATTTACTATATGTGATGTTTGCTTCTAGGGCAGTAGCTCCACTAAAAGATACCATGGCAGATAGATAAAGGAGAACAGAGGAAAATCCCATCTCCCTCCCCACCCTTATCCCATGGTAGGGGATCAAGGGAAAAGGCAAAGATCAATATCATATAAGAACTGGGTTCATCATCCATAAGTGGCTCTCTTCTTTGCTTCAAGAAATCATACTTTTTAAAGCCATCCTCTGCCTCAACTGTTGCTGTATAATATGGTTCTCACTTTCTAAAGGGCTACCAAGAGCAAGGCTGATCCTTAGATAGCTAATGGCTAGCTGTCCTCTAACTTCATCAACTTTGAAGCGGAGAGCTTCACAGCTACAAAGGAGTAGCAGAGCATAGACACCGTCTTTCCATTTCATTCAAGAACATAACCCTTCATTTTGTCTGTTTCCTGACCACTTACATTCTGTGATTTCATCAACTAAATTCCTGGAAGATTCATTGATCAGGTGACCTAATCATCCTCCTAGATCAGCCCCCCTCACCCCCACCCCAGTCCCAATATATAAAGTAAATACACAAAGAGATACAAAGCTATTTCCAGAGAGAGTGGAAACATCTAAAGGGATCAGGAAAGGTCTCATGTAGAGGTGACTTCAGAGCCATGGTTTGAGAGGTGTGTACTTTTTAAAAGGCATAACTGAAAAAAAAAAATTGTACACAGTCAAGAGAGCTGTTATCTTGGAAAAGAAACTCGAGGTAGAAAGACTGAAGCATACTCAAAACTATGCTATCTCTCTCTCTCTCTCTCTTTCTGTCTCTTTCTCTGTCTCTCTGTCTCTCTGTCTGTCTCATCCTACACTATGAGCTAATATATTTGTCAAGAAGTAATTGGATCAGGATTAGGCAAAGTATGATGTATCTCAGCACTGTGCTGCCTATAGACAATGCTCAAAAGGACCTTCTCTGGTGAAAGAGAAAACTAGGAAGTTACTGACACATCACAGTGAGTAGGGATCCACCAGAGGGATCTGTGATGCTTTTTGGAAGATCTGGGGAGCTGTTGGAGACATGAAAGTGGCCAAAATCTTCTGGGAGAAGCAGAAAGCTATAGTTGCCATTTTCTGAAGAATAGCAAGAGATCACACCTCCTGTGACCCCACCTAAGTAGTGATCCTCTGTGACTAAGGCTATACACACAGGTCTCTAGGGAATGCTATCAGTGTTTTCCATGAGCCTTGAGAACAGTTCTACCTGTTTAACCTGGAAATGGACATTGTCTTTTTTTGAGTTTTTTTAACTCTGTGTTTTCAAGAAGTAGTGGATAATACTCCAGTTGGTATTATATAATAAAATTCCTAAGTTATCTGGATGGGGAAAATAAGACAGAGAGATGACAAATTAGGTCAGATATGACCAGATATTAAGAAAAATAGATGGGAGGCTCTGTCACAAGTAGTAAATATACATATATTTGCACAAATGCATATAAATATATATATATGAAAGATTATATGTTCAAAAGTAGAAAAGTACAATTATTTTAAATATAAACAACTTGTTAATTTTAAATGCAGAATCATATGTATGCCACAAGTATAACTATAACATTATTTTCAGAATGTCACAAAGGTCCTATGTTATTTTATGTGAATAGCAGACTCTTCTCATTGAATTATTTTGAAAACAAAAGAGCAATGCTTCTCAAAGTCCCACTGCACAAATTCCTCTGAGGTGAAAAAAAATTCCTTTCCTGGGATGATCTACTCACCTCTAATGTAGTTTCTTTGTCTTACCCCTGGTGTGGTTCACTTACCACTTTCTATTGGTAAGCACCACAGGTGGCCTTCCCACCTCTTTTCAGTTGGATTGTTTAGGATGCACCCTCCTAAGGTGCATCCTCATCTATTGTCCTCTCAGCACCTACATCATCTCTTACAACTCTAGGTATAAGCAGAGATAACATGGGAATACAATTCCTCATCTAGTCAATGTTAATACTTCTTTCATCAGGGCACATAACTCTAGTTGTAAGGTATCAAATGCCAAATGAGCTCCCCTAAAGACTTGTCCTTCCTTTTTTCCAGATCTACTGTTTCCATTGTCACAGAGACTCAACCAGTATTTGGGTTCTTGTACATTCCCATAGATGAAGCAACATACGAGGTACCCCTGTCCTCTGCATTGGGCTGTGGGAGAGACTACCACAGAACAGCTGTGGCTCTACTTACAGATAACTGACCTACCTACCTCAAGCACTTTGTAAAGCTGGAAGCATAATATAAATGTGGTGTTGTTTTTATCATCATCACAGACAGAAAGGCTCAAATCTTACCTCAATCTTGGCACTGTTCTCTCTTCTTAATAATAGGGCTGTGTTTCCTTCCCCAGAGGATTCAACTGAACAAGCATTTTTTTAAAGCACCTCCTATTTAAAAAGTACTGTGTTAGACACTAGGGATAATTCAGAACTCTGAGTTTACCCATGTGGGAAATTCCCATTGTGGAAACTCCCTCCTCTGATTCAGACAGCAATTCATCTATAATTTATAATCTTAGAAATTTGACTGTGATTCTGAAAGATTAAGTGACTTGCCCAAAATCGTCTATGTCAGTGAAAGATCTTATTATATTCAAGTCTTCCTGACTCTGAGGTCAACCCTCTACCTAATAGATCATGTTGCTTATTTAGGTGTTAGGGGTATAAAAATAAAAATTAAAAAGACCCTGGTTTCAGGGAACTTACATTTTACAAAGGGTCTGGGTAAAGGTAGGGGATAAGCTATAGCACTATAAGCAAATAAGTAAATTCAAATTAATATAAGGAGGGAGAATACACTAACAATTGAAAGGATTGGGGAGGGCTTAATAGATGGAGGGAGTATCTGAACTAAGCCTTGAAAGAGTGTAAGCATTTTACCTTTAGAGGCTGAGCTCTGGAGCTGAGCTCAACTTAGGAAAATGCAATGAAGTGGAAAATGACATGCTAGACTCAGGAAACTGCCCATTTTGGATAGAATACAGGGTGTGTAAATGGAGGTGATATGAGAGAATACTTAAAAGACAGATTGAAGACAAGTTGTGGAGTGACTTAAAAATCAAGTTGAAGAATTTGTTTTTTATCTGGTTGACAAAAGTATATGGGAGAGGGGAGGGAGAAGAAGTCAAGGAAGTCTTGTGCAGGTGACTGGAAAGATGGTGGTGCTCTAAAAAATTACACAGACACATGCTGCAATATATTATAAGAGTATATATTAATATATATATATATATATATATATGATGTATGTGTGTATATGTATGGATGTATTTAAAGGAGCATTAGGTTTAGGGGCAAAGATGCTGAGTTTCCTTCTGCATGTAGGGGGGAGTTTAAGATCTTGATAACATTTTCAGGTGGATATATACAGCAGGCAGTTGATATAGACTAGAATTTAGGGGAAGAAAAATAAAATTTAGATTGAATATATAGACTTGGGAGGAAAGCTGCATGATAATTGAACCCATGGGAGAAGATGAAATTACCAAGGGACATTCCTCCCTACTTGTTCAGGAACTAGTAAGACATTGCATTTGTCCCCCAATTTATTCTCATTAGGGACTGGGCAGCAACACTCAAATCACTTATGGTTCTCAATGACAAATACTAGTCACCACCCTCATCCCAGGTGAAGTTCTGTTCTCAGCAGCTAGCAAAGTATGCATGCCTTGGGGGCCTGTTTGCAATTCTTCCTAGTCAGCATGGGAAGGAGAAGGTCAGATTTTGGAATTCTGACTATAGATAAACTGGGATATCTATATAAAGAGAAGCAGGGACTACACACACACACACACACACACACACACACACACACACACATACACACTGGGGCACACAGTGAAAAGCAGAACCTTTCTTGAACAGAAACCCACATTCTAGTTAAAAAAAAGATTAGTATATTGCCTTTATGTGCTAGTAGAAGTTATATGAAAAATGAATTAAACATTATCCAGAATCTGGGAAACTGTTCTCTATATTGTCATTACATTAGTCTGTCATCAAATAAAAAGAAATATCGGTGCCATCTGTCACCTCAGCCTCCAGACACTTTGGGGCTAAATAAGTAAATAAATCTTCTTCCCCAACTTTCCATGATGACCATAAAGAAGGAACCAATTTCCTTCCATTGCAAAAGGGACCTACTTGCTGTTGGCTCTTCTGAACACAGCAAATTTGACTAATTCTCTTCTTCTCCACTGCTTTGGCCCCCTGCACAGCAGTCAGTTGTCTCTTGCTATTTGAACTCTAAGCACTTGCTTGATTTTTGCTATATATATTCTCCCTTTCCTCTTTATGCCTCTATGACTTTAGAATCTCTTGATTTTTATAGCCAGACATCTTACTCACACATTTCTAGCCAGATTCAGCAAATAGATTATTTACATTTAAATTTTAAATAATCACTATATTATATATCCCAAGGAGTCAGGTTTCTACTTTAATTTGCAATAAATCCATTTCTAGTTTAAAAAAAAAAATCTTCAGCTGTTTTATGATCAATATTTGCACTGTGGCTAATGTTCATGAACAATTAATTATATTAACACTTTTTTGAAGTTATGGGTTTCCTTGTTTTACTGATATCATTGCTCTTCATTAATAGTTATTGACCTGCCATGATATTGAGGGTCTTAGTAAAGTAATAATTTGTGCTTATGTGTACTCTTTGCTCCCATGGCTAATTGCTGCTGTTATTGTTTAAATATTCTTATGATGTGTTAAGTGTCTTGAAGAAGACTAATAGGAGAGAGATGGAAAAAGTGTAAGGACAGACTTTTTACTAATTTGCTGAGCATTCACAAGGATATTCACGAATCAATAGAAATTAATAATTTGATACATTCCATTGAAATAGTCTGAAATGCTTAAATTTTATTTGCTTATCTTGATATTTGCAGGAATTTCAATTTAGCAGCTTTTTGATTGGTTATGCACAGAGAATCTGGGGAAGGGTACCATTAACTTCATATAGGAAAAAAAAAGAATATTTTAATTAAATAAACATGGCATTGTAAATTACATCTCCAGAGCAATCCCTTCCCCTACATTCAAAAGGATTAAAGCTGGAAGGAGTCAGGTAACAATATTCTTGCATCATTATAACTGGAGGAACTTCATAAATTATCTATTTTCCCTAAAGTGGCCAAGTGTGAGAGGAAAAGGGTGCACAGAGTACAGAGAAAGAGACAAAGATTCTAGAACTGTTTAAGAGCCCTCCATAAATATTGTATCCTGAATTCTCATCATGGGACACACAACAAGATCATCCCAAAGATCATTTGTAGATGAAAACGGACGAACAAGAAATAGACCAAAAAAATCTTCCGCCACTTTTATAGTGATCTAGTATCATTATTTATGTCAGTGGAACATTTAGACTATCATATCTCAGTCCTGATTTGCATTTGGAAATGAGATTTAAGAAAATGTGATCAGAAATATACCTGGATTAAACCAAGTAAACACAAATGAGATTGGTGATTAAAGTATCTCACAATTCTAAACATGTTGGAGTTTGACTTAGAACATATTTGAAGGAAGAAGAGATAACAAAAGATGGGGGGGGTGATAAGGGATGATTTATTACCAAGAAAAAGTGATCAAGAGTATAGCAATAACTATAGCAAACCCATATAACTGTTTTCTCATTACTTTCAAAAGATTTTCTATGGATGACCTACATATGAATCAAGCATTTCCTTGATGAAAATATGAGATCAAAATAAGCAGATTTTTTTAAAGTTCTACTCAGAAAGTTTGTTATTTATGTAATTTTGGGAATCAAATTTCTATTCTTTACAACAAAAGATAATAAAGGGTACCAGAAATGTGTCTTGTATTTCTTTCTTTCTACTAATTCATCAAATATAAATAACAAACATAAGTCCCTATGTATTATTTTCTTTTAATTTTCTCAAGTAAAAAAATAAATCTGCTATATAACTTAATCCAACTTTTCTTTTCATTCATTGGCAAGCCATTGTAATGACTAAAGGGCTGATGGTACATGTGTTGTAATCTTTGCTTCCAGGGAGATTGAAGCTAGAGGCTCTCTAGACCTTGAGAGCTCTGAGTTGCAGTGGGCTATGAAAATTGACTGTCTGAACAAAGTTCCAGATTAATGAATATGGTGAGTCCCTGGAAGCATAGGGCCCGTAGTTTGCCTAAGGAGAGGGTGAATCAGCCCAAGTCAGACTGTGGCAGGCCAAAGTTCCAGCACTTATCAATAGTGGGATCAGGTCCATAATTAGCCCATGGACTTTCAGGCTTGGTGAGATTAGACCAAGTCCTTAAGATTAACAAACAAACAAATAATGACTAAAGGAGGTAGAGGATATCCATGAGGAAAAGAGATTTGAGAATAAACTAACTTGATGTAAGGGTTATGGGATTTAAAGATCTTCCATGCCCCATGGACATGCTGACATAGCAGGAAGGGGCGGGAGCAAGCGAAAGTGAAAGCCAGAGAAATCGAAAGCCAAGGACGTGCTGACGTAGCAGGAAGGGGTGGAGCAAGAGAAAACAGAAAGCGAGAGAAAGTGAAAGCCAAGCTAGCAGTCCTGTGGTGGCTGGCAGTGGTTGCGACGGCGGCGGCAGCAGCAGAGGCAGCGGCAGCGTGAAGCCCTTTTTGAGTTAGGACTGCTAAGGACTTTCTGCTAAGGACTCCTGCTGAGGACTGCCAGGGGCCTGAGCTGCTGGGAGCGCACTTCCCGGACTCTGGGTGGTTGCTGTGAGTGGGGAGAGGAGGACCTTTGCCTGAGGTAGCCTGTTCTGTTTTAAAGGCTTGAGAATGTGGGTGCTTTCTACTTTATCTATCTGTGCCAATATCATAACTACTCTGATGGCTTTCACTTTCTGGTTTTGGGACTCAGTCTTTTGGTATCTTAATAAATTTTCTAGTTTATTTCCCCATATGGCAAACATGACGTATTTTGTGATGGATAATTATATCAGCATATTTGTAATCTCTATAGGCATTGTGAATATGGCATTGCTGATACACTTGATATCCAAAAAGATGTGAGGGAAAGGGTGGTTCATATCATTTATTTTAAAAAAATTAAATAGTCAAGCTATGGAAGTTTGTTCAATTTTCATCATCCCTTAAATGTTGAGGGAGGGGAAAGAGAGAAGGAAAAAGAAAGAGAGAGAGAGAGAGAATTAATTGAGCAATACAGAGAATGCAAAATGTTCCAGTATTAATTGTTGGTGATCACAAAAAAAAAAAAGAGAGAGCAAAATTCACACCTAAAGACTGTTTGAGATGCTACTCATGAATATTTTTCAATCAGACTTATCAGTAACAACTTCATTGCTGATCTTTTGTCTTCTATCAGTGTTGACTATGGCATCAAATTGGAAAATATGCATGCTCACCAAAATTTTTATTTGTACTATGTCTTGCATAAAATGCAGGGGAATAGTAATTCCATATAAAAGCTGTTGGAGTGCTATTTGCCAGGAGTCATGACCACACCAAATTGAACAGACTAATGAAAAAGTCTGGTATAGCAGAAAAAAGTTTTGGATACAGAAGATATAAATAAAAATATTTATCCAGGTCATACTCCATTAATTATATATGCTTCTCAAGGCTCTATCTTGGGCCCTCTTTTCTTTATCCTCTACACTGTCTCATTCACTGATCTTATCAGCTCCCACAGAATCAATTAACTTTTCTATGAAGGTGATTGTCAAAACTATTTATCCAACCCTAACCTCTCTTGCCTTCCAGTCTCATATCTACCACTGCCTATGTTCTATAGGCATCTTAAACTAATGTCAAAAATGGAACTCATCTTCTTCTCTCTCCTCCCCCTCTCTTCTTCCCCCACTTGTCTGGGGAGTTGTAATATTAATGTGATTTAAGATATTCCCTGCCCATTAATCGGTCTCACCTGGAGCCCATTAAAGGAAGCTTGCTTGTAGGAACACTTTCACACCTTTTGCTAATTTCTAATTAGGCAGTGAGTCATGAGGGTTGTAATGCCTTCTGGCTCTGAGAGGTATATATATACTCCGAGTTGATATTTTGCTTTGGGGGCTCACTTATGAGAAGGATCTTGTGATTCCCTGGTGGAGATTCTGAGGGGTCATATATTCAGAGCTCTCTGACTGATCAGATGTAAAGAGTCTCTCCATCCAGGGATGTATGTAAAGTGTAGAGTTGATTTTGGCAGTCAGAACCCAGTCTGTTGGTCTTTATTTCTCTGCTTGTATATTTCCTATTTTCCTCTCTGTTTGTATATTCTCTGAAATTCAGGGTGCTGACTTTTCCCCTAAACTAGTGAATGTAATTTTAAAAATTGTTTACTCCCTAAACATAAATCTTTCCTGGTAAAGCAGACCTAAGAACCTGTGCTAGCAGCCATCCTGGGTATACCAATGTGGTTGCCACTACGGGAATCATATCCTCACATGAGGGTGATCTGTCCAAAGGAATGTAAATTTTGATTTCTTGGGGTTAATTAATTATTTTGTCTCATGTAGATTTTATTTATGATTTCTTGAAATATAGCTCTGAATAACCAGGCTTTGATAAAGCCTATTGAAATTCAAAGGGTGCTACCTGACTATGCCTTTAAACCCAAATCACTCTGGTTCTCACTAAAGACCAATAATAGGTCCCTGTCCAGGCATCACTTACTCATTGTTTGAGTTTTGATGGCTCAGAGTGAGTTTAAATAGCAATTATTTCTGTTCTGGAAAACTAGGTAATCTTTTGCCTCAATTCTTACCTAGGCTTTAACTACTGAACTGGTGTTGTCCCAGACAAACTGAGATTTAGAAAAGACCTTAGCTTAAAAAAGCCAAAATCTCCCACTGTATCCTGGGTCATTACCAGTGTACCTATGTCTTGCCACTGTATCTCAATGACTCTGGAAGCGAGAGTGAGGCTGGTGCTTTGCACAATTCTTTCTCACTTAAATCCAATTCACTTGCAAGTCAATACACCCTCCTGATGTCATTGGTTCTCTTCAAGAATGAAGGATGAGCAAGAATCTGTGAGGTCCTTGAGAACAATGTAGTGGAGTTTTCTTCCCTTTCTTGTATCCCCGGTAAATAAAATAGTATCTGGCATATTAGATATATAAGAAATGTCTGTTAAATTAATTCAACTTAATTGACCTGTATTCAACTACCAGATCAGGTACTTCCAAATTGTTCATTACTTAACCTCTTTGACTTAATTTTCTCATTTGTAAAATTAGAAGATTGTGCTAGATTTCAAAAATTCCTTCCACAGTTAATAGAGCATTGGCCCTGGTGTCAGGAAGACCTGAGTTCAAATCCGGCCTCAGACACTTAACACAAAAACTAGCAGTGTGACCTTGGGACTTAAACCCAATTGCCCTCCAAAAAGCAAAAAAATAAAATAAAAATTAAAAATTCCTTCCAACTCTAAATCTTAGGGGGAAAAACAAATATGGTTGACTAAGAAGAATGGTGACTATGTTGTATCAGAGCCAGAATTCAAAAGATCTTGAGATGCTGGAGCCCTGGGTCAAATATAATAAGATAAAATTCAATGGTGATAATGTCTTTTCTGATTATCACAGAATGAGATCATCTCAAAATTGCAGGGAACTTAAACAACAATCTGATTTAACCTATTTATGAAAACAAATCTTCTCTATAACACACCTGACAAGTGCTTGTTACAACTTTATTTGGAGACTTCTGTTGAAAGGGAATCAAATTCTTTCTGAGGCAGTCCATTCCGCTTTGGTGTAGGTTAGTTAGGAACTATTTCCTTAAGTGAAGCCTTAGTTTGCCTCCCTGTAGTTTCTACCTTGTGCTCATAGTTATGATTTCTGGCACTGTGCAGATCAATCATAGTTATCCTTCCACATGACTGACTTTCAAAAACTTGAAAACATTTGTCATGTCCCTAATAAGTCTTTTTTCTTTTTCCCTGCAGAATAAGTACCAGCCATTTCATGTAAAGGGCTTTCACTATCCTTGTTGGATTCACTCCCTAAAGCTGTTCTCTAACTTGTGGACATTCTTCATTAAGTATGGTGTTCAGAACTGAACACAAGACTCCCGATATGATCTGATCCTTTCCTTTTAATGAAAACAAGAATTGTGTTAGTTTTTCAGCTATCACATTACACTGTTGTCTCATATTGAACTTATATTCCCTCAAGACACTCAGGTCTTTTTTGTTATATGAACTGTAATCTAGCATTACTTACTCCATCATGTACTTATGAAGTAGATTTTTTAACTTAGGAGTAAAATTTTAAACTATGTCCAATAAATTTCTTCATAAACTCGAATATTCTATTTTTTCAGGGTCTTTTGGAGATATATGTATATGTGTGTGTGTATGTATGTATATGTATATATATATATATATATATATAACATTAGCTATCTCTCCCATCTTTGCATAATTTACAAAATGAATAAGTATACCATTGATGTCTTTATCCAAGACTTTGATAAGGAGGATTAAACAACTTAGGACCAAGAATAGTTCCCTGGGGTGCTGACCTTGAAACATTCTTCTAAATTGATATAAAATCATAATGGATTTTTTAAATCTGATCATCCAAACTATACAATTTTCTAAAAAAACAGTTAAAGAATATATCCTTGCTGTTAAAAAATCAATAAAAAAAACTTTAAAGGTTTTTTTTTAAAGGTTGTTGTTGTTTGTCCTTCATTCTTGATGAGGACTATGACATCAGGAAGATGATACCATGATTCACAAGTGAATTGAATTTAAGTGAAGGAGAGCTGTGAAAATTCACCAGCCTCACTCTCTCCTCTTGAGACATCTGGGTCCAGTGGCAAGATGTAGATCAGTATGACTGAGGGAAGTGTCCTGGTGATGTAGAGAAGTGCCTGCTCTATTAAAACAAAATGTATCAATTTTGTAAAGTTGTCAAATAGAATCAGCCATTTAGTCTTCTGTAGGGAGTGGGGAATAATTAAACATTTTGGTGGAGTGTAGGCTTGCTACCCATATCAATAGTGTGAAATGATAGCCAAAAAATTCAATCATAAGCAATCATTAAGACAGGCAAAATAATCTCTAATGATGGCTATTCCAATCCCACTGCACCCTTTCTTGTCGTGTCAATTAAAAAGATTCAAGAGACATACTTTCTGGGTAATTTAATCACTTCATTAAGAAGGCCAGCACATTTATTAATACAAAGAATAGACATTTGGCTATCTCTCTTAGACCAGAAACAAACAAGGCAGTGGGCTCATAATTTATATACCTTTTGAAGAGTAGGTGTTCAATGAGAGACTGAGAGTGACATCATGCCATCCTTGGACAGAGAGAGATACTATCTCTATACTCAGATTATCCCCAGTCTTGGGCAGTCTATTCAAAGAATTTATATCCCACAGAAGCCAGCCTGAGAAGAACAACAATGGCTATTCCAGGTAGATGGGGTCTTGAACAAGAAAGTTAGTCCAAACTCATTATGAGCAATGTCCTTCAAAAGATGGAATAATTTTTTCAATAAAGACTTTAGAAAAAGGGAAGAATGCTGAATCTCCCCAAATCATTGGTTATTAATAATAATTTCTCTCACTGGTGAGGTCATATTTGGACTATGGTGTTAAATTGTGGGTTCCGTATTTTATGAAGGACATTTATAAGCTAGAAACTGTCCACTGAAGGACTATCAGGAGGGTGAAGGGCCACATTGGGATCTAGTGAAGGTAATAGATAAGATAATATAAGCCCCATCATCCTCCTAGTCACTCAGGCTTACAACCTAGGTGTGTCATCCTCAACTTCTTACACACTCTCAGTACCATCAGGTGCCAAACCTGACAATTTTACTCTCTCTTTCTGACCATCCAGCAAAATGAAGAGAGCAGGATTGAATAGTAGAAATGATAACTGTTTTCCTGTATTGGAAGGGTGGTCATATGAAACAGGGATTAAAATTTCTTTGCTTGACACCAGAGGGTGTGAGTAGGAGCAATGGATACAAATCATAGAATTAGTTTAAGGCTGGTTTTAAGGAAAGACTTCTTAACAAAGCTATTTCAGTATGGAATCAGCTGCCTCAGGAAGAAGTAGATTCATCCCTAATAGAGATAGATTTTCAAGCAGAGGCTTGACAATGACTTGTGGAGGATGCTGATGAGGAGCTCCTCATTTAGTTATGTTTGAACTAGCTGGTCTCTGAGGTCCCTTCTGATCCTGAGATTCTGTAATTGTGTGATTCTATAAAATAGAATGTGAATAAGTAATTTATGAAAGAGAAAAAGTTTAAATTGAAACAATCGCTGGATTTGGAGTTAGAAAAATTGGCTTCCCTATTTATTGGCTCTTTGACCTTGGGCAAGTAATTTAATTTCTCCAAGTCCATTTCCTAATATACAAACAAAGGACAATAATGATAGCCAGCATTTATATAGCACTTTAAGGTGTGCATAGAACTTTACAAATGTCTCATTTTATCCTCAAAACAACCCTGGGAGTTAGGTGCTATTATTATCCCCATTTTACAAAAGAGGAAATTGACATAGAGGTTAAGTGATGTTTTTAGGGTCACACAACAAGTGTCTGGGGATGAATCTGAACTTAGGTCCTGACTCCATGCCTCTGGTCTATCCCTTGTGCCACCTAGCTGCCTCAACTATACTAGGCAAACTACCTTCTTCACAAGGTTATTCTCAGGAGACAACCACTAAGATTTTTAAAATCCCTACTATGTGCAAAGCACTATGTAAAGCATTGGAAGTGACACAAAATTTAACCAAGTCATGATCCCTGACCTTCAAAAGCTTACAGTATAGTAAAAGGATAATCCAAATGTAGATGGCTATATTACATAATAATAAAGGAGAGTATAATAGAGTTATAAGTCAACAAGTTAACAAACATTTATTAAGCACTTACTATGTGCCAGACATTGTACTAAGGATTGGGGTTACAACAAAAAGCAAGAATATCTAACTGACAAAATAGTCTTGGCTCTCAAGGAACTAATATTTTAATGGAGAGACACAAAAACAACCATGTACATACAAGTCTACTGTGTGCCAGACACTGTGCTAAGTGTTGAGGATATGAAGAAAGGTTAAAAATAGTCCCTCTGCTCAAGGAACTCACAGTCTAATGGGAAGACAGCATGAAAACAAACTGTGCATGTAAAGCTTTATCTAGGGAAAATTGGTGGTAATCTCAGGGGGAGAAGTGGCTCTAAGGGGAACTGGAAAAGTCTGTTGTAGAAGGTAATATTTGAACTGAGACTAGAAGAAATCCAGGGAAGCTAGGAGGAAGAGATGAGGAAGAAGACCATTCCACACATGACAGACATTTAGTCAAAAGGAAGGGAATCAGGAGATTGACCATCATCTGTGAGGAAAAGGAAGAATACCAGTATTGCTGGATTATAGCCTGTGGAGAGGAACAGCATAAGAAGATTAGAAAGGTGGAAGGGAGAATGGATTGGAATGGAGAGAGACTTGAGTCAGGGAGACCAACCAGGTTATTACAAGAGTCCGGGTGTGAGGTGATGAGGGCCCACACCGGAGTGGCAGCTATGACAGAGGAGAGCAAAAAGAGAGAATAGAATTATTAGGTTTCACAACTGATGGTATTGAGAGTGTTCAAGAAGTTGTGGATGACACACCTAGGTTGTAAGCCTGAGTGAGTAGGAGGATGATGGGGCTTTCAATAATAACAGGGAAGTTAGGAAGAGGGAAGGGTTCCATGGAAAAGATCACAAGTTCAGTTTTAGACATTTCATACGTCCACTGAACAGACATTCAGTTCACGATATCCAATAGGTATGTCATTGTGAGATTGGAGGTAAGGAAAGAAGGTTGGGTTAGATAAATATATCTGAGAATCATCTATGTGAAGATACTGATTGAATCCATGGGAGCTGATGAGATCACCAAGTGAGATAGTACAGAGAATGAAGAGAAGGGAGTCCAGGAAAGAGCCAGTCTAGTGAGACACCATAGTTAGTAGAAATTACCTGGATGGAGTTCTAGTGAAGGAAACTGAGGAGAAATAGGCAACAGTGATATCATGGAAACTCATGAAGAAGAGAATACCAGAGAGAAGGTAATTGACATTGTCAAAGTCTACAACAGGTATGGAAAAGTGAAGGATGAGGAAAAGGTAATTAGGTTTGTCCTATAATCATTTCAATTGAACAATGAAGTCAGAGGAGAGTTTAGAAGAGAGAAGAAATGAAGTGGATGTAGCTATTATAAATTACCTTCTCTAGGAACTTAGCCACAAAAAGAAGTGATATAGGATACTAGCCAGCAAGTGGACAAATCAAGGACTATTTTAAAGATGGAAGAGAAATAGATATGTTTGTAGAAGGCAAGGACACATCTAGTAGACAGGGAAAGATTGAAGATTAATGATAAAATTGAGATGATAGAGGAGGCTTCTTTGTTGGAGAACACAGAATGAAATGGGATTACTTGTGAATCTATAGGGATTTATACTGGCAATGAGAAGGTCCTCCAATTTATGTGAGACTGGGTGAAAAAAAATTGGAGAAGACAGCCTAGTTATGCGAGATAAGGGGAAGGGAAGAAAAGTTAGCTTTCAGGAAATTGCCTCAATTTTTTTTTTCAGGTTAATATACGGCAAGATTCTTAGCTGAACGAGTAGAGGATGTGGTGCCATGGAACGTTTCATGAGAGATACAGAGTTTTGAAAAGCTGCTGTGGAGAGCAGAACAGGAAAAGAATTTGGGAGATATAAAAAGACTTCCTTGTTTCAGGACAAGGGGTCACTAGAGGTCATGTAACATAAATTTGTAGTGGACCCGGTTAGCAGCATTCCATTTTTTTTCTTTAGCTCCATTAAACAGCACTTAGAATAGCATGAAAGGCAGAAAATTGTGGGAGTTAACCAAGGTTGGGGTCTTAGCAAGGCATGATCAGTGATAGGATAAGAGGGCAAATGACTCAAGTGTAGAACATAGTGTGAAGCTGAATGGATTCATCAAGGTGTTAAGGTACAAAAGGAAGAAGAATGTAGCCAGTGCTGGGGTAATGACCTGAGTGGTGGAAGGATTAGAGGTCACAATGAGAATAAATAAGGGGTTGGGAGTTTTAAGGTAGAGAGAAAGATGGAATGATAAAATATTATGATCAAATAAAGGAATTTAAGCTCATAAATACAGAAGTAGAGCACTTACTGGCAAGATCAAGGTACGATTATTGACCAGCTGTGTGTAGCTGAGACAGAGTGGAGGACTAGGTCATGGGAAAAAATAATAAATTGAAGAACTAGGAAGTTGGGATACTTGAGGGAATATCAGTATGCATGTTGTAACCCTCTAGTAATGATAGCAGGAATTGGAGAGAACAGGAAGACCCACGCATTGAACTCATTGAGAAAAGGAGAGTGATTAGAGGCTGGCCAAAACAGCTATCTGAATGCTGATTAGATTGTTGCATATCTGCTTTTTTTTCTTTTTAACTTGAAAATATGATTTAATTCATATGTAGAACTTTTAGCATGGAAAACTCAGTCTACCACTGTAGATCAGGATGTCACCTGTAACTAATAGATAATAAATTTATCATTAAATTAAATTATTTTTAAAATTCAATGGATATTCTAAAATCATTTTAATTTTTATTAGGGCAGCTAGGTGATGCAGTAGAATGAGTATTGGGTCTAAAGTCAGGAAGACTCGTCTTCCTGAGTTCAAATTGGGCTTCAGAGACGCAGGTCAGGAAGGGGCCTGATCAACTCGGAGGGCAAGTCTTCCCACCAACCACAAGGTCCACTACCAGGCCTATCACCAAAGGGCTGGGACTGGAAAGAGCAAGGTAAGAAGCAAATACAGGGGCCCCTGTCCTGGACAGCAAACACTCCTGGGGCTACCACTTCATAGCCCAGAAATTAAAAAAAAAAGCCCCTTTCAGGACCTCCAAAGACGAGGATGACAGAGTGAACCCCACTTGCTCCAAACCCCCTCCTCCGACCCTGAAAACATAGTAACTCTTGCCCAGGGAAAAACCCTCTACAGTAAAGGCTTGGGATCCTAGAGGAAGAGCATGGCTAGGACCTTGCCTCAAAATGGGTAGAAAGCAGACTACAAAGACAAAGACTCTGGAGTCCTACTATCCTCAGAGGGAGGAACCAACCTCAGAGGGAGACAATGTGGACTCCACACCCAAAGCTGAAACTTCAACAGGGAATGGGTCCCAATCACAGAAGGCTCTCCTAGATGAGATCAAAAGGAACTCTGAAAACAAAATGAGAGAGATAGAAGACAAAATGAATAATTCTCTCAAAACGAAAATAGCAGAATTAGAAAAACATTATAATGAGGAAAACATCTCTCTAAAAAGAAAAGTGTATGATATGGAAAAGGAACTTCAAAAATTAACCAAGGAAAATGATTTGCTAAAAACTGGAATTTACCAAATGGAAACAAATAACTCTATGAGGAACCAAGAATTAGCCAAGCAAAACAACAAGAATGAAAAATTAGAAAAAGAGGTAAAATACCTCAAAGAAAAAAATAACTGACCTGGAAAACAGATCCAGGAGAGAGAATCTGAGAATCATAGGCCTCCCAGAAAATTATGATGAAAAAATGAGCCTGGACATCATTCTCCAAGAGCTCGTTAAGGAAAACTGCCCTGAGACTAGAACCTGAGGGCAAAATAGAAATCGAGAGAATCCACCGGACACCTGCTGTAAGAGACACCAAACTGAAAAATCCTCGAAATGTTGTGGCCAAACTCCAGAACTACCAGATAAAAGAGAAAATACTTCAAGCGGCCAGAAAGAAACAATTCAAATATCGAGGGTCCACAGTGAGGATTGCACAGGATTTGGCAGCCTCTACACTGAAAGATCAGAGGCAGTGGAATGCAATTTTCCGGAAGGCAAAAGAGCTCGGGTTATAACCAAGGATCACATACCCAGAGAGACTGAGCATATTCTTACAGGCAAAGAGATGGTCATTCAATGATATAACAGAGTTCCAGACTTTCTTGATAAAAAAAAGCCAGAACTCAATGGAAAATTCAACCTCCAATTACGAGATGCAACAGTGACTTAGAAAGGTAAACAAGGAGAACACACACACACCCTGCTATTTGATAAGAGCAAGATGGTTATAGACAAGTAGAGGGTATGACTATAAAATATACAAAATGATGATTAAAAAAAATCTTGTTAAAGGCTACAAAGGGACTGCAATGGAAGAAAGGGGATGGTTGAAGCGGAAAAGGGTAAATTATGTCACTCATAGAGGCATAAAAACTGTATAGCAGAGGAAAAAAAGGGAGGGAGTTGGGAAGCATATGAGCTTTTCCCTCATTGGTTCTGGTACAAGGAGGAAATAACAATCAGTTAAGCATAGGACTCTACGGAGAAGAAACGCAAAAAGTATCATCTTAGAGGGAAAGAGGGGAGGGAGAGGAGCTTCACATGAGATTTGTCCCTGTCACTCTTGATGCAAAGAAGAAATAGCATACTTCATTAAGTATAACAATATCCTACAGGCAGTAGGAGAGGGAAAGGGTTATGAAAGGGGGGTGGGAGTGGTTTGTAGGGAGGGAAGTAGTAAGGGGAAAGGGGAGGAAAAGGAAGGGGGGCCAAAAAAGGGAACACTGAGGGAGGTGGGGGTCAAAAGGAAAACTATTAAGGGGGGAAAGGGAGAAGGGAGGGAAAATATGAACATTAACAGGGGCAGGAATAGAATGGGGGGAAAGAAACAGATAACAATCATAACTGTAAATGTGAATGGAATGAACTCTTCCATAAAACGGAGATGGATAGCAGAATGGATTAGAAATCATAATCCTACAATATGCTGTTTATAAGAAACACATCTGAAACAGAGGGATACACACAAGGTAAAGGTAAAAGGTTGGAATAAAATAAATCATGCCTCAGCTAAAGTAAAAAAAAAAAGCAGGCGTAGCAATCCTTATCTAAGATAAAGCAAATGCAAAAAAATGACCTAATTAAAAGAGATAAGGAAGGAAACTATATCCTGTTAAAAGGCACCATCAAGAATGAAGCAATATCACTACTTAACATATATGCACCAAGTGGTGTAGCATCCAAATTCCTAGAGGTGAAGATAAAGGAATTAGAGGAAGAAATAGATAGCAAAACTATACTAGTGGGAGACCTTAATCTCCCCCTATCGGAACTTGATAAATCCAACCTCAAAATAAACAAGAAAGAAGTTAAGGAGGTGAACAGGATTTTAGAGAGGATAGGTATGATAGATCTCTGGAGAAAACTGAATGGGTATAAAAAGGAATATACTTTCTTCTCAGTAGTTCATGGCACATACTCAAAAATTGACCATGTTCTAGGGCATAAAAACCTCACAATTCTATGCAGTAAGGCAGAAATATTAAAAGCATCCTTCTCAGATCATGATGCAATAAAAATTACATGCAATAAAGGGCCAGGGAAAGACAGACTAAAAACTAATTGGAAATTAAACAATTTAATCCTAAAGAATGAGTGGGTCAAACAAGATATAATAGAAACAATCAGTAATTTCATTCAAGAGAATGATAATAATGACACAACATACCAAAATCTGTGGGACGCATTAAAGGCAGTTCTTAGGGGAAGTTTTATATCCCTGAGTGCATATGTGATTAAATTAGAGAAAAGAGAGCTCAACGAATTGGGCATGCAATTAAAAACCTAGAAAAAGAACAAATTCAAAATCCCCAATTAAATACTAAATTAGAAATATTGAAGACAAAAGGAGAGATTAATAAAATTGAAATTAAGGAAACTATTGAACTAATAAATAAAACCAAGAGCTGGTTTTATGAAAAAACCAACAGAATTGATAGACCCTTAGTCAATATGATAAAAAAAAGAAAGAAGAAAATCAAATTATGAGTATCAAAAATGAAAAGGGTGAATTTACCTCCAATGAAGAGGAAATCAAAACAATAATTACAAACTGTTTTTTCCCAATTGTATGCACATAAATTTGACAATCTTAGGGAAATGGATGAATATTTACCAAAATATAAGTTGCCCATATTGACAGAAGAGGAAGTAAATTACTTAAATAACCCCATCTCAGAAAAAGAAATTGAACAAGCCATCAGTCAACTCCCTAGGAAAAAAATCTCCAGGCCCAGACGGATTCACTAGTGAATTCTATCAAACATTTAAAGAATAACTGATTCCAATACTCTACAAGCTATTTGGGAAAATTAGTGAAGAAGGAGTCCTACCAAATTCTTTTTATGACACAAATATGGTACTGACACCTAAATCAGGAAGAGATAAAACAGAGAAAGAAAATTATAAACCAATCTCCCTCATGAGTATAGATGGAAAAATTGTAAATCAAATACTAGCCAAAAGACTACAGCAACTTATCTCAAGAATAATACACTTTGATCAGGTAGGATTTATTCCAGGAATGCAAGGATGGTTTAATATTAGGAAAACCATCAGTATAATTCATCATATTAACAATAAAACAAGCAGAAACCACATGATCATCTCAATAGATGCAGAAAAGGCTTTTGACAAAATACATCATCCATTCCTATTAAAAACATTAGAAAGTATAGGAATAAATGGAGCCTTCCTTAAAATAATAGGTAGCATCTATTTAAAGCCATCAGCAAGTATTATATGTAATGAGGAGAAGCTAGAAGCATTTCCCATAAGATCAGGGGTGAAACAAGGGTATCCACTATCACCCCTCTTATTCAATCTGGTACTAGAAATGTTAGCAGTAGCAATTAGAGAAGAAAAAGAAATCAAAGGAATCAAGTTAGGCAAAGAAGAGACCAAGCTATCACTCTTTGCAGATGATATGATGATATACTTAGAGAATCCTAGAGAATCAAGTAAAAAACTGCTTGAGACAATAAATAAATTTGGCAAAGTTGCAGGATATAAAATAAACCCACATAAATCCTCAGCATTCCTATATATTTCCAATGAAATTCAACAGGAAGAAATAGAAAGAGAAATCCCATTTAAAGTTACTGCAGACATTATAAAATATTTGCGAATCTACCTGCCAAAACAAACCCAGTACCTGTATGATCATAACTACAAAACACTTTTCACACAAATAAAGTCAGATCTAACTAATTGGAAAAATATCAATTGCTCATGGCTGGGTTGAGCTAATATAATAAAAATGACAATTTTACCTAAATTAAATTATATATTTAGTGCCATACCAATTAGTTTACCAAAAAACTACTTTATAGAGCTAGAAAAAATAGTTAACAAAATTCATTTGGAAGAATAAATGGTCCAGAATATCAAGGGAATTAATATAAAGAAATGCTAGGGAAGGTGTACTAGCCTTACCAGATTTCAATCTGTACTATAAAGCAGCAGTCATCAAAATTACTTGGTACTGGCTGAGTAATAGAGTAGTGGATCAATGGAATAGATTAGGCACATGAGATTCAGAAGCCAATGACTATAGTAATGTATTGTTTGATAAACCTCCAGACCCTGGTTTTTGGGATAAGAACTCACTATTTGACAAAAACTGCTGGGAAAACTGGAATATAGTATGGCAGAAACTGGGCATAGACCATTATCTAACACCATATACCAAAATAAAGTCTAAATGAGTTCATGATCTAGGTATAAAGGTTGATACTGTAAGCAGTCTCCTAAAACAAGGAATAGTTTACCTATCAGACTTGTGGAGAGGGAAAGACTTTATGACTAAACAAGAATTAGAGAACATTATAAAATGTAAAATGGATAATTTTGACTATATGAAATTAAAAAGTTTCTGTACAAACAAAGCCAATGTAAGCAAGATTAAAAGGGAGGTGGGAAATTGGGAAAGAATCTTTACAACCTATGTCTCTGACAAAGGACTCATTTCTAAAATATATAGAGAACTGAGTCAAATTTATAAGAATACAAGTCATTCCCCAATTGATAAATGGTTAAAGGATATGAACAGGCAGTCTTCAGAGAAATAAATTAAAGCTATCTATAAGCACATGAGGAAATGCTCTAATTCACTATTGATTAGAGAAATGCAAATCAAAACAACTCTGAGGTACCACATCTCACCAGTGAGATTGGCTAAGATGACAAAACAGGAAAATGACAAATGCTGGAGAGGATGTGGGCAAACTGGAACACTAATGCATTGTTGGTGGAGTTGTGAACTGATCCAGCCTTTCTGGAGAGCAATCTGGAATTATGCCCAA
Organism: Petaurus breviceps papuanus; assembly: GCF_028583685.1. Lineage (NCBI taxonomy): Eukaryota > Metazoa > Chordata > Mammalia > Diprotodontia > Petauridae > Petaurus > Petaurus breviceps. The sequence continues at coordinate 24,269,302 of NW_027185712.1, forward strand.
AGGGCTATAAATACTTTCATACCCTTTGATCCAGCAATATCACTTCTCGGGTTATATCCCAAAGAGATCATAGAAATGGGAGAAAGACCCATATGTACAAAAATGTTTATAGCAGCTCTTTTTGTGGTAGCAAAGAATTGGAAATTAAGGGGGTGCCCATCAATTGGGGAATGGCTGAACAAGTTGTGGTATATGCATGTTATGGAATACTATTGTGCTATAAGAAACGAGGAGCAGGCAGTCTTCATGTTTACCTGGAGAGGCTTAAAAGAACTGATGCTGAGTGAGAAGAGTAGAACCAGGAGAAATTTGTACACAATTACAGACACAACGTATATGTGATGACCAACTTTGATAGACTGGACTCTTCTCAGCAATGCAGAAATATAAGTCAATCCCAAAAGACGCATTATGGAGAGAAAAATGTGCATCCAGAGAAAGAACTAGAAAGAACTAAGGTTATATCCAGGTGGAAGCAAAATACCTGATCTTTTTCATTCTCTTATTTGGTTTTATGTCCTCTTTACCATTTTTCATTCCAGCTGGTACAATCCATCTTTATAACCTGACCAATGTATAATGTGAAAGTATTTACAGATCATGACTATAAGCCGCCATTGGGGGGGGAGGGGGGGG
>NW_027185712.1:24270037-24285120 GCF_028583685.1 Petaurus breviceps papuanus
GGGGGGGGGGGGGGGGGGGGGGGAGGGAGACAAAATGTGAAATTCAAGGAATTGTGGAATTGAATCCTGTAAACTAAAAGGAAACAAACAAATTAATAAAGAAAAAAAAAGAAAAGAAAATTGGGTTTCAGATGCTAACTAGCTGTGTGACTCTGGGCAAGTCACTTAACCCTATGCGGCCAAGCTCCTCATATGTAGAATGAGCTGGAGAAGGAAATGACAAACCACTCCAATATCTTTGCCAAGAGAACTCCAGATGGGGTCATAAAGAGCTAGACACAACTAAAACAACAACAACAACAACATTTTAATGCCCTAAATCAAGAATTTTTCTCCACTTTAATGGGTTCTTTCTTTTAATTAGCTGAATGACAAACTCAGGGTGGGGGAGGGAAAGTAAAGTGCACATAATTGTGTGTTTTTATTTGTTCTTTTATATTTGGCATCTCTGTGTCTCCTGAATAAAGCCCAAAGGGGAACTAATACTGACAACAATTTGCTAATAGTGTAATCAACTTCATTTATTAGATAATATTTATCATGTTTAAGAACTCAGAATTTTGATGTCTTAAATTAGGGTTCAATGAGACTGTTTATTTTGGGGATAGAATTAGGCTTAAATATTTTCCTTCTATCATTTTTGCCTTTATCTGATAAATATTTGGATTAGTATTGAAACAAGTCAGCTAAACCCAACATTAGCTAGTTTCATATCAAAATCAAAATTGGAAATTCTGTATATTTCATTGCATTCTTCATTATTCTACATATGGTACTAGATGAATTGATGTTAAATTCCCCATGTAATTTTATCTTTCTTAGTGTTTCTGAAATACTATTTCTATAATCATAGAATATTCCCCCTTGTTTATAACTAAGGGCATAAACCAACTAAGTTACATTCAGAAGGCACACCAATATATTAAAAAAAAAAAAAAGGAGAGTGGATCAGCTAGGTGGCGCAGTGATTCCCTGGGGTCAGGAGGACCTGATTTCAAATCCAGCCTCAGACACTTAATACTTAGTAGCCGGCTGATCTTGGGCAAGTCACTTAACCCAAATTGCCCTGCCTTCCCCCCTCCAAAAAGCAAAATAATAATACCAATAAAGGAGAATACATACGTGTACACAGATCTTATTGCTCAATTTATACATTTATACATTGTCACTTATATATAATGCTATTTGATATTTATTAAAGTACTTCATATTCCTCAGATCACCAGTTGATCTGAGAACCATTAAGGATATCAGAATCGTCCTTATTTAAGAAATAAAAACTAGGAACACAGATCATAAGACATGTCCTGACTTCCATACCTTGACATTCTTAAGAAACAAACCCTTCCACCTAATGGACAGAATTCCTGCTTCCCATCAAACAACCCAGTCTGACTCAAACCAAGTCTTCCTCAAATATGTGAGTGTACAAAATTCTTCTTACTTTGAATTTAGAACATTTTGTTTGCACTATTCAATTTGCACTTATTACAGTAACTGGGAGCAGCAGTTTTGTATCATGTGGGCTTGAGTAAATCAACCAAATTACCCCACTCCACTTAAAGCAAGTAATAAAATGCTATACCTTGGTGCAGTAACTAACCTTAAGGCATAAATGTGGTTTTCAACTTCTTAAATAGTTAACTCATTTATGGGCAGGCTGTGCCTGAGTTCTTGAGAGGGACTGAATTTTGTTAGTATAGTCCTGAGGTAGATGAAATCAAATCTACACATTTTGCTTTTTAAAATTCTCAAAGCACAAAGAATAATGAATCATTTATTTAAGTTCATATTAAACTTTGACACCCTTTTTGTATTCCAACTTCACTCAAACTATGAGATGGAAAAAAATTTCAAATAACCTTGGATATATGTATGATCTTGTTTGTGGATTAATTAGGACTTTTTTTCCTGAAATAAATAATATATTTGCTTGTTCTTATCTTTAAAAACTGGATTAATGAAAGTAATAAAAACCTGCTAACCTGCCTAAAAATTAATTTATTTTTATATTATATAACCAATAGTTTTCTATTCCCCCCCAAAAAAACCCACAATGAAATGTACAGTCACAAGAAGATACTCAATCTTTCTTAGAATAGATGTATGTTAATTAAAAATTGATACTAGAACTGAGACTCCACCATGCTTACGTTATTATTAATATCATATATTCACATCAATATAAAGGATGTTTTGATAGTAATTATTTTTGCAATATGAACTGGGACATAAATTATAATAATCCTTAAGAAGATGGTTATAGAAAAACACACAGAGAGAAGGGAGGGGGGGCACTGGCGTATGTGAGAGAGGAATAATCTCTTTTGAAGTTTTGATAGTCACTACAGGAAAACCATGTTATAATGTCATTTTGCATGTGTTTGATCTGTTTATTTAATGTCCACCAAACATACCCATGATTATTGTTCAAGCTTCTCCACAGAGCAAGACTATGGTATTTCTTAGGTTAATGTGAAAGGTTGGTGAGAGAAGATGGGAAAAAGATCTCCTTTTGCAAAATTTTGCTTGGAAGCCAAGATCTGAAATTTGTATCACTGTAACTTGGTGCATTTCTTTGAGAAGAATGACCATTTGTACTGAATTTGTATAGTGTACTGCGCATAACTTTTCCATTTCAGACAGCAAAGAATGTTCAGCTGAACCTGTTCTCAGAATGAGGTGTGGAGAAAATGTGACCATGAGCTCATTGTTTGTTTTAGCAATTGTGGGTTATAATAAAGCACTTATTAGAGAAAACGTTTCCACTCAGAGACACCCTGGTGAGGTGTTTATGAATTGTTCATGGGTATTAGTGAACTTTACTCAAATGCTCATTGAACCATGTTCTTGGACATTTCATGAATAATTAGCAATAAAAGATTCAAACATTTTTACACAAGGATTTTTATGATCCTCTTTAAAAAGTTTCTGAACTCTAGATTTAATTATGACCACATTATCAACAACACTGGGGCAGAATTTGCATCATGTTTACTTTGTAGAGCAAAATACTTACTTATTAAAAATTTGTGAGATCCATATTCTTAAGGATAGCAGTGCATGGTGCATCATATTATAACCTCATTTTTGAAAGAAAAAAAAAAGATCCATATTGCTCCATATTGTCAATAGTACTTAAATGCCACTTCTACTGGCTTACGTGATTCTGATTGCTATGCACATTCTAATGTTCTCCAATATTTTAAATGTATTTTACTATTGGGTCACATAAACACAGTGTGAGAATTCTCCACTTTATTCTAACCCAGAATGTTCTTTCATGATCTGTTCGGTTTCTCTACCAAGCTGACTATAAAACTGAACAGGAAATACTTTCATAGATTTAGAGCTGGAAGGGACCTAAGAGACCATCTGGTTCAATTCCCTCATTTTGTATTTGAGAAGCTGTGTCAAATAAAACAGTTATCACTGTGGGATACCAGTAACTTCAAGCTGGTCCTAAGGTTTTCACGACAATACTTCATACACAATTTGAATACCTCTGAGGCAGAGTAGGTAGATCTGCATTACTTTTAGACCCACTCTTAGAAATTCTTTGGACCCTTTAGCAACCCTGAAGGCAGGAAAATTGTAATAAGGGAACAATTTGGGGACTGAGATCTTATATAGCGATCCCTGATATGTCTGGAGTTCCTTATTTCCTTCATTAGTTAGGAATCCTATTAAAAAAGGAAATAAGGTTAGTCTGGCATGACTTGCTCTCCATAAAGCCATGCTGGCACTTTGTAATCAAGATTATCTAGATATTTATGATCAGTTTCTTTATCAGTCTTTTCTAGAGCTTCCTTAGAAATTGAAATCAAACTCACTATTGTTTAAAGTCTATTCTTTTTTTTTTCTTTTGAGAATTGGGACATTTGCCCTTTTCCAATCTTCTGATAACTCTCTTATTTCCCATGATCTTAAATACATCAATATAGTAGCTCAATATCTGTTAGTGCTTTCATGATCTGAGGATATATTACTTTAGGTTATATATTTGTGACCTGATATTCAGGCTTCAACCTCTCTCCCAAGCTGAGAATTTGTAACCGTATAGAGCACATTGAAAAAGGCTTATTTTCATGCTTCATATTTAAATGTTTCCTTAATTGATGGGATAGATCAGGAGACAGTGACAAACACTTGAAAAATGCCAAATAGCACAGAACCTCAGAAGACATCTAGTCCTACTTCCTCATTACATGACTTCAAGAGCTTAGAACCAGCAGTGATCCTCTCTAAACTTTTTCTTTACTGGTCCAGGTTTCTTAAGGGAAGCTTAATTCATAGTAGCATTCTAATGTCAAACTTCTATGTCAACCAAAAGTCAAAGGGGACTAAGGACTGGAGAATTAAGAAAAGAAAGTGCTCTCAACTTGAAGCTTTAAATATAGCTGGGGTGCTAATAGATTAATGTGAACAGCTGGTGTATTGCTCTTTTGATCATGTAGTTAAGCCTCTGATAATCTGCCTCACCTGGTATAGATGTGGAAATGGTTCTAAGAAGCCTGCTCTTACCCCAACAATGCATCTTTTTCTGAAAATGGAGGCCTAGGATCTCTAGAAACTCTGTAGAACTAAAATATCTGAAAACAATAATCTTTAGGAACATAAATGATTTGGAGAGTGGAAAATCTGAATAATTTGCTGTCACTCAATCACTAAAATACCCCCCAAAATAAGAAATAATGATCATTTTCATGATTAATGGATCCTATTATACAGAATATGTGGAGAGTAGAAGTGTTGCTATTAATTAGACAGAAGTTTATTTAAAAAAAAAACAGTAGTCATTCATTTAAATTTGGCCTTTGTAGATATCTATTAAATATTTTGGTAGTTCAGGAGTTTATGATTTTTTTTCTTCTTCTAGATACTCATATCACCAAAGCATACAACAGTCTCTTGATGAATTATTAGATTTACTTGATCAGTTACTGTGGCTAAGAAATGAATCATTGCACAACTAAACTGGTAGTGATCGTCTATGACTTTGACTTGTACTTAGACAGCAGACATACAATATCGATCATCTCTGAATTCATAACTTGAAGCTTCTCTAGATTGGTGGTGTAGTTTACACTCTAATGGACTTACCCATAACCAATGAGGGTCACCTCTACCTCTCTTCATTAAAATCTTACTCATAGTAGACTTTAATATGGATTTCAAAATAGTTAAATTTGGCGAGGAAAAATTAGGACAGAGCAGGATAGAGCTCTGTAGGGGAAAAGTCAATGTCTATAATAGAAGTTCTCATCCTTAAGAAGCACACGGATAGATTTGGGGGGTGGGGGACTCTGATATTTAATGAGAAAAAAAGCTACATATTTGTTTTCACTAACTTTTAACAGAAAGTTAGCATTTCCTTCAAGTATTTAAAATACTATTCGGAGAAGTGGCCTATGAGTTTTACCAAATTACCAAAATGAACCGAGACTCATGAAAAAGTTAAGAATTCTTAGATTAAAAATCATAAAATCTTAGAATGGGAGGAAATTTTAGGGGTTATTTAGTTGAATATTCCACCTAATACATAGAACCTTTCAATTATAAAATTCCAGGAAATATTTGTGTTTCAGTAGAAAACTGTGGCCTTAATAAGCACAGACTAGCATCTAACATATGAAAAGTTTTTTTTTTTAATTTACTAAAAAGAAATAGAATGAAATAAAGCCCACTCTCCCAAGGAGCTGCAATCTCCATCCTTGATCCTGTTCCAACTCTCCAGTGTACGCTTTCTTTGCTCTTTCAAAATAATTCAAACATGAGTAGACATTTCATATTGCAGCTCTATTTCTCAATCCAAAGGGTCTTTTGCCTCTGGGTGTTCTAAACTTGAACTTGTGGCTATGCTTATGAACACATATAACTGAAATAAGCTCTGCACTAGATCCATTTGGGAAAATCTTTCACTCTTCTTTCTGAGGTTAGTACCTTATGTTTCTCACACTGCTCAGTTCTAAATAAGCCTCCCTGAAAGTTTTTATTCAGCAGTTCAGGGTAGGGAACCCTCAATTGCTGGCAGAAAATTGAGTTGTTTGGTGAGTGAATTGTTTTTGTTTTAAGGAAACATGAGAACATTTGAATTGGCCATGTATTTGAGCCAATGGAGAGCTTAATTACAGTGGATACTGACTTTGAAAGCAAAGAAAAGAAAATTGGGCAAACAAGAAAAACCATGTTAGATATTTTGCCTTTCTTCCTCCTCTCCCTCCCCCTTCTACATTCATTGAGCAAAGGCAAAGGTATAAGAGGTGGTCTTCTGACTCATGGCACATTCAAGAAGTCTTATATCCTTCGCATATAAGTATTAAATGGTATGGTTGCTTCCCAGGCTGATTGAATGAAATGCTCCAAATTAGGATCCTAGTAATAGAGTTAAATTACAGTCTGTAGATCCTTATTCCAGTACAGGTTGTTTTTGAAAAGACCAAATGAGCTCTGAAGAATAAATATTTCAATGTTTTTTCTACAAGTCACTGAGGCATGGTTTGTTTAAGACATTTAGTCACAGAGTAGCTCTCAAGGCTAACAGTCAGTAGGACAGTAGGCACTACTATGAAGATTGGTCCATATTCACATAAAAACAAATTGTTTACAATCAAAACAAAATTCCACATTTTAAAAGTGTGATGAAAATGTTTGTGGGTTCTGCCTGAGCCTGTTTCATTCAGAAATACAGGCACAGCTTAATTCTTGTATGCCCTCTATGCTTATGCATATCAGGAGCAATCTTCTCATGATCAACCCCCCTACTTTTTATTAAATTATATACTAACCTACTGTATACTTACTGTATGCCTATTCTGATTGGCTGCTGAAGTCTCCTGTTCAGGCTGGGGAGAATCAAATTTGGACTGTGTTTATAAGATTGGCAATCACCCATTTCTATGGTATTCCAATTTAGTCATACTTAGAAGTATCTTATTTTCAAGTGAAAAGTGGTAAATGTCCTGCTTTTTAGAGTTTATTTCAGTTATGCCTGAGGGGACCTCATAGATCCACACCCTTTACAATTGCTATGGCACCTTTAATAGGCTCAGTGGTATAGATTTATAACTAGGAATTCTGGCCAATGGGGCAAATTCAGAGGTGAAATAGTACAGTTTGACTTTGTGTGTCATTGTAGGAAGAAAGGTAAAAACCTGCCCCTGGAGCAGGGGTTTTTAACCCATAATTCATGTACTTATATATTATATATATATATATGCATAGAGGACCAAATGCCCATATCTATATCTACGTAATCTGTTATCTACATCATATATATATATAATCCACATAGTTATTTATATAGAGAGATATATTTATATGTGTGTATATGTGTATGTGTGTACACACATATATTTATATGTGTATGTATATATGTCAAGTCTAATTCAATATAATTGGTTTCCTTGTAATCTTATAAATTTTATTTCCTTCATTTAAAAACATTATTCTAAGAAGGGGTCCAAAGGGCTCAATAGACTGCCAAAAAGCTCTGTGACACAGAAATAGCTAAGAATTTGTCATAGACAGTCCAGCCTATATCTTTTTTGGGGAAATAGGGGAAAAGAAAAAGGTGGGTTCTTGGAAAGGGGCCCCCAAAAGGTAGAGACATGTATCTTGCTTGACACTGTGAATTCATGAAGGGCCATGCATGAAGATGTGGGTGAAGGTCGCAAGTTAAGATATAGGGTTGGCATCCTGGGGAAGAAGTACACTCCAGACCATCTTCCCCCATGTTAGCCCTGGTGCAAATACTCCATTCTAATTATGACTGAGTTTATGGAGATAGTAGACAAGTAGTAATTGCTTCCCTTACCTTATTAGACTTCTTATATTTGTAATCCCTACAGGGACATATCTGAAGAAGTTTTAGTCCAAGTTCTAATTTTCTTCTACCCAAACCAAAATGCATTTTTCTTCTATTTCATATTAAATAATTTTTGCTGTCATCCTCCTGCCCCTACCATTTCAAATTTATGTTTGGATTCAGAGGTCATGCCTGCCCCTTAAATGTATTAGAACAAACTATTGCCCTGCATCACTAACTGTATATTCTGGGTAACTGGAGCTTTCTGAATCAAGTGTACATGCAAATAGCTACTCATAACACCAGCTAAGGCTTCATGTCTCAAGTATTTAGTTATGAATGATAAAATTGCCTCCAAAATCTATTTTTCTTCCATCCTGGAATATGACCAATGATATCTATGAAAAAATATAGTTCATCTTCATCAACAATAAACATGCCCCCTTCAAGGTGATAATGTCAGGACACCTAGGATCAGTCACTGTGTACCTTTGGAGACCAAAAGCACAAATTAAGCAGGCTGCTACTGTGGTTCCTAAATAGAAAACAGTACCCTTTGAGATGCAAAGCAAACATGTAATTATAAAACATAGTACAGATGTACCAAGGACAAAACAACCCGTTAGCCATCATAGACCTTCCTGAAGCTTAATTTTTTTTTTCTCTTTTCATTAAGAGGAAAATAACCTCTTCAACGTTTCTCTATTTCTGGGTACATAATTACTGCCTCCTATTTTTTCCTCCTTATACACATCTTTCTCTGCCCATTTTGAGTTCCATCTGGTGGCTACTTATCATAATGGTGCATAGGCATCAGCCCTGGTCTTATGATGCCTCCTTCACTTTGTCTAGGCCCCAGGCTATAGTAAGAGACAAAAATGTTTTGCTCTTTGAACACACTATTAAATTCTTGGGAAATGTAATAGGTGAAGGAAAATTGGCAGAGGCGTACACCCACTCTCTGGAAAGGCATTATAGAACTTTCAAGGAAAAATATGAATTTGTTATACCTCATTTACCCACTTGTTATGGTTGCTCAGAAGCAGGTTTAGAGAATTATTTGGGTTAATACTCTAGGGAATAGAATCGAAGTCTCTGTGCCATGAGTTAATATTCAAGCACAAGTTAATTTTCAGGATATAAATTAGCCCTGGAAAGTGAGTATTTCCTAGGGATGGGGTTAGTATGATGGTAGAAGCTCAAACTGTATACTCCTTAAGAGTAGGGCTTCTACTTAGTTTTGCTTCTGCTTTGTTCTATTTTGCCTTCCTTGGTATCCCCAGCACTTAGTACAATAACTGGTATATAGTAAGAGCTTCACAAATGCTTGTGGTTTGACTTACTCTTCCCCCTTAAAAGTATAGCTGAATCATCTTTCCCTTGGTCATTGTCCAGAGTTACTCTAGAGTACTCCCAAGGCACCAGCTACTGTGTCCCAAAACAGACACAATAATCTGAACAGCTAGTCTGTAAAGGCAGTCAGGCACCCATACTGCTGTTCTCCTGGTGCAAATAGCTTATTTGGACTTTCCTCATGATACTGTGTGCCTGAAAAACTTACTTCATTTGTAAGCATTTCTACCTCCAAGATTATTGTGTTCAGTTTGGAAGTAGGCTGATGGAAAAAAAAGTTAAAGGACAAAGGTCACGATCCCCAAGAGCATGTTTTTTGAAGAGAACTCTACCTGAGTTTTCCAATTAGAGGAAGACATCAGAAAGTAAAAAAGAGAAGGCAGTGGTCACAGGGTCAGGTTCTCAACTGAGAGAGCCTTCTAGTTGGCATTTGCTACAAGGCTGGCCATTTTGCCTCAAGGGTATCACACTATGATTCTTATAGCAGGAGGATGAAGTAAACAGGATAAGAAGCCAGGATTTAGAAAGATAGGGTGAATGGAGAAAGTGTATGATGAATGTTTTAGGCCTAGGTCATGTGTGGACCCCAAAGGTCAAGGAATATCAGAGAACCAGTCAGGAAGAAGAGTATGCCAAAGAGTGAGGGGAAAGTTGGCATGATGGTGCTTTAGCAGAGGGAGGTCTGGTAATAGTTTGGTGATATGCAAAAGCCAAAGGTCAAGAAAGAATGGTGAGTGGAAGCCAAATAAATGATTAAGAAAGCAGAAACTGACATAGTAGCATCTGACAAGAAAAATGTAAATTTAGGATCTACTTCTAACTATAATCCTATTTAGGCTAGAAAAGAGGTATGGGTTTTTTTTTATTTGTTTTGTTTTGTTTTTTACTTCTCTGTGTCTTAGTTTCTTTATATTTAAAATTAAGTACAGTGGGCAGAATGTGTTAGATCATCCCTAAAGTTTCTCTATAATTCTACAATATGTCAGAGCCAAGATAACCTTGAAACTTAAAATAAAACCTTCCTTAGAAAGTTATTTATATATTTTCCAAGATTATCATCATCTCAGGACCTGGATCTCTAAATTAGTTGCAATATAGAATGTTGTTACACCTGGTAAATTCTGGCAGTCTCAGAAAGCATTGTGGCTTTTTGTCTTAGCAAAGTTATGCCATCAAAAAGGTAAAGGGTAATCCTAACGCCAGGTAAGCAATCTACAGAATGCAACCAGAATACCTCTCAATTCACCAATTCTTAGCATAATATAGTGCTAACCACATAGGAGACCCAAAGTTTTTTCAATATCATGCTGAAAACTTTCAATGCATTTCTAGACTTTCACTTAATCTTTTTCCTGGAAGCTTCTAACCACAAAATTTAAGCAAATAGGCATGGGAAAAAGAAAAAAACAAAACAAAACAAAACCTTACTCCTTAGAGATATATTTGTTTCTCTATGTAATGCATATTAGATTTCTTAGTAAAGTCCTGAGCAAATTGGTAATTCCTGACAATTCACAAATACCATCAAGCCTCATGGCTGCCCCATTGCCAAGCTGCTTCTGGCAATTGTTTGCTATATAGCATTGTAAAAAGGAAAATCCATAGAAAAGTGACCGCTCTAAAAGCTTTTGGGAAAATTTTGTCCAATATTATCAAACAAAAGGCAGGCATTGGGTATTTATATGGGTCTTGTAATGCATAACAAACTAGAACTAAAGAAAAAAAGTTTAAAAAAAGGAATGAAAACATGATGGAGAAAAGACATGACTATTGTTGTCCCAGTGAGAGTGGATGGTGTACGAGTGACTTTCTAGCTCTTGTCCTGGGCTAGATGGAAAAAGATACATGCATTCTTAGATAGAGAGTACAATCAGTCCCTACAGAGACTTCTCCCATCTACTAGGTATATGTGTGAATCAAGGGGAGAATAACGGGATACTGTCAACAACTTTGAGATAGTTCTGGCAACTTACTACTAACAGGGAATTCTCTATGGGCTGGAGCCTGGTCCTTGCTATCTACTAACATAACATGGTGTTGACCGGAAGTGGCAGATCTGGAAGGTTCAAAGGGTACACAGGAAATAGGAGTAAAGAGGAGGCAATGATTTGAATGTAAGTGTGAGAAAGCACACATGGGCGACTGATAGCTAGAGGTTTGGATTTTGTTCTGGGAAGTTATAGGAATGATGGGTAGAGCCAAAGGAGAGTCAATTTACATCATTTTTTCAGAAGCAATGGTAGTATTTATTGTGGTAGGAAGAAGGGTAAGAAGATGGCTGAATGGTATGTGAAACATGTCCAGATTGGTCTTGAGCTGGCAAGATATAGTAGGCTATGTGAGTCTGTGACCACTCACCCATATGATCAGCTGAAACTCAATGGATTAAGTGTCCTAGGGCATAGTAACTAGAGGCCTGTTGGTCCATAGAGTGTATCTACCCTTTTTATCTATTCTTTTCTTTTAAAATCAGGTATATCCTCTTATCATCATATTAAAAAATATGAGACACATTCCACCAGGGTTCAAAAATAGCTGTGACATCAATTTTGCATCACTGTTTAATATCTCTCATTCACTTTATTTTTATCATTTTTTATTTTTTGATATTTTTAATTTAATTATACTTTTTATTTATATATGTTTATATATAAATAAATATATGTTTATATATTTAAATAATATAATTATATTATATGTAATAATTAATTCAAATTTAAAATATTTTTATTTTTTAATATTTTGATAAATATTATCATTTATATTTTATCATTCACTTTACTCAAACACATCCTTTGTGTGTTTGTATATGAGTCATTGAGGCCAAAGATTTTATTGCTGATGTTTTCCTTAAATACTTTCACTTTCTTTGTCATAAGCATCATTTATAGATGTGATTATGTCATCTTTGTGCTCAGAATTATTCAATGGCCACAAATTCAAATTCAAATTCCTTAAACTAGAATTTTATGCCCCCCAATTTGGAAACAGCCTCACTACATACGATTCCCAATCAAGGACTCAAAGTTCTGGTAAACTGTGCTCCTTACATTCCCAAATTTTACCCTGTCCTTAGGGCATTTGATCACATTTCAGTTCTCTTTGCCTAGAATTGGCTCCACCCATATGTTGCCTACTGAAATCCTTCCATTGCTTCAAGACCAACCTCTGTTGTCACTTTCCTCCTGAAGTTTTTCCTGATTCCACTAAAGTGATCTTTCCTTACTCTCATATTTCTTTTTTTTTTTTTGGAGGGGGGAAGTCAAAGCAATTGGGGTTAAGTCACTTGCCCAAGGTTACACAGCTAGTAAGTGTTAAGTGCCTGAGGTCGGATTTGAACTCAGGTCCTCCTGACTCCAGGACTAGTGCTCTACTTACTGTGCAACCTAGCTGCCCCCTTACTCTCATGTTTCTCAAGATGTTTCATAGTTTGACTTTTTTCATGCACTTATTATTATTTAATGTATTTTTAATTATTGGTGTACCCCTTACCTCACCTCATTAGATTGCAATTTCCTGATTCATTTCACTTAATATCCCTACTGTAAGTACAGATTCTTGCTTGTGTTAAGTAATAAAAAGTTGTTGAATTGCATATAACTCATTTAATTATTTATAAATTTTATTTCATTGTATTTACAGGTTGGATCTCTGGGCCACACATTCAAAGCATTATAATGAATATACATTCATATGATTCATCTGAATGCCCAGATAGGTGGGACTTTTATAGGATAGGAAGAGAAATTAATTTAAAAGGTATGGCCCTACCCTTGGAAACAACTGGCTCCACGTCACATTATTCAAATTCATGATGAATTTTGAAATGTATGTGTGTATACAAACACATATATAAATATATGTATACACAACAAACACATATACACATATGCCTATATACACACATTTCATACTTCTGAATATGTCAGGAATATGATCTGATGACCAAGGATCCTGCCGAGTAAGACCATATATGAAATTTGTGAATGTCTTCAAAACATAGCTCTAACTATAGTATGATACAGTTTTCCAAGTGCAGGAATTCTGAAGGCCCAGGTAGAATGAAGAATTTTGAAAAATGGGATATAGGCACCAAATTTAATGTAAAACTTAAGTTGACTGACATGAAGGGAGGAAGGGTAAGAAGGTAGGATTAGAATTTTAAAATTATTTAAAGAAAATTCAAGAGATGTGTGAGATTTAGGAACAATGGGTTAAATAAATCCAGATCTGCACTATCAAATGAAAATGGAAAACCAAAACAATTACTTTTTTAATTTAAGCAAAAAAAGAAGACAGAAAACAAATACACTTTAACCCAAATAACTCAAATAATCAATAGGATTTAAAAAAAATAAATTTCTCTCAGTTCTTCACTTCTTCGCTAGTATAGATTTGATCTTAGACTGTGTGCATGCTGGGTCAGATGCCAACTATTTTTTCACTAGTTTGATAGGCCAATCCAAGCAATTAAAATAGTTTGTTAGTCTGCACAACCTAGGTTGCACCAATTAACTAACACTGTTAGGTCCTCCAGATGCCACTTTTTCCATCTTTGCTGCCATCATTTATTGGCCCTCACAATTCTCTTTCCCTCTTTCATATACAATTTTCATGCACAATTTCCTCAATGATTTTTTTTTCATTTTACTTGAGCTTGTTTTAACCCCATTCCCTGTCATTGTCTTTAGTCATTTCAATATTACCCAATGTTTGTGCACCAATATTGCTATCAACATGTCAACGATTCACCCTCAATCTCTATCCTCAAATTTTGTCAGCCTTCTCAAAATTGATAATCAGTATATCCATTTTAATGTAGCCAGTTACAAAGTTACTTTTGCCCACATCATCATTTGGGACTGCTTTGCCTGCAAGTGCTCCAATTAAAACTTACCCTCTCTAATCATCCTCTTATCATTTATATATACCCTCAATTATCCTCCTATCATTCTACCTCTCATTCCTACTGACCATGCTCCTCATCCTCTTCTTTAGCTCAAATTTCTGTGATAACTACCTAATTTCAAGCCTTTTGGAGATTTTTTCGTTTCATACACCATCCTGTCAAGCCTAAACCTCGTGCTGAGACATTTTAATAATACTCTCACTAATAACTTACAGTTTTTTTGTCACCTTGACCTCTATCAAATGTCACCTTCAATTTTAAATGCTGGTTAAAGACCCATACTATATTTTCTCATTTCTTGCTTCTCTCTTCTGATTGTTGCTAGATAAGTTCATGCAATAATTACATTATAAGTTCATGATTGGAATTCCAACCCATTATCCCATCCTACACTGTTCTCTAAAAGTTAAAAAACAAAAAACAAAAAAACTCCTTCCACAGTTAACCTTTTCACCCCAATGACACTAATTTTCTCATCTTCAGTACCTTTAACCATCAGTTATGCCCTCTTTTGTACCACACTTATGGGAAGTATAAACTGTTTTGCTACCTGTACTTCTCCACTCTCACTCATTACCCCATACCCCTGCAATGTGGTTTCTACCCCACTACTAATCTTTCAAAGGTTTCCAATGACTTTCTAAAAGCCTAATCCAATGACTTCTTCTCAGTCCTAATCAGCCCCTTTGATCTGTCTACATCATCTGCTAATATTGACTCTTTACTCCTTCCTGAGGGTTAAGGAAGTCTATGATCAAGGAAAATGTGATCCCTGACATAAAGGGAGAAATCATGCTACCTGACTTTAAGTCATCTCATTAATCCTATTCATACATCATGGGCTAATTCACAGAAAATAGGCAGATAGAAAAATGATATGTAGAGAGATTATAGGTACGTAGACATAGAGAGACAGACAGACAGACAGACAGACAGACAGACAGACAGACAGACAGACAGATAGATAGATAGATAGATAGATAGATAGATAGATAGATAGATAGATAGATAGAT
>NW_027185712.1:24285130-24306796 GCF_028583685.1 Petaurus breviceps papuanus
GATAGATAGATAGATAGATAGATAGATAGATAGATAGATAGATAGATGATGGATGGATGGATGGATAATTGTTGGTTCTTTAGAGAATATTATGATGCTCTAAAGATAAGAACAGATACCTATGGAACAATTTAAAAAGAGTGTCCAAAAATAAATCAATCACTTTATTGTAGTAATATAGCAATCAGTGGTACAGGCTTGTACCTTTGTGCAAATTATTAAGAGAATTTGGGAAGGGAGAGAAAGAAGATGAGAGGGAGGGAGGAAGGAAACAAGACTTTCTATAAATTGGGGTAATTAATGGAGATTTTATATTTTTTCATAATTGTAAAAAAGAAAAGAAAAAGAAAAAATCTTCTGCCTAGAATGAAAGCTTACGGTGTGAGTTGGAATAGCTGAATGCAAAATGAAACAAACAAAGGAGTATTTCTATTTCTTTGCTGTACTGTCTGTCTATACCAATGAATGAAATTTAAAATTTGGGCCTGTAAAACAGCAGTCTGCATAATCTGTGTTGACCCCCTCCCCCTTTCCCCTTACCCCGTTTGCACACAAAAGAGGAAAAATAAAAAAGGGAAAGGGAAAATCTGTATAAAAGAGGATAATCTCAACACTCAAAGCACAGGGGAATTGCCTTTCCTGCAAACAACCAAAGAAAAGTGGAGAAACTGAATCTGAAAGCAATGTAGTGTAGCCAGAGGTGTCAGCAGTAATATCATTTGACTCCAGCTTGACAATTTAGTGCAGTGGTGAGGCTCCTCTCAACTTACCAGCTTCATACATTTTGCTGTGAAATCCTATTCTCCCGTTGCCTTACGTGGATGGCGCGCACTCCTCTCCAGGCTGCTCGATCTCTTTAGTTACCTTTCTGGTTATGACCGGGGTGTAATGTGTTCTTTCTCAATGTTCGCTACGTAATGATCCCTGTCTCCCACAAAGTCCACAGTGTAAATGGGATGTGACATTGCTGCAATGCAGCCAGGCTTAAATTGAAATATTAGAGGAGGGGCGATCCACTTCAGAGTGGGATGGGGCAGGCCAAGGCTGGGAGGGGAGCCCTGGATACAGGGGCCATTGTGTTCTGTTTTAAGTTAGTCATCATTTCTGGGGAGAGAGAGGGGACGCAGACGCCATAAATTAGAATAATTCCAATTGACTATGTAGAGTGGGCCCACCAAGCCCTCACCTCTTGTTTGGCCAATGATGAATTTTGATGTATCTTTAGAAAATAATAGAGTAAGAAACTGAGGACAGTTCAATACATTTCCAGCCTCAGGTGGCTAAAAAATACTCTCAAGAAGGTCAGTTAGAGCAGTTATTTTTGGAACAAAATGTTAAAAACAAACAAGATACCCCAAGAAAGCATAGAACTGAGAGATTTTTAACTGGGACCCAAACAATTTCTATTTTTAAAGGAATATCTGCAGTATTATGTGCCTCTGAAAACAACACCCTAATAGTGAAAATCTTCAAGATAGTGATGATAGCAAGATTAATTCTCCCAGAGCAGCAGGAAGGCAGACTCATGTGGAAAGATCATAGACAGTTTAGTTTGATTTCTTAAAAACTGTTTTCTAATATGTTGAAGATCATTTTTAATAAATGTTAATAAATATTCATTGCACCGTAAGAATAAACTTCCTAAGCACTTTTATCTATACCTCTTTATAAATAAAGAGCAGACTTTTCAGTGCATTCCTCCAAGACAGAGATCCTGATTGAAAAATAAAATAAAATTCATGATGAGATAAGGTTATCTGATCTAATATATTAAATCAACATTTTGCACCTGTAGTGGCTCACAAAAAAAGTTAGAGGATTCCATGTCTTTTATAATCTATTGCAAGTTATTAATACAAAATTTGCACACTCTTTTTAGGAAGTATGAGGTTATTTCAAAAACTTCTGTGAATATTTTTTGAAAAATATTTTGAACTAATTGTGGAAGAAAGGTAAGAATTTTAAATAGAAATCTATACTATGTGTGTTGAATCCATTATAAATTATGGGGAAGTTTTTACAGAATATATTTATGCTTTATTTTCACAATATTCAAATTAATAGCCAGTTAATTCCGTCAATTGAATCAAAAGAAGTTAGTTCTATGGGAATAAAAACAAACAACCCCCCCCCCCAAAAAAAAAACAAAACCAACAACATCCAAGCTATTTGTTTGGTATAGAGAAAATAATTGGTTGATTTTTTCCCATCATTTTTCAACTAGGTATTTTTGCTTTGAAGAAAAAAGTTCTCAAATTATTTTTGAACAAACAAGATTTGAGCAATTTGTGATGAATTTATTTTACAGTGCAAGTATGACTAGTCCTAGCTCCCCATACCTTCTGCTTTTTAAGGACTACTTTGTCTCAGGTTTCTAAACTCTTATATCTATCCTAGGCCTATTGAATTACAACAATACTGATAGCTGAGTGAGATAGAGATGAGTCCCTTTGAGGCATAGTAGATTATTCCACTTTTTCTTCTGGTCACTTCTGGTATGTCCTTGGATAACTGTTTTAATTTCCCTGGACCTCAGTTTTCTGATCTTTAAAATGGAGATCATAATATCTTCCCTTTTACTTCTTAGAGAATTTATAAGGATAAAATGAAAAGGGGGTTTGTATGTATGGTCTGAAAATGTTTAAATGACTGCATGTGTTCTAGGTTTTGTCAATTGTTGTTAACATTTCTGTCATAGAGAAGAGGTCTTGGGGATTGATTTGGCTTAACTTTATGTCTGTGTTCCGGGTAATCAATAATCCTTCACTTAGTGTGACATACTGTAAAGTAAACTGGTCTAGGGGCCCAAAAGATCCAGATTCGATTTATACCACTGACAACCATTGGTTATATGACCTATGTTAAACTCTTAGTGATGTAGGCAACTCTAACACTTGGTGGGACCAACCTGCATTGGTAGAGAGAGTTTCTTCCCTTGAAATTCCTCTGTACCAATGGAATTTTTAAGTGTAGTCCTTATTCCTTTACATTATGACCTGATCTGAGTAATAGAAAAAAAAAACATGTTCATATGTATCTACACATATATAAAAATATACATACACATGTACACTGGCAACTCTCACTTCTACTTGATGAACACAGAATTTAAATATTAGTAAAAATCTACCTCAACCTCTGGCAAGCTTCTTTAGATAGAGAAAGAAAACTCTTCTATTACCTCTTTTCCAGATTCAACTCTCCACTGGAGTTTAGTTTGAAATAAGAGCTACTCTTCTGGTATCAGTAGCTGCAAAGCCAACTCAAAACCCTTTTTAGGACCAATGCATATATGGTATTACAAAAGAGCATAACAAGTTTCTGGATTCTGTGAGGCAGGATACCAATTTCATTCTCTCCACCACAAATAAGTTCAACATTGCAAATTAGACTATAATCATTGCTAGCAATGAAAAGCAGGCAGAAGAACACAGTTAAGATCGTGAATCACAACTGAGCTTTAGGGTGGGATCCACCTATGTCTGCTTCAGAAAAGTAATTTAAGTTAGTTTTACAGCACATTCAGTGATGATGAAAGATTGCCCAGATAGTCCAACTTTTGAAAAGATGGTGCAGTGTGTGACAGATTATAAGAATGAGAGGCAGCTAAGGCTCTGGGGGGACTTTTGTGATGACCAGGGTCCCTTCCCATTTCTTTCTGTGTTTTTTTTCTATGAATCTGACTGCTGATTCTGTAAAGGAATCAATCAGGATCCTTTGTGATATATTTGTATTGTTCCCGGTGCCTATGGTATCTATTGATGCTTCTTATGCTTCTCCGAAGCCAGAAAACATCAGAGTTAATCTTAGCAAGATATATTTTCCACCTTGAGCATAGGCCATGCTAATTGAAACCTCTGGCATTTCAACCTCCATTAGATTGAAAAATTTATTGCCAGTGGAGTCTTTACACAATAAGTTAGCAAGGCTAGTTAAGAACTTGCGGATGGTCACTGTACTGCTATCCCTCATTCACATTTTGGAAAAGAAAGATGAACAACTTTAGTCCTGTACTCACCTCTTTCTCACCCCATCATCTTCTATACTTGCCTTTTGATTCTGTAATATTTTATATAGTAAGCAGGATAAGAGGGGGTGTATGTGTGTATTTGGGTTGAAGGATAATGTTTTCATCCTGACAGTCTCTCTGATACCCACAGCCATTATCCTGTTTCCGATGGTCTTCCACCCTGATGATTTGGGATTTTGTAAAGAAAGGAGAAAGAAAAAAAGAGGAAAGTAAATAAAAATGGTAAAAGATGATAGGAAGAAAGAAGAGAGTAATGACTTGGACCCTTTCAGATATAATATAGTAGAACTAAAGCCACCAACCAAATAAATAACATTCTCTCCTTTCGTCTACTCCTTCCTTTCTTAAGTGCTATCTTTAAGTAATTAAACTAATTAAATTTACAAGTATGACAAGTTTCTATAATATGGAATATTATTAACTAGAACTCTAGAAACTCTCACATATACTTCTACTCTGATCAAATGAGATGTTTGCAAAATATCTTGTGCTTGGCATGTAGTAGGTGCCTTATAAATGTTTATTCTCCTTTCTCTTTTAAAAGATGAAGTTGTTGAATTAGTATAAAAACCACTTTGTAAACCTTAAAATATTATGTACAGATAAGTTATTATTGCATATTATGTTATATATAATATGTGTATTATTATAGTATCTAGTTATTACATACTTATTTTTGCATATTTCTGCATGTGTTACAACCCTCAGTACTAGACCTTAATCTTCACAAGAGTAGCAGTTGTGTTTTTAACTATCTTCATACCCTCCCCTACTATAAGAATTCTCTATTCATAGTAGATACTTAATAAATGGTTGAAAAGGGAAGGAAGGGAGGGAGGAAGAAGTAAGGAAGGAAGGAAAGAAGGGAGGAAGGAAGGAAGGAAGGAAGAAAGGAAGGGAGGGAGGGAGGAAGGAGGGAAGAAAGGAAGGAAGGAAGGGAGGGAGGGGGAAGGAAGGAACAGAGAGAGGGGGAGGGAGGGATTTTGTTATTTGGAGGATCTTCTATTCATTCAAAAAGCAATTATTAGGTGTTTCTTATGTGTCACTCATTATGCCAGGTAAGAAACCAACCTCTACTACAAAGAACTCACATTCTACTAGACCAGGGGTGGGAAACCTATGACCTCTAGTCCACATGTGGCCTTCCAGGTCCTCAAACGCAGCCTTTTGACTGAGTTCAATTTTACAGAACAAATCCTTTTATTAAGGGGATTTGTTCTGTGAAGTTTGGATTCAGTCAAAAGGCCACACTTAAGGACCTAGAAGGCCACATGTGGCCTCAAGGTTGTGGGTTCCTCATCCCTGTAGTAAACATTCTGATCATATATGTAGGCATTCCCTCCATCCTGGGTAAATATTATCCATATCATTCATTGTATACACACTTTTCAGAGACTCTACCCAAAACACTGGAGACCTTCCTTTAGATCTTTTAAAATTCCTGATGTATTCATGTCATACTTGTGCTAGATACCCCTTCTCTTACTAGTAGGACATCCCACCTCCTTTTCTAATCTGTCATTTTCTGGATGTTACATTTTGGTTCTTTTAGAATAAGTCTTTATTTCAGTATAAATGGGAAGTGACATATAACCTCTATGTTTTGCCTCCATTTGCCAAAATTTTTTGTGCATTAGAAAACCAAGAGTCTTTTCTTCCTTGGACACTGAAGGCTAAGAACGAATTAAGAGATTAGGATTCCCACCCCCAACCCACACTTCCCAGAACACCTTAATTTACCCCTGAGACTGGTGGCTAACCAGTTGTGAAGTCAGCATCACTATATGTCTTCTAGAAACTGTAAGTACCTACAGGAAGTAGTTCATATTCAGGAGTCCCATGATGCTTCTCCTTTGCTATTATGTACAAAATACTTTTCTTTTTTTTTACTGACCTAAACCTTAAGTCCCAAGTAGAGGATTTTCCTTATTCAAATCATGGTATAAACCCTGTTGTAAGAAAACATTTAAGATTTCATTTTTTTTTCTCCTAAGTCAAATCATTGTTACAACAAACTACAAACATAGAGCGATCTTGCCTTCTTCTCATCTTTCAGTCAGTTATGTGCCTTTGAAGGCTGTGGTCTCTGCAAAATTATCTGTGATGGCTTATTGGAGCAGCTCTCAAACTTTTAGGTCACAGTACCCCTTTATACTCTTAAAAAGTTATTAAGGATCCTCCAAAGAGTTTGGATTATATTTTTATCTATTTACTGCATTTGAAATGAAAATATAATAGTATTATTATAAAACATTTTTTTTAAACTCACAGATCCCTTGAATGAGCTTCAGGGCTCTCCTGGGATATCCAGATTACACTTTGAGAACCACTGACCTATGAGTTATCTTCTCATATTTTCATCAAGGATAATGTCAGTACATTAGAAGATAAAAGATTTTATAGAGATGGGAATTTTGGCATCAGAGTCAGTAGCTAGATATTTCCTTGGGTATCTTTTTGGATGTATATCTTTGCATACTTAAAATCTATGATTTTTTTTCCATCTAGGAGGAATTTTATCCTCCCTGAAATGACTTAGAAATTGGACCCTAAATGCCTTCAAAATGTTGTCATTTCACTTATTGTGTTTATTATTATAAAACTGCCTCAACTAACTTATTTTCCATTCTCTACCCTTTGGTAAAATGAAGTTTAAATGAGCCTAAAATATTAATGTGGAAATAAGTCTGCAAGATGTAAAGGGATATTCGTTTAACCATAGAGATGGACAAACAAATGGACAGATGTGATTTTAAAATTATTTTATTGAAAACCTGAATTAAAAGATACATAAGTACATTTGCAATATAAATTTCACTGTACTTTCCACTTGCCTTCTGAAAATGTTATTATTTATTTTCCCACAACCATATTTCATAATCTGATTATCCTGTTAAATATTTCAAATACCTCTATTTATTGAGTCATTGAAATCCCCCAATATCACAGAGTATGCCATAAAATAACATAAAAAAGGGTGAAAGTATCATTGTATCTGTCACTTCTAGAGTGGTCAACTCAAATCAGCTTTCAATAATTGATTGTTAAATTTTCATTGTGAACATTTATACCTCAGAAATTGGCAAACACTATAAATCAGGTCCTGATTTTTTTTTTACTGATCATCTAGACTCAAAAAAGAGATGTAAATATTAATGCATATTAAATTTAAAAGTTTGTCATGCTTAGATTTTTTTTTGTTTTCAGAGAGCTGTTCATTAAACATTTACCAGTATACTATTAGATGGAGTCTTTCAACTTTTCCACAGAATACAAGGTTAAAACAAGTCCATTAACATCAGTAAATTATGGTAGTAATGTTGAAAATGGTATCTTTTGGAAACAGGTCATAATAAACCAAATGTATGACCTAGATTGATTTTTTTCTAATAATAAAAGGGATGTTAGTAGTTGAAGAAAATGATTAGAGGACCCCTTATCATACGGTGTTCCAAAAATAATCATCATAACAGAAATATTAATACATGCATTCCTCCTGGAGAAAGTTAACATTGCATTATTGTTTTCTCTAACAGTAATAGTAAACAAAACATTAAAAAATAAGGATTTGGCTAAAGTTTCCCATCAGGTCAATGATACAACAGAGCTGAGGAGAATTCCATAGGCATTGAGCTTCATATTAAGAGTGGGAAACCATAATTTATCATTATATAAAAGTTCATAGATTATCATTTATCATCATGTAGAGTTTATAGATAGAAGATTAACAGTAAAGGGATTGAATGAAAATGCTTAAAGAAAATACCCTTAAAAACATCGGTATATTTCTAAATATACATTTTCAATTACCCGTGTTTCCCCGATAGTAAGACCTATCCTGAAAATAAGCCCTCCCCTTACTGTGTAAGATTCCTCTAAAATAAGCCCTCCCCCGAAAATAAGCCCTATTGAGATTGCTACTGTAGTGAAGGTGATCCCCTGCGCTACATGCTACATTATGGTACCCTCTGTATACATCACCCCCCCCCCCCCCCCCCGTGAAACGCACGTCGTGCTCCGAGCTGCATCCAATCAGAGCTGCAGCAGTGAGCGTGTCATCCTGTTCTTCCCCAGTGATTTGCTTATTGAATAAAGGTACATTTTTTTGTTCACATTTACCTGTTTATTAAAATTGCTGTCAATGTTCATTAAAATAAGCCCTCCCCTGAAAATAAGCCCTCTGGTGTTTTTCTGTCCAAAAAAATTAATAAGACAGTGTCTTATTATCGGGGAAACACGGTATCTATTAGTGAATTGTCCACTTTGTGCATTATTTGTATTGAATCTTTAATCCCAAAATGAAGTCCTCCAGTTGCCTAATAAGTGGGTTGCCTCTCTATGGCACGGATCATCATAATAGACAATGTGTATATGGAGAGAGAGAGAGAGACAGAGAGAGAGAGAGAGAGAGAGAGAGACAGAGAGAGAGACAGAGAGAGAGAGAGACAGAGACAGAGAGAGAGAGAGAGACAGAGAGACAGAGACAGAGACAGAGACAGAGAGAGACAGAGAGAGAGAGAGAGAGAGAGAGAGAGAGAGAGAGAGAGAGAAACAGAGATAGAGACAGAGACAGAGAGACAGAGAGGTGGACAGATAGAAAAGTGTTTTATTTATATCATTTGGTCTTCAACTCATAACCCATAATAGCTAAACAAGTTTAATGTTTGTGAGACAGCACAGTGGTGTTAGGTAGAGTCTAAATTTTAATTAGTAATGACTAATGCATGTAAGGCTCTTTGCTTACATTCTCTCATTTGATCCATACAACAACCCTTCGGTTAACCTCTACAAGTCTTATTATTTTTTTATTTACAATGATGAAACTGAGGCTGAAAGCTTAAGTGATTTACTTGGAGTATCTTAGCTATTAGATCTGAATTAGTATTTGAAATCAAGTCTTCCTAACTCAAGGCTGTCTCTACTAGCCACTGGTCAACTTGTAGAATATCCTTTAGATATATAATTATATTTGGTTATTTTATTTGTTTGTTATTATTGTGCATACCATGAACTGTTTGCAAAATCCATAGCACTTGTGCCCCCATGGCAAAAGGGGGTAATTGAGAATAGAAGATTATATTTTTCACAATTTTCCATGGCTAATATTTTTATGAGTACTGAAAAGAGCCATTTTTGAACTAACCTTTCTAATATTTGAACTCTGATCATGGAGTTCTTTACTCCATAATAAAGAAAAAAAGCATGCTGATTCCAGTAAAAACTTAATGCATTATTAAATTATTTATTAAAATAATCCTTTATTATTTGAATATTTATACTTGTACTAACCACATTTTTTACCAAAAAAGAGTTCCTCTGTTTGTACCATGTATTATAATTGACAAAATTGAATTTTTATCAAAATATCTCATCCATTACCAAGACAATTGCATTGACAGCCACAAGGAACAGGGAGAAAGTTGCCCCAATCAGAGAATCATGGTAATCTAGATCAAGAAAGAATTTTTTTTAGCCCTACCAAGAAAGTAGGTTTTTAAGAGGTTGTTTGTGTGTTTGTTTTTCCTCTATTCTGTTGACAAAGCATAAAAAGAGCTAGATTTGAAGCCAAGAAATCTGGGTTTGAATCTCACTTTATATACACTTGCTAGCTGGGTAACTATGAACGATTTATTTAACCTTTCACAGCATGAATTGCTTCATTTGTAAAACGGGGATAATAACATTTGCACCTCCCATTTCACAGGGTTGTCATGAAGAAAGCATTTCTGAAAACCTTAAATCTCAAATACAAAAGTAAATTGATGCTGTTGTTATTTTATAGATCTGGAGAAAACTGAGGCCCAGAGAGGTTAGGTGACTTGGGAATCATGGGATCTTAATTCTGGAGAGGCCCACACAAATCATCTAGTCCAGTCCCTTAATTTTACACAAGAGGGAACTGAGACCCTACCTAAGGTCACACAGAATCAGAATAATTTTTTAATCATTTGGCCTAGACACCTTTGCCATTTGACATTTTCCGTCACTCAAGTATGGGAAAATATGACCATTTGTTTGCTGTCATCATCATCCTTTTACTATTCTGTATGGATTTCTGTCCCATGGCCCAAAGTCCATTTAATTGGGGGTATATATGGCTGAATTGCCAATTTCCCTGTTAAGCCCCTGTCTACTATTGAGGGAGTTCAAATTATACCATCTGATATGGGGTATGAAAAAATGATGTTGTTCTTGACTTCATGAAGATAATTCCCCATTTTGGAAAAGCCTATTTTTTACTCTTCTAAATGATTCTAAATGCAAACCTCCAGAATTTCAGGCTGACCACTGAAACTAGCCTTCCAGAAGGTTAAGGACTTATTGGTCC
This sequence comes from Petaurus breviceps papuanus, assembly GCF_028583685.1. NCBI lineage: Eukaryota > Metazoa > Chordata > Mammalia > Diprotodontia > Petauridae > Petaurus > Petaurus breviceps. The sequence continues at coordinate 24,295,489 of NW_027185712.1, forward strand.
TTGTATTAAACTATGTTAGCAAAGGAGCTGTTGTGCTTTCCAAGTTTGATGATAGAAGTTAATGTGCTTATAATAATCAATCTCAGCTGCATCCAGCCTTCAGTAATTTGGTTCCTTTCATCAAAAAAAAAAAAAGCCCTTATGGGGTTGACTATAGCCCTAGTTCTTAATGAAGCACTTCATATTGAAGCAGCTGTCTCCTCACCTGTTTCCCAGCCCATCCAGAGGCCTGGAGAAATTCTTCAATTTAGCAAGCAAACTTAAGTCATTATTAGAAATGACAGGGAAACCTGATGAAATTGTACTTTCAATTGGAAAACAAAATTGCAATCAGACCAACATGATTTCCTCATGGTCGGACCATGCTAATGCCAAGTCGAGACATGGGCAAATGTATTTAAAAGTCATAATGGAGTATTACCATGCAATCTCCTTTTACTGGCCCTTATTAATATAAAACTTCAATTTGCATGTAAATGCGGTCAACTTTCATATCATCAAAATACATGAGGCCTGGGAAAGTAATGAATTGAAGTTTGATGCGGCAATTACTGACGTTTATAAAGAATTTTAAAGAGGTCATTCTAGCCTTGGCTGAGAAAATGAGGAAATCAACAGGGAATATTGTCAATATAGCAACAGTGGGAGTTGGAGTCAGTCCCAGGTGTTAGGAGGCCAGATGATGATTAATAGAGAGAGAGTATGAAGCCTCTCACCCAGAAGGACTGGGCTGGACCCAGGGCTCAATAACAGAGCTTTCATGAAAAGGTTCTTGCTGGGTTCCCACTTTAGCTGCCTCGAAATGTGTTCCAGGGGGAATCAAGAAGCAAGTGTTTATGAGCGAGAGCAGTGCTGAAGGTTTAATTGGGCTCCATATCCTTTCAGCTCCCTTTAGTACTTGATATGCAGTTTAACCTTTTTTTCCCACCTCAGATACTCTAGTGCCACTGGGATTTTAATAAGGCCCTCACTTGATGGCTTGGCAAAACATTGACTTAGTTGCTGAATTGAGTTAAACTGCCTTATTGTGTTGTAATGGCCATTTATAAGTTGCCTGATTTTTTTAAAGCAGGGAATATTTATCCTGGCTGCCTGTTTCATAAATTTGCAACCACGTGGAGTGATTTGGGTGGTTTTCTTTGCCTATTTGTGCAAACAAGTTAGCGGGAGATATAATTTTAAACATGTCCAGAAAAATCAATGCCGAGATAGAAATACAGTCCTAATACTGGGTTATTTTCCTGCATATAAAGCAGGATCAGAATATCTCTTCAAGACAGGCCAAATCCATTTTCAAAAAGCTATGGCACTTCTTAGGAGTCAGGGGTGGGGTCAAGGTTTGTGTAGAAAGCAAACATTGTTTACTTTATGCTATGAAATATAAACATGTTGAGACTCCAAGGGCTTATATCAGCCTTGAATGAATGGGGGTTGAGGATTGGTATCAAGGAGGGAGGGGTTGTTGTACCTACCCCTGCTCTAAGAGCTTTCCCTTTTCCTTTTGTCCTTCCCTGTTGCTGGGTTGAAGCTGCATTTATAAACTTCATAGAAGCAGTTGTTACTTTAGAATAGCCTACAACCCCTGTTAAAGACTTCTACTATATCTTAGCATTAATTTTTAGGTGACAGACTCAAGGGAAAACCAAGAAATTCCCCCAGCTTATTATTTCAATAGTCATAAGTGAAACACAGGAAATGGCTCAGATTAAAAAAAAATACTAAATTCATTGCAGGAAACCTGAATGCATAATCACACTAGGAAACTTACTAGTTATGTGACCCTAGACATAGCACTTAATAACTGCTGGCCTCAATTTTTTCATCTATAAAATGGGGCTAATAATACTTACATATCTTTTATTTATTTATCTTTATTTTTGGGAGGGCAATTGAGGTTAAGTGACTTGCCCAAGGTCACACAACTAGTTTTTGTGTTAAGTGTTGGAGGCCGGATTTGAACTCAGGTCCTTCTAACTCCAGGGCCAGCGCTCTATTCACTTCACCACCTAGCCACCCATGTCTTACTTTAAAGACTTGTTATAAGGAAAAAGTTCTGTGAACTTGAAATTCTTACACAAATACAAGTTATTGTTATTATTGCTTTTATTTGTAATGAATAATTATTATTACTTCATTAGCTGGCCATCTTATATGTTCTCACCCCCACCTTTTCACTACCTAACCTGGTCATCTCTAAATTCTTTTTCTTTCATCTCTTCTGATATGTGGATGTTAATATACTCACATAAATATGGTGATTATGTATCCTATACATTATTGTTAGAGTACACATGAAAACTAATGTCAATATTACCTCTCTAATGCTTACATCATAATAAGAAGTCTTTCTTATACTAAAAAAGAAATCTTAAAATATGCACGATTTTGACTGTGAAACTGCTGTTATTATCAATTCAAATTCATGAAAAGTAACCTAATTAATGAGCCATACCTTGCTTTACAATACCTACTGGCTGATCAATCAACTTCTCATTGTGCCTATTATATGAAAGGCACACAGGTAGTATAAAGACTGACCATATCATATTAGTATTGTCCAGGACTTATCTTTTTATATATGGAGTTATAAATTAAATATTTTTGGGGGGGCTGATAGATAAGTAGCTAGGTAGACAAACAGATAGATAAACAGATATATGGATAGATGGATAATTGGAATATGTAGTTATCTTACAAAACCTTGCACAATGCCAAATAATAACAATAAAAATGTTAATTTGAAATATTTTCAATGACACTGTATTGTGTGGAAAGTCTATGTGAATGAGAAAATACACACTTATGTGGCTAGGTATATGTATCTTAAGATTTATATATATAAATATATAAGTTAAGCATTTTCATGGGAGTTGGAACAGATAGAAACAAGTAGAGTACGCCCAAATACACATTCATGTAGTTACTACAAGAATGGAATGTGGTTAGTGTTTTGTTGTACTTGATTTTTTTCTGAAGTCAGATCATATATAAGCAGATAGGTAAAAAAGGACAAGTATATAGGAGGGTTCTAGAAACCTGTATAGGAAGAAAGGGGAGGAATTCCAGGGACTGGGCAGGTTGAGAAATGTGTAATGAGCTATATAGAATTCAGAAGAAATGGAGGATGTGGGTAAGGACCCAGGGAATTAGACAAAAGTAATCTTTGTAGATATGGGAAATGGCCTGTGGACTTCTGTTTGAATCATTACAGTAATACTTAGGCAGATTAGGGACTGGATGACCCCCTCAGAAGTGAAGCTATAAATACAAGTATCATGTAGTGTTTGGTTCGTGCACTCTGTTATGAAATCTTCCTCTTCTCTCACTTGAACAGATCAAGGGTCATTGATTTGAGAAACAGTGGCAGGAGTAGCCACCACCAGTTCACTGGCCTCAGCCAATGCCTTCATTTCTCTCCAAACTACCCTGCTCTTTTGCAAAATTCCCTAGTGGAGAGGGGCAAGCTTCACAAGTATTTCTAATTAGATTTGAGTTGATGACCTCATTATTCAGACATTTGAAGATTACTGAGATTATGGCCCACAAGGCCATAGAAATGCTACCTGACTTGAAGTTAACACTGCCTTTAGAAAGAAAAGTTTACCTTTACTAACTTGTTTAATATCAGTCATGATAAGAACAATAAGGAATCACACTGGAAAGGAATTTTTGTTTTTCTTTATCCTTCTATAATTTTGTTATATTTATAGTTTTTACCCACTGAAAACCACACAATGAAATTTAGAAGGGACAGAATTGTTTATATTATACAATTATCATAATGGCCAATGCTATGGATCAAAGATCAGTAAATATTGTAAAAATAAATCAATTCATTTATAGAAATTGATCAATAGATCAATTTGGAAGGTTATTGATTTTCTAGAAATCTTTAGTGTAGTTTCTTCCTTAAAAGGTGTGTATGTGTGTGTGCCTAATTTAAAAATATCACTAATGCAAATAAATCACTAAGTCAAATAAGTAAAAAGACCATTGGTTTTAAGTTAACTTGTTAGAGAAAATAAACCTCTTTGGGATAATATAGAGTTGTCAACCTTTAAATTCCTGTATATTCTACCATCAACAAAACAACTGTGCCAGATTCACACACTCAGATTTGTGCTATTATTTCCATGTTACATGGTGTAGACACACCATAAGATACAAACAGAAGACTCAGTGCCAAGACTGCAAATGTCAGTGTGTTTTAATTATTTTATTTATTTCTCCAACTACCTGCCTCAGGGTACACAGTATGAGTAAACTTTTCAAAAATGCCTTCTGAAAAACAAACCAACCAACCTAAGAGGTGCAAAATTCCACCTATTTTTTTTAATTTTCAAGTCTACAATACATCCTCCTTCTTGCTCAATGAAAAAAAAAGATTTTTAATTTTCATAAAGTCATATACATACCTCTTCAACTCATATTTTTTTTTCCTTTAGTATAGATAGTGCACATGAAATAAAGGAATTCTAATAAAAAAAACAAGATTTAAAAAGGAAACAAATTTTGAATTGAATATTCTAATCTGTTTTGTACTTGTTGATTAAATATTTCCTTCAATAAACTTTAGATAAATAACTAGAATTTGAAATCAGAGAGCACAAGGTCAATTCCTGGCTCTTCCACTGTATGTGACCTTGAATAAATCATTTAACCTCTCCAATACTCAGTTTTCTCACCTGTAAAATGAAGGGGTAAATTTAGGCAATCTCAGATCCCCATTAATCTTATATATTGCTAGGTTCTGGGAGAGATAGATGATTGAAAAGTCTTAAAAGCAAGTTATTAGAAAGAAAAATAATGACCTAATTCTTGTTAGAAAATAAGACATAGATTACACATAAAACATAAACATATATATTTATTTAAATAAATAATATAATTAACAAACACTATTTTATATATTTATATGTGTTTATATTTAATAGGAATTTGGGTACATACACAGAATTCAGGCACACACATGCCTAATTCTGAACCTCTAGTTCAACATCTCTCTACCAAGAGATGGGAGGTAGACTTTACCATTAGTTTCATGAAGTCAGTGGATTAAGGTATTATAGGCAAAGGTCATCTAATCCAGCTCCCTCATTTTTTCAGATGAGGAAACTGAGGCACAGACAGGTTTATTGTCTTGTCTAAGACATGAGGGATAGTAAAAAAAAAAAATTGAGAAATTGCGATCAAATGCCCAGTCTAAAGCCATCGTTCTTCCCATTATTATTCCATATATTTTCAAGTCAGCAATCATTTACTTCCTACTGTATGCCAGTCACTGTGCTAACCACGAGGAATTCAAAAGCAAAGTATAGTTCCTGCTCCCAAAAAAGATGTACATTTTTGCCTAATGGGAGAGATAGCATGCATACAACTATGATAGCTGATAGATAGATAGATAAATAGATACATAGACAGACAGAGACAGAGACAGACAGACAGACAGCTAGATAGATAGATAGATAGATAGATAGATAGATAGATAGATAGATAGATAGATAGATAGAGCCTGTGATACTGGGAGGATGCTGTTACCCTAAGGTAGTAGGAAAGTAAGAAAGAGGGGAAACTTGGGGTGGATGTGGGGGGAAGATTATGAGTTCAATTTTGAACATTTTGAGTTTAGGATGCATATAGGAACCCAGTCTGAGATGTAAAATAGGTAGTTGTAGAAGTGAGATTAGAGGTCAGGAGAGATTTTAGAACTGAATCTGAAAATCATCTGTATAAAGATGGTAATAGAATTCTTGGGATCTGATAAAATCACCAAGTGAAATGGTATAGGGAAGAGATTATCCAGGACAGAACATAAAGTATGTGAGTGTAAAGAGTGAGAACTGTACTGAGTCTGACCTAGCTGACAATCCAGCAAAGGAGATTTAGTGGACAAACACAAAGGGTGGGAAGTGGGAGAGGTCAGTGACACAAAATTCTAGAAAGAAGTGAGTATTAAGAGAAAGAAGATGCTCAATATTATTTAATCTTGTGTTCAATCAATATTGATCAGAGCTTGGAAGTTTTTCTCTGCATACATGTTTAGGTTGTCATGATTACTGTGTAAAATTTTCACCTGATTCTGCTTATTTCATTATATATCAGTTTATGCTTCCATATGTGTATATGTAAATATGCATATGCATATATATCTGTGTATGTGTATATGTGTATATATGTACATATATGTGTATGTGTATGTTGCAAAGAGGTCAATTTTTACCTGATGTTAAGGAAAACTTCCTATCAATCATAAATGTCCAAAACTGAAATGGGCTGCCTTAATAGGTGGTTGGTCTTTAAGCAGAGACTAGGCAATCACTTGTTGGCTATGTTCTGATAGGGATTCTTTGTATATAGGTTAAACTAGATGTCTCCTGAGGTATATTCTGACTCTCAAATTCTATGATTCTGCAAAAGCATACACAAGCTAAATATTATCTTCACAAGCACAAGATTCATAGAATAAAAGGTTCTTAGAGTCAGAAGAGAACTCAAAAGCAGTGGAGTTCATCCTTTACATGGTCAAGTATCTGCTCTACAGGGGCTGCCAAGTGGTGTAGTGAATAGAGCACCAGCCCTGGAATCAGAAGTACCTGAGTTCAAATCCGGCCTCAGACACTTAACACTTACTAGCCGTGTGACCTTGGACAAGTTACTTAACCCCAATTGCCCTGCCCTCCCCTCTCCAAAAAAAAAAAAAAGAATCTGCTCTACATGAAAACCAACAAGTAGTCATTGAACATGTCATCAAAGACCTGAATTCTTCCACGAAAATGGAATTGATGGCTTTTCAATATGGCATACTCAACTTTTAAGCTCTAATTGCTAGGAAGGTCTTTATTCCCCCTTATATAAAGCCAAAATCTGGATCTCTTCAACTTCCACCAATATTACCTAGTTCCATCTTCTGTGGCTAAGGACAGAAAATCTTAGTCCCTCTTGCACATGACAGTCTTTCAAATATCTGGAGACAGACATCATGTTCAGCCTAAGACTTCTCATGCTCTGGCATCCCTAATTCCTTCAGCTGATCCTCTTTTTTGTTATCAGTTTATAGAGATGACATGTTTCCTCAGTGGTAGAAGGTACACTGAGAGACCAACATGTGCATACCAGGGTAATCAGAATATCTGGTGCCTCTGTTACAACAGCATGGGATTAAAGATTCAGTTGATAGGATTACAGGCACCCCCAGATTTAGAAAATCCAATTTGCAAACATCCCTTACATATGAATGGCTAACCTCATTCATATGTGCTAACCCTAGATCACTATGAATAAAGGATTTCCAGGTGTCCATATTCCCTTCTCATAAAATAGTCAGCTAACACTGTGATGGTGGTGGTGGTAACAATACATTTGCTATCTTAAGTTTCATCTTCTTTCTTTCTCTCTTTGTTTCCTATCTTTCCTCCCCCTCTTCCTCCTCCTCCTCCTCCTCCTCTTCCTGCTCCTCCCTCTCCTTTTCTTCCTCCTGCATCTTCTCTTGTCATCATCATCATTATCATCATCATCATCATCATTATAACAACCTTGATATGTAGATTTTATCTTACAAGACATTTTGAATGTATGACTTCATTTCCTTCTCACAGGAACCCTTCAAAGTGATTAAGGCAAGTATTAGCTCTATTTTATAGGAGAGGGAATGAGGCTCAGTGTAACATAGTAAAGGAATCAAGATTCAGACCCATATTTTCTGATCCCAAAATGAATGTTGTTTGCATCTTTAAACCTTACAATCCTACTTAGGTCTGAACTTTCATTATTGTTGCTTCTCCCTCAAGCTTTTAAAATCATAGCCACCCTTGGAGACTCAACTTCAGTATATATAACTTTATTTTCCCCAATTGTGATTGATTTAATCTTTGTACAGATCTCATTGCATTTCTTCAATGCACTTATATCTTCTTTCATATTATAGCTCTCTGTATGTATGTTTGATGTTTTCACATAAATTGTATACTCCTAGAGGAAAGATGTTTTTTTTTCATTCTGTATCTTCTGTAGCAACTAAAACAACACCTTACATTTAGTGAATATTTATGTAATGAATAAGATAAACAGTATTAAATCTGACTAGTTTTTAAGTACCTGTTTAATTCATTACATAGTGAAAACCCTAAAAGTAGAAAATTGTCCTTATTTTGGACCCACCCATGTATGCCAATTTAGTCTAAAATGCTTCCATATGTGTGTATGAGTTATCAGTAGTTAAATATCAGTATCAATAGTTAAATAGGCTCTTTAGTCTAACATGGAAACCTACCATTTGTAACATTTTTTGCCCTATGGTAAATGTTCCAGGTCTTTAAAACAGATTTTCAGGTAGGTTGGGCTCACTTCCAAATCAGGTATTTCCTGCATTTTCGTTGATGGTCACCAATATAGCTTTCCCCCACATTTTTGAATTTTGCATATTTCAACCATCTGGCAACTGCAGTACTGCAATTTTCATACTCTGAAATAGTATCACCCAGTGTTGTGAAAAGAACTGAGTGTTATTAAGCCACTGAGTCTTTCCATTGTTAACTTGATTATTACATTTTGTATGAAGTTTAGAATTTTGTCAGCAAATGAAAGTTTGACAGTGAGGTCACTGTAGATTCAATTAATCAATTGCCAAAAGGTGAAGTGTTTAACCTTGTTATCAGATGATGGAAAGAAATTCCATTAGTACATTTCTGCATTTTTGAAGAGATGGAGGTGATGGCTCAGGGCACAAAAGCCCTAACCATTACACTTTCACAGCAGAAAAATCTCTAGAGATGAATTTTTGTCACTAAATTTAAAAATTTCCATAAAAATCAGAGCAAAGATGATTTGCTGTGAAAATGGAGACATCATCCAAACTAATAAAATTCCTTGTTTTTACCTTTTTGTAAATGAACTAATAAATATATTATTCATCACATCCTGTAACTTGAAGAATCTAATGCTATCTCTCATGAGGTGGAAGTGATTTGTAAATGTTTACAATGTAAAAAAGTAAATAAAACTTTAAAAAAGTTGGGATGTTTTCTAACTATTATTCTAAAATCGTTTCAATGTATAAACTCTGTTTCTCCCACACACACACACACACACACTTTATAGTATTTTATTTTTTCCAATTACATGTAAAGATAGTTTTTACCATTCACTTTTATAAGATTTTGAGTTCCACTTTTTTTCTACCCTCCCTTTTCTACCCCCTCCACAAGATGGTAAGTTATCTGAAATAGGCTATATGTGTCCAATCATATTAAACATGTTTTCATATCAGTCATTTTGTGAAAGAAGAATAAAATATAAAAAACATGAGAAAGAAAAAAAATGTGTGGAAATATACGAGAAATAGAAAATAGTATGCTTTGATCTGCAATCAGACTCCATAGTCCTTTCTCTGGGTGTGGATAGCATTTTCCATCATGAGTCTTGGAATTACAACATCCATTCTGAGCAGACACACCAATGGAGAGAAGTAGAGGTATGCAAAATCCCACGTGGTCTATAAGTCAAAATTGGTCATAGCTTTAAAATCTGTTTTCTTGCTTTCATGTGACTATGGAGAGCTATGCTGTCTAGAAATATACATTGCCTCCCAAATAACAGTCACACTATAATGACCTAACTCAGGAAAAGTTTTCTTGTGTCACAGGGGTCATACAACCCCATGCACCACACTCAGCACCCAATCATATACTTTCTTATATTTTTATTTACTTTTCACATATATCTCCAAATAAATCATAATCTGGTATACTTATTTGCAGCCCCCACACAGAAACAAAGCACAGCTACTATAAAATTTAAAACCTCTAATAGTATTGACATTAATTAGTAAGAGGCCCAAACAAGTGTGTTCGGTGCTCCAAAAGTTTGTCTCTGTGACACTGGCATTCTCTGTAGCTTCTCCTTCTACTAATCTTTCCTAACCACCAACTTTATGATCTCATTTCCTCTCAGCCTGATGAAAAATACTATATTAATCTTAGTTATGCTATGCCATCCTTCATCAATATTACTAAAGAATTATGTTCTTGTGATTGTGGGTACTAATACAGAGGGCAACTCCTCTGTGACCAAGGAGATAGAGTAGTTTAATAAATGGATGTGGCCAGTTTATCATAATAATCAATTGTTGACCCAATTTCTAGAGTTAAGCCTTTCTGAACATTGTTAGTTTGGTGCCCAGACAAGAGGCCCAGACAAAATTTTCTGGTCTGTCTATGAAGTCTTTCCAGTTTGATAGCAACTGTATTATTAGCCTGTGATCCAGGAGTATAATCCTGGAGAAGTCAGAGTCGTTTCTGATAAAACACTGGAATAAAAATTTAGGAAAGACAGTCCTCATTACCCAAGTGCTATTGCAAAATAGACTTGCCTTACCTTCCCCTAGAATAAAAAGATTTCAGGGCAACTAGATAGCGCAGTGAACAGAGCACCAGCCCTGGAATCAGGCGGACTTGAGTTCAGTTCTGGCCTCAGACACTTAACACAAAACTAGCTAGGTGACCTTGCCCAAGTTCAACCCAAATTGCCCTGCTTTCCCCTCTGCAAAAAGCAAATAAAATTAAATAAAACTAAAAATTTAAAAATATATAAAAATAAAAAGATTTCCTTCAAGGCTGCTCAAATGCACCTGCTAAATGAAGTGCTTTCTTATCCCCCCCAGTTACTAGTGTCCCCCTCACCCAAATCACCTACTATTCACTTTTTACATATTTATATATGGATGTACAATTTCCCCTGATAAAATCAATGAAAACTCCTTGAGGACAGGGATTGTTTCATATTTGGCGTTTGTAAGGGTTATGGGATTTAAAGATCTTCCATGCCCCGTTGGACTTGCTGACGTAGCAGGAAGGGGAGGAGCAAGAGGAAGCGGAAGCCAAGCTAGCATTCCTTCGGTGGCTGGCGGTGGTGGTGACGGCGGCAGCAGCAGAGGCAGTGGCAGCGCGAAGCCCTTTTTTTGAGTTAGAACTGCTAAGGACTTTCTGCTAAGGACTCCTGCTGAGGACTGCCAGGGGCCGGAGCTGCTGGGAGTGCGCTTCCAGGACGCTGGGTGGTTGCTGTGCGTGGGGAGAGGAGGACCTTTGCCTGAGGTAGCCTGTTCTGTTTTAAAGGCTTGAAAATGTGGGTGCTTTCTACTTTATCTACCTGTGCCAATGTCATAACTACTCTGATGGCTTTCACTTTCTGGTTTTGGGACTCAGTCTTTTGGTATCTTAATAAATTTTCTAGTTTATTTCCTCATATGGCAAACATGACGTATTTTCTAATGGATAATTATATCAGCATATTTGTAATCTCTATAGGCATTGTG
>NW_027185712.1:24306806-24309248 GCF_028583685.1 Petaurus breviceps papuanus
ATATTTGTAATCTCTATAGGCATTGTGAATATGGCATTGCTGATACAGCGTTGTACCCATATTACTTAGAAGTACTAGGCATATGGCAGACACTTAATAAATGCTTAGTCATTGATAAATTACTGATTCTTAATTATTTCATTAATGTTAAAAAAAGATATCTTCATTTAAATAGACTATTTTCCTAAGCAGAAAGTCAATGGTATGCCTTTCTATGAAACTGAATCTTCTAATCATTAGTAAAACAATATAAAATTCTTCTAAGAGCTCCTTAATGTAGTATCGCTGTTTCTGCTCTGTCCATTTTAAGTATTTATCAGTCCTAAAATGCATCTTTATTTTAAAAGAAAAATACTAAATCATTTAACCATGATTAATTCTTTTAAGATATAATACTATCATATCAAATGTAAGAAAAATTATATTAAGGACATTTTAAAACGTTAAACCTTGTTATACATGTTTTTTTTTAATTTATGTATAACTCAAATTAACAGAATTTTAAATTCAATTTTATAGTAAAGCAGCCAATCATAATAGTAACTAAAAATAATATTTCTATTATTCATCTACCCATATGATTTGTAATTTAAGACTGAAATGATTATACAGAAAAAATAGAGGTAAAATCTCCCCCATCCTATGGCAAACTTAAAAAAAAAACATCACAGATCAATTTTGGTGTTGATTCTTTAAGTTCCTAGAATGCTGATGAAATGGATCAATTATTTGGATAGCCCTGAGAATCCAATGGAAATAAATTTTCCTTCTGTTCCAAATTTTCTCTCACTCCCCCTAAAGAGTAGAGGAGGAAACAGCCATCTCTGTGTTGAAAATTTACCACTGTGTATGTACAAGGCAGAGTGATATCTGTGGCTATATTGCATTTATTCAAATACTGAAGCTAATTATTTAATTCTCTAGTTGTTTAGTGAATAGCTACTGTGTGCCTTGGTATGTGTTAGATACTATGAAAGATGCAAAAGAAATATAAAACATGAACCCTAACCCTCCAAGATTTTAGAATCTAGTTGGGAGTTGTCAGATTTGCACCAAATAAAATTGTAGAAGTCAAGAAACAATGTAAATAAGGACCCAGGTGTCTTCAGACAATAAGTATTAAAGGTCAAAAAAGGGAAAAATCATTTACTAGCCTTTTGACTTTGGACAAGTCAATAAACTTATCCAAGATAAAAAGTAGGCTTTGAAATATGGGTACAATTTTATTAGCCAAGGAAAACAAGGATGCTTCTGGGATGTAAGAGTAGTCCTCATGAATAACTTCATATGGCCATAGATAAACAAGACAATTTACGTATCTCAAATTTGCCTGGAGTAAGAGGCGGCTAGTGAATAGAGCACCGCCCTGGAGTCAGGAGGACCTGAGTTCAAATTTAGCCTCAGACACTTGATACAAAAACTAGCCATGTGACCTTGGGCAAGTCACTTAACCCCAACTGCCCTCCAAAAAGCAAAAAAGAAAAAGAAAAAAAATTGCCTGGAGTACCCCCCTGCTTCAAACACTTGAAACTGAAACCAAAAATAAAAGAGTAAAATCGTAGGAAAGCCATAGCCAGCATTAATGACCGCAAATAATCAGATTAGATAATGGTGAGGTATATTTTGAATATGTGTATTTAACCAAGATTATTAATTTGATATTCATAGTGTATGCTGAGTTACAAAAAATAAAATTGATCATCAATAAAACTAAAGATTTAAAAATTATAACTTATGGATTATGTAAAATATTTACATAACTTTTAAATATGTACACACACATAAGCATATACACATACATTAATACTTTATTGATGGTGTGAAAATGGGCAAGAAGTTGGCATAAACACTAACTGGATACTCTATTGTCCATCTATTCCTGGAATTCTTAGCAAAAAAGAAAGGTATGAGAAAAACAATTGTGACTGACAATTTCAGACTCATTCACTTAATTTAAATACAGGTATGTGGAAAGGGTGGGTGCAAAGGGAATGCCATAAATGACAATAGATAGAATGACAGGTAGACAGACCTATGATGCAGGAGATTGTGGTGAAATACTTTATTATTCAAATGTTCATTTTTGGTAAAAACAAGTATTCTAAACATTTAATTCTACACAATCAATTCCTCATTTTTTGCAGCTATTTGAATTGTCTTCAAATTTTCCACATTAAATATTTTATTAGTCTTAATATATGCCAGAAATTATTGGGACTATTATCTTTCCGCTATGATAGCAGTGGCAAAATTAAATGTTATCTCTTAACAAAATGGCCATGTAACAAGTCCACAAGTGGGTCATCTTTCTTCTGGACATGTTGATTGGCTTAGGTTCCTATACCCTTCTCTATATCTCTGACCCATCACATTTTTATGTGGAAGGGCTTTATGGGTCTGCTATTTGACTAGTTCTCTCTCTCTGTCTCTGTCTCTGTCTCT
>NW_027185712.1:24309348-24331261 GCF_028583685.1 Petaurus breviceps papuanus
TCTCTCTCTCTCTCTCTCTCTCTCTCTCTCTCTCTCTGTCTCTCTCTCTCTCTCTCTCTGTCTGTCTCTCTCTCTCTGTCTCTCTCTTCTCTCTCTCTTCCCTGTCTGTCTGTCTTTCTCCCCCTCTGTCAGTCTGTCTGTCTTACTCTTCAAGGTGGCAAGTATAAAATGATAATAGATAACAGTGAGTGGAAGAAGAACCTGTATTTCCTGCATCTTTGTTGGAGAGTGATGTTTCACTCTACTTCTAGAAGGCAGGTAGTCAAAGCATATAAAACATTCACATCTGGGCTATCATTACTATAAGCATTTACAACCACATGGGGCCTGATGCTTTAAAACCTTTCAAATAAGAATGAGCATGCTTGTTTTCTAATAGAGAACATTCTTATTTATAAAAGGCAGTAAAAAATGTTCATCCTCGCTATTGGTCTTTTTCAATGTGAACAGCATAATTACTGCTAGATTTACTTAAGTAGAGTCTTGTTTGGAATTTATGAAGACTTGAAGCTATATTTAATATTATAGCCATACCTGTTTTTCTCGGAGTAGAATTTAAAGGAACCAATTTCCAGCATATTTTATAATGTAAGTATATACTGTCATCTACTCTACTGAGAAATAGTACATTTTCACAATTATAGGACTAAAATGATAAATATTAAATATTTTATGTAATAATAATAGTCATATCCTATATTAAAGTTTATAAAGCTTTCCAAGTATGTGTTGAAAAGTGTGCAATACAAAATTGTAAGGTAGAAGTGTATCTGTGATCTCATTAATGTGGGTATTTAATGATAACCATTCTTGCCTTCTCATCCAGTGTAATTTGCATTCACATTCTCCCAGTGATTCAGTGTAGACAGTCCACACAGCAATCCAGTATCCTTCCTCGAGTTCACCTAGTATTCTTCCCATCAATTGCCCTCCTGTCTTGCTACATGACTAGGCCATTGTTGTATTGTGATCAAATATTTACCTCATGGTATCCTTTAAAAGACATTTTAAGTCATCATTTCTTCATTTGTAAAGTGTTGCACCCTATGTGTACCCACCATGTTCCTCTCCATTGCACTTTGGGCGATTCTCAATGTCAAGCCTATTGAGACTGTAAAATTCTGTGGCTCACAAACAAAAGACATCAGAATTCTGGTGTGAAAATGGACCTTTGTTGCAGCAAGAAGCTTTGTACATCTGGTATATTCATGTCTTCAGGCATACTAGAGACATGGGATAGTAACATTGTGCTTCTTTGATTTTTTTTGTTCCTTTTGAATAAAGTTTAAACATCATAAGGAGGCTGGGTGCCACTTATTTCTATGATAGATAATGTTGCCTAGACTAGAAAGAGCAAGCTAATTTTGAAGTGCTTATTAGTACCACTTAAGTTCCATGGGGTTCAGATCAGGAGTATAGAACGGAAAATTCAAGGAGAAAGTTTAGATGAGGATCAAGTTTATTCATTGAGTAAAAGTAATGTCATCATCATAATATGCTGTCCATGAGGTCAAGCAAATTTCCTTAATGTCTAACCATTGAGGGACTTCTGTGAACTAGCTAATATCTGTATTATGTCCTTAAGGATACCAGTGGGGTTGGTACTTAAAAGCTAGACAAAGTTAGTTCCACTCTTATAGAATCATAGGACTTAATTATCAAAAGAACTTTTGAGATAAGTTATTATTATTCCTTAATTTTATAATTTAGGGAGTTATATCTTCAAGAGTGGAAGTTACTTTCCCAAGGTCACAGAGTAGTAAGAAGCAGAGTCAGGATTTGAAATCAGGTCTTCTAATTGCCAAATTTAGATTGTGTGCAAAATTCAGGTGTGTGCCATCACAAAAGATATGTCCCTAGACAGATCACTTTGCTATTATGAGCTTTAAATAGTCTTATTTATAAAATTGAAATATTAACTATAGCACCTATCAACATAAGTTTGACGGAAGAATCAGTTAGGAGAGTATATATGAAGCACTTTGCCAACTTCGAAAGGCAATATGTCGGGCGTTATTGTAATTGTTATTATTAATGACTACAATGATACCATGTTCTCATCCTCTTTAAAGTCTCCTTTCATGGAAAAATTCTGTCTGAACACAAAGCAAAATAGAATCTGACCTAGTACAACTCTCTATATAACACAAGATCAGCAACAGGAGATTTCAGTAGTAGAATTTCTGGTTATTGGGAATATATCATGTGATGTCTTGGGAAAGGGGGAAGGCTTATGGGAAGACAAAAATAGGAACAACTTGGTAAATATCTATCAGGCTTTTCTCCTCATTCGGAAAAAGTGGGACTGGCATTTGAAATTTATGAGGTTAGTATATTTTTCTGAAATAATCCATCCTTGGAAAATGAAACACCATTATGTGTCTACCAAGATGTCCATAATCATAACATGCCTTAATGAGTCTTGAGTATTAGAAGTAGAATTAAAGGTCCTGAGGAAGGTTTTTAAAATTTTATTTTATTTTTCAATTTATGGAATAAAACAAGTATTTCTGTAACACAATATAATTTTTAAAAATGATTGCATCTAAAGCTGCAAATCTATTATGTACAACTTGCTATTCCTTTTAAATACATAAAGTTATCACATAACTGTATTTTTCCCTTATTTCTTCCCTCCCCCTTAGAGGGAACACACATTCATATGCACATATGAGTGTGTGTGTGTGTGCGTGTGTGTAATGGTAAGGGAATTTGAAGATATTCCCTGTCCCTTACTAGGCCTAGGAAATTTAAAGATCTTCCTTGCCATTTAATTGTCCTCACTCGGAGCCCAACAAGAGAAGTTTGCTGAGGGGAGGCTTATTTTTCAGGAAGGCCCAACTTTTGTTACTTTGTAATTAGGTAGTGGGTCATGAAGATTGTGATGCTCTCTGAACCTGGAGAAGGCTATATATACTCCCTGAGGTGAGGTTTGGCTTTGGGGCTCACTCATGGGAAGAGTTATGTGATTTGGCCAGAAAGACTCTGGGCAGCCATTGAGCCCCCTGGCTTTGAAAACCCAGATGTTGTACTTCTGGTACTTCTCTCTCTGGTGCCTAACCATGTAGGTATGTGATGGTCACACTGCCTTGTCTGCTGATCTGTTGCATTGCGTTATTTTCTCTGTAATTTTTTTTGTCTGCTTGTAACTTCCGTTTGCATTTTCTCTGAAGTTCAGGGTGCTGATTTCCCCCCTGAACTAAGTAAATTTTATGTTTGCTTAAACTAAGATTGTTAACCTCTTTTGAGTTGCTTTCCTCTAGAAAATCAAATCAAAGAGCCTGTGCTAGCAGCAATCCTGGGTATGCTAGGGTGCTTGCTGCTACAGCATGTGTGTGTGTGTGTGTGTGTGTGTGTGTGTAAAATAATTCTATACATATGTCTATTTATATCAGGGCTTTCTCTTCTCTGTCCTTTATAGTTAACTTGGGTATTTATAATAGTCAAAATGACTTATCAATTCAAGGTCATTCTTTTTTTTTTCTTTTTAGCAATTGGGGTTAAGTAACTTGCTCAAGGTTACACGGCCAGGTGTTTCTGGGTGGGTGCTAAGTGTCTGAGCCCGGGATTCGATCTCCAGGTCTTCTCAACACTGGAGCCGGTGCTCTTACTTGCTGTGCTACCTGGCCACCCCTTCAAGGTCATTCTTAAAACAATATTACTTACTGTATACATTTTTCCCTTGGTTCTGCTCATTTCACTCTTCATTATTTCATGCAAATCTCTCCATGTTTCTCTAAGATCATCGAGCTCATCCTTTCTTATAGAACAGTAGTTATTAGAGGTAGAATTAGTGAGGTATTTTCAGATGTCATAAAGCTGCTAAAGGAAAAAAAAAAACTCCAGAGGATTCACTAGGAGCTCTGACCAATTTCCCTAACCCTACATGGGCTCTGATAATGGTATTTGGATTTTATCTGTGTATATCATTCCTCTAGAAAGTAATTAGACTTTAATAGTAATGTTATACCCATGCAAAATATGGGAGGAAGAATTAATTGTAAAATGAGGCTATTGACAGCCTTTACCTCCCAAGGTTTGTGAGGATCAAATGAAAGACGTGAAAAATGCTTAGCATAGTGCCTGGCACATAGTAGGTGCTTAATAAACATGTGTTTCCTTCTTCCCTTACATCAAATTAAAGAGAGTTACAGAATCTCAGAACTAGAAGGAATCCCAGAGGTAATCTAGTCTAACCAATTTTGTTATTGAGTCATTTCAGTTGTGTTTGAGTTTCTGCAACCCTATTTTGTATTTTCTTCACTAAGATATTAGAGTGATTTGGCATTTCCTTTTCCAGATCATTTTACAGATGAGGAAACTGAGGCAAACAGGGTTAAGTGACTTGCCCAGGTTCACACAACTAGTAAGTGACTGAGGACAGATTTGAACTCAGATCTCCCTTACTTCAGGCTAGTGATTTTACACTGTGCCACCTAGCTGCCAGTCTGATCAATATATAGAGAAAGATCCTCTTACAACATACCTGGAAAATGACCATTTTTTTGCTTTAAGACCTCTAGAGAGTAAGAATTCACTATTCATTTGTTTTATCCACTGATGTTTAGATTTTTTCTCCCTTTACCACAAGCCTAAATTTTCTTTTTTCTCACCCATTGGTTCTAGGACTTTCTTTTAGGGTGAAATAAAACAAGTCTTATTTTATACCATATTATAGCCCTTTAGATAGCTATCATCACCACTTAGATTTTTTTCCTCCAAGCTAAGCATACCTGGTTCCTTAAAATGATACTTCTATGGCATGGACTTGCAGCTCTTCACCATGCACCTAGTCCATTGTTCCTTGTATGATAGACATTTTTAAATTCTTCGGAGAATATTGTTTCATATCTTGCTATCATATGATAATACCAGTAGAATAGCAATACCAGTAGTAGGTCTATTTGCAAAGATGATTAGGGAAAAAAAGGAAAAGAGCCTATGTGTTCTAAAATATTTATTGTGCTAACAAAGAACTAGAAATTGTGGGGATGCCCGTAAATTGGGAGAAAGCTGAACAAGTTGTAGCATATGATTGTAATGGAATACTACTGTGCTATAAGAAATGATGAGCTTAATGGTTTTAGAAAAACATGGATAGACTTGCATGAAATTATGAAGCGCTAAATGAGATTATAGTATATAGTAACATCAATATTGTTTTAAGAAAAATTTTGAGTGAATAAGTCATTTTGGTTACTATAAATACCCAAATAAAGTGCAAAGGACTTATGAAGTAAGACAATATCTGCATCTAGAGAAAAAAACTTATAGAAGTATGTATGTATGTGTGTGCATGTATTTGTAGAATACATATATATATATATACATATATATATATATATGTAGCCATCTTGGAGGGGGGAGAAAGAAAGAAAAAACTTTACATGATAACTTTATTATATATTTAAAAGAAATAGTAAGTTGTACATAATAGATTTGCAGTTTCGTGTAAAATTATATTTTTAAAAATTCTACTATGTTATGGAAATGCTTATTTTGTTTCATAAATTGAAGATAAAATAAAATTTAAAATAGAATAGTTATTAAAAAGTACCTTTGCTTTCATGGGAAGCTTGGGATTATTAAAGAAATTTTAATTTCTCTAAGACAATCTAGTCTTTCCTTCTGCTCAAATTTGGGTCCAACTCCTTTTCTATTTATAGTCGTTCTCAGAAAAACACATTGATGAATAGGTTTTATAAGCTATTCACACAAATGAATTTTGTAATCTTTGCAAGAGACCTTCTTTATGTATTTCATTCACTTGAGTATTTCCCATGTGAATGATCAGGCCAGACACCTTGAGTGAATATATCTCCCTTCCTGGAGTCTTTACAGTGTTATGGAGCTTGATGCAAAAAGCATGACCTTATCCACATACAGAAATATTTCACTATATATAGGGAATCTTTTTGTAACTTGGACTTTATACTAGATCTTCTCTATCATTTTTGTCTTGTTACATCTTTCAAGGAATCTTGGATGGCTTTGATATAAGACAATATCTGCATCTAGAGAAGCAGATATTGTTCTAAGAGCCTGTAAGATTTTTTTCTACTCAAGAATGTTTTCTTTTTTTCCACAATCAACAAATAAACACAAATAAATACATCTTTCAATTAATTGTGAAATTATTAAGATATCATCTTTTATTGAACCTGACTTTGAAAGTCTTCTTGGTCCCAACAAATGCCTTCATTGAGGACTTCTTTGATTTATTATGGATGACCCATAAAGCTTTTGTATAGATGTTAAAATAGGCACAGAGATCAGTAGTTACTGAGGTTCTCCTGTCACCTTTTCTGGGTATTAAGAAAGTTTAAGATAATATTTTTTTCTCTACATCTTTGGTATCTTACATCTTTCCCTCAGACAGATGCCTTGCATATCTATCCCTGTGTGCTCTCATTGTGTCTCATCCAGCAAAAATATCCTCTGAATACACTCAATCCCATCCAGCTAACTTTTCTATCCTTGTTCTCTTTAGTTTCATATCTACCTCCCCTACAAGCACATCTGTGACCGTGATTTTAACGTCAAATTCTGGTAGTTCCACTATTTTTGAGATAGAAAGAAGTAGACAATATTGCTTTCTTTGTATTCAGAAAAATAGTTTCCTTTTTGTTCCATAGATTGTCCTCCTTTCTTTTCTTCATCCTTGATTTTTTTTTTGGAAATGGATTTCCATTTATCAGATAGCTTAGCAGGTTTAAAAAAACATTTTAAATATTTTAATTCTCCATTGCTTTCTGCTTAATGAAATGATGCTGCCTATAATTATCCATCATTCTTCTTCATGAGATTTTATAAATGAATTTGTATTCTAACCCACCATTGCCTTTGGTAGCCATCTCTCTACATTTGGAAAGTTAACTAGCTATCTGCTGACTAAGTCTCTTTGTGGAATTTTGGGAATGCTTATTGTGACAATTAATTTTCAGAGCATTAACATCTGAATGAAATTATTATAGTAGGCATTTGTGCCATTTATCTTGTTCATTTGCCATTCTCATTGTCATTAAAAATAGTTTGGTGTTTGTTTCCATTGTACATCATGATTTTTTTTTCCCTCTTGCTTATATTCTTCCCTTTAACAAATTCTTAGCTCTGACAAGTAGATTGTCTCACACACAAACTCAGGAATAACTCCTACATCAATAACAAGTACTTTCCTGTCTGTTGAAACATAGTCTATTTCCATTTTTATGAAATTATTTGGTGTTCATCTTGCCCAGTATGTACCAATTCTTTTCCTTGAAGAAAATAATCATGTTTGGTGTGAGACTTCCATGTAATTTGAATCTTTGTCCTCTCTCATTCCTTCTTTCTAAGGTATACTTTTCCATATATTTCTCCCCATATTCACTCTTTCGCACAATTGCTTTTAAGTTTCCAAGTATTAGAGAGTATGTTGATTTAATTTGAAAGGAGATTTTCACATTCTTCATAGGGCTTCTCTATGTCTTCATCCTTAGCTATCAGTGTTGGTGCAATTATTTTCATGGTTGCATTTATTTAAAATAAATTGTATTGATGGATTTATTTTTTCATTGGCAAAATTTATTTTAGTACTCTTTTCCCTTCCCTCTCACAGAAATACATCCCATATAACAAAGAATAATTTTAAAGAAAAAGAGGGAGAGTTTAAAAAAAAGGAGGGAAAAATCAACAAAACCAAACAATTTATCAAAGATTCTGAAAATATAGTCAATGTTTTAGTCATGGAATTTTCTCCTTATCTGCAAAGGAGTATGTGTGTGTGTGTGTGTGTGTGTGTGTGTGTGTGTGTGTGTGTGTATAAAACATTGCATTACAAATTTGTTTAGCTATTCCCCAATCAGTGTATTTATAATCTGTTTCCTGTTCTCTTCTACCTCAAAAATGTGCTGTAAATTGTATTTTGGTATCTGGAGACCTTCTTTTTACCAATGATCTTCTTAGGGTATATGCCTAGTAGGAAAATAGCTAGGTCAAAGGACATAGACATTTTTGTTACATATGGTTGTAAGGGTTATGGGATTTAGAGATCTTCCATGACCCATTGGACTTGCTGACGTAGCAGGAAGGGGCGGAGCAAGAGGAAGCGGAAGCTAAACTAGAGTTCCTGTGGTGGCTAGCAGTGGCGGCGACGGCGGCAGGAGCAGCAGAGGCAGCAGCGGTGGCAGCGCGAAGCCCTTTTTGAGTCAGCCAGAATTTCTGCTAAGGACCCCTGCTGAGGATTGCCAGAGCCCGGAGCTGCTGGGAGCATGCTTCCTAGACACTGGGTGGTTGCTGTGAGTGGGGAGAGGAGGACCTTTGCCTGAGGTAGCCTGTTCTGTTTTAAAGGCTTGAGAATGTGGGTGCTTTCTATGTTATCTACCTGTGCCAATTTCATAACTACTCTGATGGCTTTCACTTTCTGGTTTTGGGACTCAGTCTTTTGGTATTTTAATAAATTTTCTAGCTTAATCCCCCATATGGCAAGCCTGATGTATTTTGTGATGGATAATTATATCAGCATATCTGTAATTTCCATAGGCATTGTGAATATGGCATTGCTGATACATTGGTTTTGCACATTTCTAAATTGCTTTCCAAAATTGTTGTAGTGATTGTAGCTTTACTAACAATGCACTAATATGTCTGTTTTTTCACAATCTGATCTCTCCCATTGACAGTTCCCATCTTTTGTCATGATGGCTAATTTTCTCTGTGTGTGAGGCAAAATTGAGAGGAATTTTTACTGTATATTTATTTTATTAATGACAGAATATATTTTCATATAGGTGTTACTGATGATGGCTTTTTAAGAAACACACACCTGTTATTGGTAGTATAATGTGCAATCACCAAATATTCAATGGATTCTAAAAACGAAAAATGACAAATGCTTAAGTAGTATATACCAAAAACTGAACTTCCAGAATTAGTTGCCCAAGAAATTTAAGCATTCTTTTAAGAGACAAGGGATGACTACATAAGGAATCTTTATTTCCATAGCTATTATGTCGTTGCGTATGGAACTCCTCATGAGGAAACTTCCTCTATTAATGAGGATCAGAATGATGCCATTGAGAAATTATGTGAATTTCCTAGGGTCATGCTGTCAGTGTTTATTGGTGTGAAGCCTTCAATCTTTATCCTCCTGGCGCAGAAGCCAAGTGTCCATCCACTAAACTATGCTTCCTCAAGAACTTTTCAAAGTTTGCACAATTTGTGGATTTCAGAACAAACCTTAAAACCACCTTTGATATACAAAAACCAGTAACATCATGAATACTAGGGGGTTTTATTAAATCAAGACAAGATCTAAAACAATGATACTCTAAAAAAACTCATTAATCGAAATTTCAGGGGATTCACCATAGCAAAATAATAGAACTAGATTTATGTTCTTTTCATTTACAATTGGATGATATAAGTAGACTTGATGTGGGAAAAAAATGCAATACAATTAAAAAACAAGCTCATTTATTTTTTTTTAATCTTACAGATGAAGAATTATGACTAAAAGCCCAGAGCAAAAAGGGTAGGATAGGAAAAGGGGGAGATGAAGACAATCTCTGGAAGAAAGAAGGGACTGCATTTTTTCTCAAACCTTGTAGAATTAATTTATAAAGGGGTGAATGGTGGGAAGCATTTAATAAGTGTCTACTCTTTTCCACTCTGCTAAGTGCTTGACAGATATTATTTGATTCTCACAACAGCCCTGGGAAGCAGAGGCTGTTTTTACACCAATTTTATAATTTAGGAAATTGAGACAGACAGAAGTTAAATGACTTGTCCAAGGTTATGTAGTAAGCTCATGTCTGAAGCTAGAGTTAAACTAAGGTCTTCCTAAATCCAGGACCAGCACTTTATTCACCATATCACATAACTACCCTATATCTTATAAGACATTCATGATTATGTTCTTTAATGTTAGAAGTGGAATAAATTAAGTATGCTTGGGACATTCTATAGATTCTAGAATATGTAGAATATATCCACGATTGTAACTATCAAATTTGACTTAACTTCTACCATTTTTTAAACTTTTTTCTCTCTTTTTTATTTTTTACTTTACAACATTAATTTCCACAAGATTTTGAGCTATGAATTTTCTCCCCATATTTCCCCTAAACACCACATCGAAACAGCTATCCCACTGAATATCTCCTCCCCCAATCTGCTCTCTCCCATATCTTCCCCCATATCCTCTCCGATTTTCCAGGAGGGACTGTGGATCTCTATGCTCTAGTGCCTGTATATCTTATTTCCCAGTTACATGTAAAATAATAATAAAAATTATATATATTAAACATTTTATTTTAAAACTTTGAATTCCAGATGTTTTCTTTTCCTCCCTGGTCACCCACCCTCAATGGGAAGATAAGCAATTCAATATAGGTTGTACATGTGTAGCCATGTAAAACTTTTCCATAGTGGATATATTGTGAAAGAATGACTATATTGAGGGGCAGCCAGGTGGCTCAGCAAGTAAAGAGCACCAGCTCCAGTGTTGGAATGACCTGGGGATTGAATCTGGGCTCAGATACTTCGCACCATACCCAGAAATAACTGGCCATGTAACCTTGAGCAAGTTATTTAACCCCAATTGCTTAAAAAAAAGAATGACTGTATTTCCCTCCATCCTATCCCACCCCCCCTTGTTCTATTCTCTACTTTCATCCCGTCCCTTTTCAAAAGTGGGTGCTTCCAACTTCTCTCCTTCCCCCCCGCCTGCCCTCCCTTTCATCATCCTCCCTCTCTCCCTTCCCCTCTACTCTCCTGTAGGGAGAGATACCCTATTTAGTGTGTATGTCATTCCCTCCGCAAGCCAAATTCAATGAGAATAAGGTTGACTCATTAACTATTGCCTTCCTGTTCTTCCCCTCCATTGTAACAGTTTTCCCATGCCTCTTCTATATGAGATAATTTACGCCATTCTGTCTCTCCCCATCTCCTCTCATTATATTTCTCTCTCACCTCTTAATTTCACCTTTTAAGTATCATCCCTTCCTGTTAAATTTGTCCTGTGCCCTCTATGTATACTTGACACATGTATACACACATTCACATAATGTATTCATATGACCATATACCCTCCTATATAGACATATATGTGTATGTATGCATATATATGTGTATATATACATATGTGTGTATATATAGGTGTGTGTGTATATTTATATATATATATATATATATATATATATATATATTCCTATTCCCTTCAACTATTCTCATAGTGAGAAAAGTTTCATAACTTACAATTTTCATTTTTCCATGTAGGAGTGTAAATAGTTCAACTTTCATAAGTTCCTTATGATTACTTTCCCCTGTTTACATTCTCATGATTCTCTTGCTTCTTGTATCTGAATGTCAAATTTTCTGTTGAACTATGTTTTTTTTTCATCAAGAATGCTTGGAAGTCATCTATTCCATTGAATTACCATATTTTCCCCTGAAGCATGATACTCAGGTTGGCTGGTTAGATGATTCTTGGTTTGAATCCCACCTCCTTTGACTTCCAGAATATCATATTGCAAGCCCTTCAGTCCCTGAGTGTAGAAGCTGCCAGATCCTGGGTTATCCTGATTGTGTGTCCACAATATTCAAATTGTGTCTTCCTGGCTGCTTGTAATATTTTCTCCTTGATCTGGGAACTCCAGATCCTGGTTATAATATTCTTAGGAGTTTTCCTTTTAGGATATTTTTTCAGGAGGTGATTGGTGGATTATTTCAACCTCTATTTTGCCCTCTGGTTCTAAAACATCAGGGCAGTTTTCCTTGAGAATTTCTTGAAGGATGATTTCTATGTTCTTTTTTTGATTATGTCTTTCAGGTAGTCCAATAATTTTTAAATTATCTCTCCTGGGTCTGTTTTCTAAGTTACTGGTTTTTCCAATGAGATATTTCACATTGCCTTCTATTTTTTTCATGTGTTTTGATCTGTTTAATAGTGTCTTGATTTCTCATAAAGTCACTAGTTTCCATTTAGTCCAGTCTAATACTGAAGGAATGATTCTCTCCAGTGAACTTTTGAGATTCTTTTTTCCATCTGGCAAATTCAACTTTTTAAGGCATTCTTCTCCACATTGCCTTTCTGAGTCTCTTTTGCCATTTGAGTTAGTCTGTTTTTAAGATGTTATTTTCTTCAGTCAGGTTGTTGACTCTCATTTCATAATTTTCTTGCATCAATCTAATTTCTCTTCCCAATTTTTCCTCCACTTCTCTTATTTGTTTTTCAAAATACTTCTTAAACTCCTCTATGGCTTGTAACCAGCCTTATTTTTCTTGGAAGCTTTTTGTGCAGGAGTTCTGACTTCATTGTCTTCCTCCTGTTCTATGCTTTGATCTTTTTTGTCCCCAAAATAGGATTCTAATGTTGGATTGCTCTGCTTGCTTTGCTTCCTTTGCTTGCTCATGTTGGTACTCAATTACTTGACTTTTGAGCTTTTTGCCATAGTAGAACTCTGCTATCAGAGAGGGGAGCTTTGCCCCAATCACTGGGGTTTTCACAGTTGCTGCAGCTATTAGTTGGGTGCCCTCTGTGAAGTCTCTACATGCTCTGGCAAACTGTTCACGCACCCCAGGACCTCCACCCTAGACAGCAATCCAGATCCAAACAGGTTAAAGCAAGAGTAATTACCCCTCAGACTTGTGCTTGGTCCTCCTACAATTTGTATGCCAGTAGCTCTGAAGCAGCCACATGGTGGCAGCTACATGGCCATGGTGCCTCTTCAGCTTCTTCCTCCAGGGGATAAAGGCCGGACTGCACTCCCAGACTCCTGGTTCCCAAAGTCCACACTGCACTGACCTCTCACTTTGTCCTTAGCATCTATGGAATGATAATTCTGGAAACCACCACAGCTGTTAGTGATCTGAAGTCCCTCCTGCTGGCAGCTGGTTGTGGCCACCATGAGGCTAAAACCTCTGGCTCATTCAGGGCTGGGCTTGGCTCCCAGAGTGCTGGCCTGCTGGACTGCCTTCAGCTGGAAGTTAGCTTCTCTGCTGTGCAGAAGTCCTGTTTCCATTCTACCTCCTAATGCCCTCCAGCATTATTTTAAAAATTATTTTAAATTAACATCATCTATATGAAGAATTCAAAGTAATTGGGAGGACTTATCTGACCTGATGCAGAGCAAAGCTAGCAGAACCAGAAGAACCATTTACCCAGTGGTCAAAATAACTCTGAAAAATTTCAGAACTCTAATCAGTGCAGTAACCTGTCATTATTTCAGAGGCTGGTTAGTGAATGTGCTACCCACTTCTTACTGTGAACTAGTTATTAAATGAAACAAACATTTTCAAAGAAGGGCAAGGTGTTTGATTTCTTTTGTTTGCCTTTGCTTAATTATTTCAAAGATTTTTTTTTACTAGGTGATTGAGTAAATGGAAAGTGAGAATAATATAGAAAAATCCATAAAATAGTCTTAAAAGAAAAAAAAACAGATTAAATTAGAGGAAAATGATGTTAGAATATTCTAAATTGTCTTTTCAAATAAATAGAAAAAGGGGATAAAATGATTATTGAATGTCCTTGTGCTACGTAAATCAATTTTCCATAGAAAAAATAGAATTGGAGTCATAAGGTAACTGTTCAAATTCCACCTCTAACAATTACTAGTTGTGTGATCTGTGGCAAATCACTTAACTGCTATGGTAACCCTTGACTCAAAGCCCCACAGTGGCTAAACTTGAATAGGGTTGGTCTGATACTTAGAGAAAAAGAATCAACATTTTCCTTTTTCTTGATTCCCCCATCTTCATTAATTTGCGAAAGCCTCCAAAATAAAACAAGTATAGAAATATTTCTAAAGTGTCCCAAATCAAGTGTCAAGGTCCTCAGATATTATATCATTGCACAAAGTGGTTATTGGGTCTTTACTACACAAACAGGTATATGGACTCTTAAGAGCTCACTAATCAATATAGAAACATAGGTCTTTATAAATATCCCATCAATTCCGCTCTTGTGGTGCTGTTGGGAACAACCCTCTGTCATTCTGGAGTATTTCTCTTTTCAAGAAAGTCCTGCACAATCTCCCCAAGACTTGTAGTAGCACCCTGTGGCTTAGATGATACTTTCTTTCCTCTCCCCACCAAATAAATACATTTTAGAGCTTACTGACTAAGCAACACCCATCTCACCAGACATGGATAACTAAATAGCTTTGTTCTTCAAGTAGAATGCCATAAAAAACAATGTGGAATAATTTCTTTCTTTTTCAAGAAGCACAATGCGTTTTTTTGCGGGTTGGCAGGGAGGGAGGCAGCAGCATCATGAAGGCCTCGGGCACCCTGAGAGAGTATAAGGTAGTTGGGTGCAGCCTGCCCACTCCCAAGAGCCCGGTGCCACCTCTTTATCGCATGCAGATCTTTGTTCCTGATCATGTGGTAGCAACGTCCTGGTTTTGGTACTTCGTTTCCCAGCTGAAAAAGATGAAGAAGTCTTCTGGAGAAATCGTGTACTGCAGACAGGTCTTTGAAAAATCCCCTCTTAGAGTGAAGAATTTTGGCATCTGGCTGTGTTATGATTCCAGGAGTGGGACCCACAACATGTACAGGGAGTACAGGGACCTGACCACTGCTGGTGCTGTCACTCAGTGCTACCGAGATATGGGAGCCCGTCACCGTGCCCGGGCCCACTCCATCCAGATCATGAAAGTGGAAGAAATTCCTACCAGCAAATGCCGCCAGCCCACAGTCAAGCAGTTTCACAACTCCAAAATCAAGTTCCCTCTGCTTCACAGAGTTCTGCGTCGCCAGCACAAGCCACGCTTTACTACCAAGAGGCCCAACACCTTCTTCTAAGATTAGAGACAATGAGGCACCTGTTTGGTTTAAATAAATTTCTCAATTGGAAAAAAAAAAAGCACAATGCATCAGGGAATCTCTCTATAGAAGGTCTTATGAGTCACCCATAAGTCAAATCCCAGATCTGGTGCTACCCAGAAAATCTCCCTTGTCTTCTAGAAGGCTGTGTTATATTATTATATTTATATTGTCTAGGGAATTAAAATCTCACACTCTTGTACAATAGAAATTGAGCTTCATGAATATTGTATATATATTCCCCATCCAGGCTATATAAAAAGTTATGTCTCCCAAAGCCATGGATTTGTTCTGTAAGTTGCCATCATACCTATTCATGATATTGTAAAAATCATAAGAAATTATAAAATTCAATTCTGGTGAGGCAGTGGAGAAGTAATTTCACTATTATATTTCTGGTAAAACTATGAATAAATGTGATCTTTTTAGAGGAAAATAAGCCCCAATTTTTCATCTACATAAATCATACTCTGAACCTTAGTGTCTTCATCTGTAATAGGGACAATAATATTCTCACTACTTACCTAAAAGAGTTATTATGACCAAAGTCCTTAAGACAAACATAAACTACTAGAATTCTGTGGGTATCTAACTTGTTTCTCTTTGAGATATGACAACATTTTACCTCTCTAGGAGAGTTCATAGTTTTTGCTTTATGTCAACTTTTGGAACTTTCAAATAATAGTGAATCTAAAGAGAATTTCCTGCCTCTTCATCAGAGCCATTGACTAAAGAGTACTGCATGTGCAATATAATACATGCTTTCCATCACTGAAGGTCTAGTGACTCCATCTGGACTTCCCAAACACCCCTCACATTAATAGAGCAGAAGCTAAGATAGATGTTGTGGCAATCTGAAGCCCCAGGCTACATTAGGAAAATATTATCCTCACAAACTCCTCAATTCAGAAACTGATAGAGAAGCATGAATTATGGCCACAGAATGCAAGGTACCCATAGAAAGGAGAAAGACAAAAAAGTCTCCCAAGGGTATTGTATGTGCAGTTAATCCCTTCCCAGACCTTGGATGTCTACCTGAATGTGAGTTGTATTTTTCCCTCTTACATAAACTGAAATGATAAAAAGTCTTCAAATTAGCAGCCAGTCCATAATTAGATTGTGACATCTACCCTTTCTCCTTCTTAAATAATCTGCTATACACTGCTATCTATCAGAGAGAATGCTCTGAGTTAATAAGTTTGAACTCAGTCACTAATCAAGATAGCTAGGCCCCAAGAGGAGTTCAGCACCCGAGGGCATCAATTCTGAAAATTTACAGTACAGAAATCCAGATCCAGAAAAGAAATTACTGGTTCTGGTTGGAAGAAAAAGAGAAGCAGTGGCAAGCAGATGACAAGATGGCGGTATGCAATATGAAACTTATGCATGCAAAAAGATAAGAAAATTAATTTGGGAAATGATACCACTACTATGAAATTTGTATCCCAAAGAGATTTTTAAAATGGTCCTATACATACAAAAATATTTATAACAGCTCTTTTTGTAGTGACAATGAATTGGAAATTGAGGGGATGCCCATCTATTGAGGAATGACTGAAGAAGTTATGATATATTATTGTGATAGCATACTGTTGTTTTGTGAGAAAGGATAAAGAGGATGTTCTCAGAAAAACTGATGCAAAGTGAAATGAACAGAACCAAGAGGACATTGTTCACAGTAACAGCAATACTGTATGATGATTAACTGTGAATCACTTAGCTATTCTCAGCAATAATAATGATCTAGATTATTATTGTTATACAGCTCCAGATAAAGAACTGTTGGAGTCTGGATACAGATTAAAGTATGATTTTTTTTTACTTTTTTTATTTCCCTCCCCACTTTGGTCTGTGTTTTCCTTCACAACATCACTTATATGAAAACATATTTTTGCAAGATTCCACATGTATAACCAACATCAAATTGCTTGACTTCTCAAAGGGGGGAGGGTAGAGAAGAGAATTAGAATTTGGAACTCAGAAGGTTAAAAAAATGTTAAAATTGTTTTTACATGTAACTTGGAAAAAATAAGAGTTTTAAAAAAGGAAATGATGGGTTTGAGGTGTCATAAGTAAGATATCCAGATAGAGATGCCCTGTGTAAACAATTAAAAACAGTCAAAAGAGAATTCAAGTTTATAGATAAGATTTAGGATGTATTGACCTAGAGACACAATTGAAACTGGATGAGTGAATGAGATTGCCATGGCAGGATATATAGAGAAGAAAAAAGGTCCAGGGAGAGAACTTTTCTGAACATCTGTTAAAGGGTTTGGGAATAATAAAAGAAGTCAACTAATATGGAATATGAATAGTACTTAAAGAGGTAGCTGAGAATCAAAAGAGGATGGGATTTGGTTGAGGGAATACAACATACTAATGGTGAATTAGCAGTCATTTCTTTCAATTGACATGATGACATTAACCCGGAAACTAGTAGGGATATAGATGAAGGAAAGCTAATTTAATAACTAGTGAGTCCAAGTTTGAAGATAGTAGCTTACAAACCACTATAGCATGATCAAATTATTGATTTCATTTGGTTTGCCAGTGACAATGTGGTGCCTTTCTTGATCTAATTTTCTATTCCTTTGTCTATCATTTAGGCTGATCCAACATAGAAAAACTGAGATTAACATGACAGAATTTTCCCCACGGTAAGTATTTTTTTCCCTTCTTCTTTTCTTTCCTTCTTAAAAGTTCAATTATTTATCCTATCCTGACTCTTATGCATGAATGCCTACTGGAAAGAACCTTCACAACACTTAGAATGATCAGGGAGAATAAGAGACAACTCATGCTGCGTCAAATATCCTTTGCATGAAACTGAAAATATTTATCGAATTGCCGAGGATGAGTTACTGACTTTAAAACAATGGACAAAGATTTCTGGTAGAATCAGATGGGAAATGGTTTATATTCAAGGTCATGGCCCTGGATAGGTGAAATCTCACTATGGTTAAACTATTTCAAGCACTGCGTTTTATTGGAAATGTGAAACCTAGACTGCTATAGGCAGCTGATTTTCTGAACCAAATGTGTTTTTCTTGACAGTTAGTATTTGTCAGATGCATGTGTTTGCCACCAAGTTAGCCTTTTCAGGATGTTCAGAAAAGCACATTGAGCTGCTTGGCTAGTGCCTTTGGTGGACGGCCTGACAAAATATCCCCAATTAGTTAGAGTTAGACGACACTTGCACACTAATGTCTTTACTGAGCTGATCAATAGTAAGATTGATCAGTCTTCTACTTCTCCAAGTTAATCTTATTATTGATCGACTTAGTAAACACATTTCTTTTCTTGAGCAGCATTCCTATAGAGTCTCTTTTCCTCAACCCCTATCTCCTAGATAGTCTGGTGCTATCAAGAAGAGAAATAGACCAACATTTTCTCCATTAAATGCTTCCATTACATCAGGATCATCTTTGGTCGTTACAAATATCTCCTAGAACTAAAGGATTTATAAGAGGTCTCTTCCTGTCTAATTTTTTTTCCTGTGGGTGTTAAAATATTGATAATGATCTGGCCCTTTCCTCCCTAACACTTAGTCTGTAGGTTGTAAATTAATAATAGTAACAAATTGAATGTAGAGAGCGCCTCTCCAATCACAGTGCTCAGGTCCCTAAATTTAGATGGCAAGGAAAAAAAAGCAAAAGCAAAAAAAAAAAAACACCAAAAGCAATATAAAACAACCACTATCTTCTTGCTTAGGTCTTTTTTCTTTTTAAAATTGCATTATAAGCAGGATGCTAAATAGGAAGCAATTTCACAAGAGAAGGCTACCACTGAGAAAAGGAATAAAGGGTTTAGGTCTCAGACAAAAGTGACTAAGAACAGCCTAACCCAGATATTTCCTCTAGTAATATACAAGATATCAAGGCAGGGAACTTTATTTCTCAACCTGGCTTGTGTTCTTTCTCTGGGTGACTTTGGGCAAGTCACTTAACCTCTCATTGCCTCATCTCCTCCATCTGTGAGCTTGGGGTAATACCACTGACCTGATTCACTGGGTTGCTGTGAGAATTAATGACAACATGTTTCAAAAGAGCTCCATGGGAAAGGAAAGGTGATATACAAAAAACACAGAGCATTGTTTTTGTGTGGAAGGGGAACAGGTTCAATGCCCCAGGGACCATCAGAGCAAAGACATGATAGATCACCTGCCATCCTAAAGCACAATAGGAGAAAGTCTTAAAGGCAGGTGGTTTCATAGCCCTAGGAGGAGGCTCAAGAAGGGGGTCTGAATATTGCCAGGATAGGAAATCTTAAGGGTTTTCCAAACCAGCACAATAAATTTAAAGGCAATTTATGGATTTTTTTAAATAGGAAACTATAGGGTGGACCATAGAAAGATTGTATAAAGCAGGAAACAATTGTGTTGCTATTTATTAGACTAGCTACCAGTTACAGAGGCTCCTTTTGGGAAGGGAGTTTGGCTCTCTAATCAAAATAATGTGCATATTTTGATCTACAAAGTCACACTAAAAAGTCAGCAAAGTCTAAGTGAAACTGGGACAAGTCATACAGGAGATACTTAATCATGTTCCTTGTACAAACCTTTTCCTTATATATTAAATCAGAGCCTGTTTAACATTTGATAACTCAGAAATGAGAGAATCAAGTTGTGTCCGCAAAGATCAGCTAAATTCATGGGGAAGAAAGTAGTTGACCACGATGTAGTGCCAATGCAATATTTTCAGTGCCAGCATTCACTATAAATATACCTGCATAGGGATCAATCACAAAATATAAAAGACTCTTCATATAGAAGACAGAAGCAAAACATTTTCAGACACCAGAAAACTGAATCCCAAAATCAGTAAGCCAATTTCATCATAGTAGCAAAGAAGTTAATAAGCCATAACAGCACAGAGAGCCACAACATACTTTAGCCTTCCCACAAACCAACACAAACCTAAATGGCAAACACCAACTTTTACTCACAAGCCTGTCTCCCTCAGAAGTGTCTTCTCCTCCCAACTGTGTCTATCTGCTCTGACTCTCAGCTTCCTGTATGCTCTGCTCCACCCTACAGCAAACTGCTCCCACCAAAGGCTCCATGTGATTACGTTCAGTTGATTAGGGTTCAGGGTTTATTTTCAAGGCAGGGAAGGTTTTCAAAGTCCCTTAGGCTTACTAAGGAACAGGGAAGATCTTTAATTCCCATTACCACTACACAGTCTGAGAGGTAAGTAATACCATTTAAAGGCCCCTGATTAAAGTTTACCAGAAAAAAATATAAACAACTTCATAGATGGCTAGGTGGTACAATGGATAGAGCTCTGGGCCTGGAATCAAGGAAATTCAAGTTCAAGTTTAGTGTCAGATAAATATTAATAGTGTGATCCTAGGTAAGTCATTTAATTTCTGTTTTCCTCAATTTCCTCATCTGTAGAATGGGGAAAATAACAGTACCTCCTAGGGTTGTTGTGAGCATAAAATGAGATAAAAACTCAAGCACTTAACACAATGGTGGATAGTAAGTGCTGTGTAAATATTAGTTATCATTATTATTATGTTGGTCAATATTTTCAACATCTAAAAAGGAGGTATCACATGTTATGTGAAAATGCAACCAAACTGGTGGAATTGGCATTTAGAAAGAATCTGTCACCATAACTTTGCTGTAACATTCTTGACCCAAAACTGTCACATTCCTCTATCTTACTATCAACTATTTATTCAATCTCTCCCTTCACTACACTTCCTAAGCATACTTTTCATCCTCATTGAAACCATTGCCCCTCAGTATTTTCTCAGGCCATTATCCTATTTGGACTTCACCTTCCTGCTCAGTTAGTCAGTTGTATCTGACTCTTTGTGACTCTGTGCACCATATTGTACATGGGGTTTTCTTGACAAAGGTGCTGCAGTGGTTTGTCATTCCTTTCTACAGTGGATTAAAGGAAACAGGATTGAGTTGCCAAAGGTCACTCAGCTAATAGTGTATGAGGGCAGATTTAAACTCAGGCCTTCTTGACTCCAGGAGCTATGTTCTATCCACTAAACCCACTAGCTGCCTGGCCTCGATTCTAGATTTAACCAATTCAACTCTACACTGGTATGTTTTGTCTTGAATCCCTTGTACAGTTTCTCATCCTTTGCCAAACCCCAAATATATGTTACTTCCACCAACTGTCCCTTCTGTTCCTGTTCATGTACTGATGAATGGAGCCAGAGGAAATTACACAACCATACTGACTGACTATACTACAAATATCTGTTTATCTAACCTCAGCTTGATTTTTATGATAGCAAAGCAATCCTTTTTCCCCACTCTCTTATCAATTCCCTGTCTCATTCTTCACAGATGCTACAGTATTTTAAACATTTTCTTCTCTTCTCAAACTTCTCACATGTACCCTTCCCCAAATCTCATCAATTGAACATTTCTCTTATTTTACAGAGAAAATTGAGGCTGTTCACAATGAGCTTCCTCTTTTCCCTTTATCTTCTCAAAATATTTTGACATGATTTCCAATTGATGTATTAGGGCTGGTCTCTTTTTTACCTTTCTAATGCTTCCTTGCAGTCAATAGGTCTGAGCAATGAACATTTTTTTACATTGTGAAAGTAGCTATGACCCAATACCACTGTTATCATGTAATAGCTACAGAAAGGATGTTTTTCATATGATGTAA
This sequence comes from Petaurus breviceps papuanus, assembly GCF_028583685.1. NCBI lineage: Eukaryota > Metazoa > Chordata > Mammalia > Diprotodontia > Petauridae > Petaurus > Petaurus breviceps. Next base: position 24,330,792 of record NW_027185712.1, read on the forward strand.
ATACCACAAACCAGACCTGATATAAACAGCAGGAATGTTGAGTGAGGAAGAGGAGGGGGAAACTGAGTTGTAAGGGGAACAAAAACCTTGGGACACCAACCATTGCTAGAAGTAGTGGGAGGGGCCCAGATCAGAGTTAGAGCTGAGCTCAGCCTACCCTACAATTCCTAAAAGTCCTATTTTAACCAATACTTCTTATTAACTAAAAGCTAAGTTGTTGTTCCTAGCTATGGAAGGACTATCTTCTAAATCAAACCCTGGGGCTAAGAAGCTCCAGTCTCTTTCTAGTAATGGATTCACCTAATAACAGTGTCTTATATCTGTAGATGTGTTTGACTTTTCAATGTGTGCTTACATAAATATTTTATTTGGTCCTATGAGATAGAGTACCTTTAAAGATATAGATAGATAGATAGATAGATAGATAGATAGATAGATAGATAGATAGATAGATAGATAGATAGATAGAT
>NW_027185712.1:24331271-24336358 GCF_028583685.1 Petaurus breviceps papuanus
GATAGATAGATAGATAGATAGATAGATAGATAGATAGATAGATAGATTAGTAATTGGAAACAGAAATAATCTGACCTTAGATCACATAGATAATCAATGATATTACTGAAGAGTCAGAAGAACTGGTTTTAATACTGACTCCAACACTTATCTGCATGAGCATGGACAAATAATTTAAACTGCTCAGCATCAATTTTCTCATCTGTAGAATGGGAATAGTAATATTTGCAATTTTATAGTGTCATTACAAAGAAAACATGCCATACACTAAAATTAGTATGCAAATTTGAATTATTCTTCTTATTATGAAATATCTTTCTTTTCTTATTCATTGGAATTCACACAGAAACAGAAATGGGGCAAGTCATTATCCTGCTATTTCAAAGGTAGATAAAAACAACTTTTTTTTTATAGTTTAATAGAAGTACTAGGGTTTGTGTATGTTTTTTGTGAACTCACTGAAAGCATTCTCATTCTATTTCCAGTAGCAAGACAACAGCGATAATAATTACCTCATCCTACTTCCATGTGATTTTGATTTCCTCAGCTAAGTCTCTATATTTTGAAAAATTTTTGTTCTATGCAGGTGGGAGATTATGAGTATTTCCTATTCTTATTGTTTATATTAGTATTATCTCATTCTTGTATTTTTATGGGGTTCAGATACAAACTGTCCTGGAGCAAGTTGTCATTCTGTTATTATTCTTTAAGATCTGATGCTCTACAGAATTTGCACAGATGAATGAAATAACCTTTTTGTAGTTGAATAAACTTATTATATTCACTGAAAACATCCTTAGTGCAACTCCAGTAGGAGGGCAACAGAGATACTATACACAGAATTTTTATCTCTTCTGTGTTATCTATTAAAAATGTTGTTCTTAAGGTTTTATAAATCTATGCTTTGTTCAGGCAACATGGATAGTGGTTTAGCCTGTAATAATAGTCCAAGCCCATGACAGTCATTGTTGAGTTCTGCAGAATATTTTGAGGTCTATTTCTGTAGTATGAGGAATTGTCAACTCTCAGTCAATGAAAGATATTTTAATTCTAGTGATTAATTCAAGCTACCAGAAGATCAGGTCTTGATAGGTATTTAGTAGGTGCTTATTATTAGTGCTATTGTCATCATTACTGGTGTTTATGTTGATGATGAGGAGAAAGATAAACTTAGATTTTCTGACTTCTTTTCTGATAGGTTTTTTATCCATTATACCACTAATATATTTAAAGAATTTCTTAGCTTTCCTACATAGATATTGAAGATCTCCAATTTGTTGTTTTTGAGCAAAAGATGTGTAGTCAGAAGGTTCCAGCTCCTCCTGATTGCTGCAAAGTAGAAGGAAGAACAACTTTCACTCTTTGTTTACTTCTGCTAAGCACGCTCAAAGGCCCAAATCTGTGGTTTCCCACAAGCCCCATGTGGGGAAATGGAATCTTCAAGCTAAGACTCATTACTATGTGCAGACTTTTCCTTCCCTTAGTGTATCATACCATTCAACTGAACATTTAGACAGGGAGAAGTGATATTTATAGTATTTAATTAAGCTGAATGATAGTCACATCTCCAAATAAATCTGCTTCTATGAAACTGACATGGCTCTAAGATATTCACTTTACAAAGCAGTAAATGAAGAATTTTTAATAGAAAAAAAATTCAAATCAACAAATAGGGCAGAGACCAAAAGTAGAGGACTTGGCACTGGAATGTCTTAGAATTGGATCATGTTGCCTCATAGTTCTTACTACCGTTGGAACTGTCCTTACTTTCAAAACATTGCTAATTTATTTTTTTAAGTCACTCAGCTTGATGTATGCATGCATGTATATATTGTGTATATGTACACAAGTACATATGCATGCATATATTTATATGTAGAGGTGCAAATATAGATAAAAGTATATAGGTATATGTGTTTATAGATATATACAGAGAAATGTATAGATATATAAGTATAAATCTCTATATATGTATTGGTATGTGTGTGTATATATACATACATACATACATATATATATATATATGTCTATATATGTAATGATCTTTTCCTCATCCAAAGAGTCCAAACAAAAATGGCTTCTAGATCAAGTTCCCTGCCACCTATACAGATTTCAAAAGAAAAGTGGAACTTTGAATTTAATAATATTGAAAATTCTCTAAATATTTCCTTAAACTTATTTATTATGAATTTCCTCATCCTTATGCTATATGTGCATTCCAGTGGCAACACTTCCACTAAGGCAAATTATATTCTTTTTCAACTTTTATAGAAGTTTTAAAATTCTAGAATTTTTATCAGAACTTATCCTAGCAAAATGGAGCATAATGGGTAATTTAAAGCCAACTCTGGCCATAGAGACACTGACTTCTTGCATCCTTTTTATGAATAACAGATTGGTACCTATATCTCTTTCCTTTATGGAAGTGAGTTTGTTTCACCTATGCTAGTTTTAAAAAGAAAGAGAATGAAAATCCCTATTCTTAACACTGGGAATCTCTGAAAACAGTTGTATTTGAGAGATTGATGTTTATATATATTTAACTTGTCTTTTGTAGAATATCAATACTTAACTCAGATTCTCATACATCCTTTCCATCCCACCATCACCTCATCTCTTTCCTGTCCCTAAAACAAAGCAAAGTAAAACTTTTCTATTAAGAAAATAAATGTTCTAAGTATTTCCAGGGTAAACACCAGATTTAATCCAATTGTGTTTACATTAAGATAGAATTCTTATTGAAAGGAAAAAGTTTCCCTCCTACTTTAAAGCTACTAGGATGAGGAAACTCATACAAGGAGCACTTCCAACTAATATTTTATAAGATCACGCTATTCATTACCATTAAAATTAAAATATTAACTAAAATCTATTTTGAAATACCAAAGTACTAAAATCTGTGATGAGATTTTATTCTCTATGAATAAACATAGCTAGACATCTGTCCTTCATTATTATCTAGTCCAAATTAGAAACAAAAGCTTGATTGCACACCTTAAAAAGAAAAGAAATTTCTCTGGATATCATCTAATAGAATTTCTAAGTGAGAACATGTAATGTCAGACAATGATGACTATAATATATGTAGGTAGATATATACTGTGCTATTTTGAAATATTGTGGATATGTGAAAAATGCTAAACAGAATACAGTCAAAAGTTTAAAAATTCACTTTAGAGCAAAAAGCTACAGATACCAAAACTCAGGCTTATTGATGCATATACCACTAGCATACCAGAACCAAGACTATCATCTAGAGCAAAGCAAAATGGAAAATTCTGGGCCAATTCAATTTTGAAATTTGCTACTGAAGAGGGAGGAGATACTAATGTGGAGAATATGGAAAAACTGCATAGCAAGGAATGACAAAAATTATTTTGAATGGAAGAGAAAATAGTGTTCCTTAGTAAAAATAAAATGAAGTTATTAACTTAGAGAAAATAAAGCAAATGTATGATAAAACTTGCCACTTTCATGGCAATGAAAGGCTATTTGAGTATGGGATAGATCACTTGAAAGACAGGACTCAAAATAAAGCCCAGGCAGTTTTGAATGGAAACAGGTGACTCTTGAATGTCAGAGAAAGAAAACATTGGGATAACCCTTTAAGAAGTCTCTGTAGATGATGAACTTAGGAAGGTCATAGAAAACTCTTCTGGATAGCTTAGATGTTTACTTAGTGTCTGGCAGAATGAAAGACTCTAGGATTCTTTAGTTTATTCATTCAATGAGAAACATTTAATAATTCCAATACTTCCAATGGATCTGAGCTTTTATTAATTTAAGCAGTCCTTCCATAAATCACCCATTCATTCCTGCCCTTCTTGTACAACTCCTATTCATGTCTTCCTATAAGTTTGTCATAGGTAATCCACCCAATGTCCTTAGGCTATTATTAGCTTTCTTTTGATGGACTCAGGGCTGCTAATGGACAAAATGGGTTGTCCACTACTTATCTCTCTTTCACCACAAGACTAGATCATTTTTTTAAACATACATTTCTTTGCTGAAACCCTATACATCTCTTCTTCTTCATGATTACTTGTTTATAATTGGTAGTAGACTATTCATGCCCACTTTCCATTCCTCCATTGCTTTCTGGGGTGGTCCTTACTGTTTTAATTTTATGACAGAACAGGATTTGTGACCAGTAAATACCAGCTAGAGAGAGACAGAGAGGAACAGAGATGAAAATAGAGAAAGAAAGACCCAGAGATAGAGCAGAGACACACAGAGAAGCAGAAAGAGAAAGATGGAGGCAAAGAGAAAAAGAAACAGAGATAGAGAGACAAAGCAACATAGAGAGGAGAGAGCAAAAAGAGAGAAGAAAAAGAGAGAAAGAAACAGAAAAAGAGAGAACTAAAATATAAAGGGGTGCCTTAGATTTCATGGTATTGATTCATGATATTCAAGAAATGTTAAGGGCTTTAATTACCAGACTGAAGAGTTTAGACAATTGGCTTATGAAGATGATGGACTATTGTGCCATAAAAAATAATGAAAAAGGATTCTGGATAATATGAAGTGATGCAGAGTGAAATGAGCAGAGCCTGGAGAGTAATTTATACATCAACAACATTTTAAAGAACGACTACTTTGAAAAACTTAAGATCTTTATCAAAGTAATAACTATGTCTCTAGAGGACCTATGATTAAGCATGTTGCCCACCTCCTGACAGAGAGATAATGGACACAAGTACAGATTTATTATTTTTTGAAATGGCTATTTTATATACATGTATACATGTATGTATATATATATGAATATATGAGAAATTTTATACACTTCTTTCAAAACTGTCTCATTTGTTCATATTTCCTTCCATTCTTTTTGTGTTTAAAATATCACAATATTCCTCTTTAAAAAAAAAAAAAACCTATTGCTAATCTCCCCTTTCTTTCTTGAAAGTTCCATTACCATTTACTGAAAGAATGGAGGGTGGAGGGGAACTTCACATCAAATAGGTATAGTGAAACAAAAAGAGAGAATTCTAGGCATGGTTGACAGAGAAATACCCAAAGCTGAGAAATTAACTCTCTCTCTCTCTCTCTCTCTCTCTCTCTCTCTCTCTCTCTCTCTCTCTCTC
>NW_027185712.1:24336368-24418868 GCF_028583685.1 Petaurus breviceps papuanus
CTCTCTCTCTCTCTCTCTCTCTCTCTCTCTCTCTCTCTCTCTCTCTCACTGTCTTCCTTTGAATACTACTTTAACTGCATCCAACAAACTTTGATACATTCCCTCATTGTTGTCATTATCTTCAGTGAAATTAATGATTGTTTCTATAATGTTTTTAACTCATTCTTTAGGATTAGCTTATTTATAACTAATAATTTATTATTCATCTATGATTCCGTAGCCCTTTAACGAATGTAATTTTATTGCATCTGAAAAAGATGCATTTAATATGTCTGCTATTCTGTATTGGTTTGTTGAGGTTTTTATGACTTAATACATGGTCAATTTTTGTGAAGCTGTCACATGCAAATGAGAAAAAGTATATTCCTTTCTATTTCCATTCAACTTTCTTCAGAGGTCTACCATATAGAAATTTTATAAAATTCTATTAACTATTAATTCCTTTAACTTCTTTCTTATTCATTTTATGGTTAGATTTATCTAGCTTTAAGAGGGGAATGTTGAGGTGCCCTCCACTAGTATAATTTTACTTTATATTTCCTCCTGTGACTCATTTAATTTTTTCTTTAATAATTTTTACACACAAACTTTGATAGACTGGACTCTTCTCAGAAATGCAGGGTTATAAGTCAACTCCAAAAGACTCATGATGGAGAGAGATGTCTACATTCAGAGAAAGAAGTAGAAAGAACAGAGTTTGAATGCAGATTGAAGCAAACTACCTGCTCTCTGTCTTTTTCTTGTTTGGTTTTGTTTCCTCTTTCCCGTTGCTCATTCCATCAAATACAATCCTTCTTTATAACTTGACTAATGTCTAATGTGAAACTATTTTCAGATCCTATACTTGATTGTATGCCACCAGGGGAGAGGGGGGAAAGAGAGGGGGAGAAAATTTGGAACACAAGGAATTGAATCTGTAAATCAAAATAAGCAAACAAATTAATAAAGACCAAAACAATTAAAAAATAAAGAATTTTGATGCAAAGTGAATAGAGCACTGGCCCTGGAGTCAGAAGGACTTGAGTTCAAATCCAGCCTCAAACACTGGACACACTTACTAACTCTGTGATTTTGGGCAAGTCAAAACCCCAATTGCCCTCCAAAAAGCAAAAAAAAAATTAATGCAATGTTTTTGGTTTATATATGTTTGGCATTGATGTTATTTCAATGTCTATAGATCCTTTTGACAAGATTCAAGTTCCCAGATCAGCTCTTTTAATTGTATTTGTTTTTATTTTTGTTTTTTCCAAGATTATGATTGCTAACCCTGGTTTTTTTTTTTATTTCAATTGAAGCATAATGGATTATTTTTAGTCCTTTATTTTAGCTTTGTTTGTATGTGTCTCTGTTCTAAATGTGTTATTATAAACTACATATTGCTGGATTCTAGTTTCTTTTTTTTTTTAGATTTTTCTTTTTTGCCAAAAAGAGGGGGCAAGGTAGGGCAATTGAGGTTAAGTGACTTGCCCAAGATCACATGGCTATTTTTGTGTTAAGTGTCTGAGACCGTATTTGAACTCAGGTCCTCCTGACTTCAAGGCTGGTGTTCTATTCACTGTACCACCTAGCCACCCCTGGATTCTGGTTTCTAATCCATTCTGCTACCTACTTATGTTTTATGGGTGAATTAATCTCATTTGCTTTCACAGATATGATTACTAACTATGCATTTCCCTTTCTATTTTCTTCTGTTTTCCCTTCTCTCTCTCTCTGTATACTTTGTATCTTCTCCAAAATCTGTTTTTACCACTCCCTCTATCACACCCACTTTCTCTTGTTCCAACAAGTTTTCTATTCCCAACTGTTGAGTGGATGTATGTGTGTATGTGTGTTTGTGTGTGTTATCAATTCAATTCAAATTAGGCTGAGGTTCAAGTGGTGCTGACCCCCCCCCCCCATTTTCCCCCTACTATAAAAGCTTTTCCCTGTGCACTACTTTTATGTGAGATAATTTTCCCCATTGTTCTTCTCCCTTCTCAGTGTATCCATCTTTCTCACCAATTCATTTTTAAAAGATCATTCCTACATAATCCCTCCATAATCATCTCACTCCCCTCCTCCTCGAGCTATATATGGTCCTTCTATCTGCCTCAATAATGGTAAAGTTCCTTTAAGTTACATGTATCATCTTACCACATAAGAATGTTAACACTTTAATATTATTGAGTCTTTTGTTTTCTCTTTCATGTATACATTTTTATGCTTCTTTTAAGTATGATGCTTGAGAGTAAAATTTTCTATTTGATTCTGATATTTTCTTCATAAATACTTGAAATTCCTTTCCTTTACTAAATATACATTTTCCCCTGGAGGACTCAGTTTTTCTGGGTAAAATATTTCTGGATGTAATCCTAGTGCCTTTGACTGTTATAATATTATATTCCAAACCCTCCGCTCCTTTAACATGGTAGCTACTAAATCTTCTGTGATCCTTACTATTGCTCCATAGTATCTGAATGGTTTCATTCTGATTGCTTGAAATATTTTCTCTTTGACCTCAAAGCTCTAGAATTTGGTTATAATGTTCCTGAAAATTTTTGTTTTGGGATCCCTTTAAGGAGGTGACTGATGGATTCTTTCCATTTCTATTTTTCCCTCTGGTTCTAGGTTGTAAGGGCAGCTTTCCTTTATAATTTCTTGAAATGCAATGTCTAAGCTCTTTCTTCAATCATAACTTTCAGAAAGTCCAATGAGCTTATATTATCTCTCTTTGATCTATTTTCCAGATCAACTGGGGTTTTTTTTAATGAGATAGCTAACATTTTCTTCTATTTTTAAAATTGTTTTGGCTTTGTTTTATTGTATCTTTATGTCTCATAGAGTCATTAGTTTCCACTTGCCCAATTTTAATTTTTAAATAATTATTTTCTTCAGTGAATTTCGTGCCTCTTTTCCCCCATTTGACCAATTCTGTTTTTTAGAGGGTTGTTTTCATCTGTGAAGTTTTTTACTTCTTCTGCCACATATATCTATGCGTTGTAATGGATAGAGTTCTGAACCCAGAGTCAGTAAGAAGTGAGTTAAAATCTGGCCTCAGAAACTTATTAGTTGTGACCCTGGCCAAGTCACTTAACCCTGTTTGACTCAATTCCTCATCTATAAAATGGGCTGGAGAAGGAAATGAGAAACCACTTTAGCATCTTTGCCAAGCAAATCTCAAATGGAGTTCCTAAAGAGTTGAACAAAACTGAACAAAAACAATTAACATTTGATTAATTCTGTTTTTATTTTTATTTTCTTCAGTATTTTCTGCCTCTCTTGCCAAGTTGTTCATTTTCTTTTCATAATTTTCTTGCATCATTCTCATTTATTTACTCAATTTTTCCTCCACCACTCTTATTTTATTTGTAAAATATTTTTAACTCTTCAAGGAATTATTGTTGGACTTATGTTGAATCCACATTTTTCTTTGAAGCTTTATTTATAGATGTTTTGACATTGTTGTCTTCTTCTCAGTTTGTGTCTTGATCTTGCCTGTCACCATAGAAGCTTTTTATGGTCAAGTTCTTTTTGTTTGCTCATTTTTCCAGTCTATTTCCCGACTTAGAACTTTATATTAGAGGTGCGCTTTCTTCTGGGGGTGTCGAAGGGAACTTTTCCAAACTTCAGTTTTTTTTTCACTGCTGTTTTCAGAGCTATTTCTGGAAGCTTGAAACTTTTTGGTGCTTTTCAAATAGAGAGATGTGGTCACTGCTCTCATGGTCTATGCTTTCATCCTTTTTTTCTGGGAAGGGTCCCTGATCCCTTAAAGTGGCAAGAAATACTGTTCTTCCGGGTCTCTGCTCCCTTGTTTCTGAACATGTCCCTCTTTGCCATGGAACTGTGAACCAGAAGTGGAAATAGTTAATGGAGTTGCCAAAAGCACCCAGTCCCGTTCCCGGTACTAGCACAGGGGTCTTCTTTCTGACTATTTGCCAGATCCCCTCATAATCTCTGGCCTGAGAGCTTTTATAGCTGCCACTACTGCTATTGCTACCTCCAAGGCCCACAGCTGGTGTTGCTGCCACATGGGTCCCAGGATAGTCTCCACCTTAGTGTCACAAACTTCTCCTTCCAACTGTCTAAGTTTTCTTGGGACGCAAAAATATTTCACCCTGTCCTTTTGTTGGCTTTGTCATTCCAGAATTCTACTTGAGGCATTCTTTTAAAATGGTTTGGGGGACAATGTTAGGAGAGATCAACTGCTTCCTCTACTCTGTCATCTTGGTTCCATCCATCCCTGGAAGTCTCTGCGAAGGGCTTGGAATGTCAAGCAGTGAGTTTTGTATTTGCTTCTGAAAGAAATAGGAAGACACTGGAGTTAGAGAGTGACATGATCAGACCTTCCTTTTAGGAAAAATTACTTTATTGGCTGAATGGAAAATGTATTGGAGTGGGCAGAGACTTGAAACAGGCAGACCCACCAGGAAGCAACTGGAGTAAAGGTGTGTGAGTGTGAGATATTTGGTGAGATATTAAAGTGGTAGCAATGCCACAGGAGAGAAGGGAGCACATTACAGAAATGCTACAGAAGGAAAATTGGCAGACTTTGGCATTATATGTCTGACTGAAAGATACAGAAAATATATTTCATAGTGTTTGTTATTTCCTGATCACTATAAAAGGCACCTTTTTCTCCTGGTAGAGTAAAACACCACCTTAAAGTTTCTCCTCCAATGAGGCATCTTCCGTGTGTTCAATATTATATAAAGTCCTTTGAAAGAGCTAACAAAAGAGACAAATTTGTTTGGCTCTCAGATCACTAATATTAAGAGCAGCATAAAATAGGAAGATGTGTGCTCACCAAAAGTATTTGTTTTTGCCATAGAGTCGATCCCTCACAAAGTCCAAGTCAAAGGGTAAGTTTCCCCCAAATGGTGAGGTCCTCTGGATACTTGTGCTTGTGGATTATACAAAGCCCCAGGATAACTATTTTCTAATTGGAAATAGGTGTTCTCTATGAACTTCATAAAGACTAATGTTGATTATAATACTCTTGAATTTCAATAATCAAGAATTATTAAGGACTTTAAAAGTCAAAATTAGTTTAGATTTCATAGAATCTGACTACCATTAAAATGACATTCATACTAAAAATATATGCATCCAATTTGAGATATCAAGCATATATCTCCCATATGCCTTTCATTCCTTACAATCACAACTTTGTCAGAGAGTACGAAATGAGATTTGCCATACTGAAAGAACACACTAGGGGTGATTTGGGTCAGGCAGACCATAAATGGAGGGGACTATTGAAGTAGTAAGGGGTAAGATTGGAAGGAACACTTAGGGGCAGGGATATAAAACTGAAAGAGGGGCCTCAAAGGTGGAAACATTTAGGAACATTTTTCAGTTTGGGCTAGCTTATCATTCCCTTTCTTTTTTTCTAAGGGTTCTGGGGATTAGTATGCCTACATTCCCTCTCCAATGCACTTGTTAGAAGCCTACCTAGCCAATATCAGAATCATCAATGTATACCATGTCATCCTCTAATTCCTTGAAACAGGGGTCATAATAAGGGTCTTCTTCTTTTGTTTCCAGCCAAAACTTAGTCTAGGAAAGTATATACCAGTGAACCAGTGCATCAACTGAGACAGAAACTTTCTATCATTTATAAGACTGGATACCATGAATCAAAAATTACCTGTCCCTTGACAAGACAGGGATGAGTACACCTTTCTCTCTGCAGGTGATTCTCAGTATACCAGTACTATATTGTTTCTATTTCCCTCTATTGATCTTCTCTCAAGTGTTCGTCATCATTTTATTCTGCTCAGGTTCTTGGATTTCCTCACATAAATATATATTGTTAAGATATTTTTAAACTAGAAATTGTCACCAAAGTCTATGTGACTTCTGTTCTTCATTAAGTTTCTCTACCACTTATTATAGGATAGCTATCTTAAAAGTAGTGCTCATGAACTTAAAAAATAACTTAATAACTATATTTTGACATAATTTCTTTGTAAATCCTATGTTTTGTACTTTATTTATTGAAAAAATATTATTCTGGGAAGGGGGTTATAGGCTTCACCAGATTTCCAAAGCAGTCCTCAACACAGAAAAAGGTTAAGAACCTGCTCTAGAGCACATTTTTTTTATTTAGTAGGGTTTATCCTACCGAGTAACCTATTGTGTATGGAAAAACATCACTAAAGAGAGCATTATCACTTAAATTTGGTCAAGGAATACATCTACCATTCTGGAGAAATGCAGGCTTTGCTTGGAACATACTACCAATCACTCAGAGCAGCTAAGTCGTGCAGTGGATAGAGTGCCAGACCTGAAGTAAAGAAGATGCATCTTCCTAGGTTCAAATCTGGCCTTAGATATGTAAGAGCTGTGTGACCTTGGGCAAGTCACTTCACCATATTTCCCTTAGTTTCCTCATCTGTAAAATGAGCTGCAGAAGGAAAATGACAAACCACTCCAGTATCTTTGCCAAGAAAACCCCAAATGGGGCCATGAAGAGTTAGAAACAACTAAAACAATTGAACAACAACCCATCATTTCCAACAAAATCTTCTCTTTTCTGTACTACTATAGCTTTTATTTTCTGGTACCTGAAGAAAGAGCACAACATTTTGAAAGTTTTCTAATGGGCTAACAATTTTCAGAAATAGATTGATGATTAAAAAAAAAATCACTATTCTACCCTATGTTTGTTTCAGACCTAGAAGCAATGGGTAGAAGTACCTGGGAGATAGCTTTCAACTTAGCCTAAGGAAGAACTGCCAAGTAATTCAGTATTTCCCACAATTCAATTATCTAACTTGGATGAAGAATAAGTTCCCTGTCTCTTGAAGCTCAGATATGGGGTATACAATACATGCAATTGTAGCTTCTCTTTTGGAGAATGTTTTAGTCTATTGCCTATATCTTTGTGCAAACACATAAATTTAGGAATCAGGAGATATATAGATCTTCTCATTTTTCAGTCATATGTACAATTTAAATAGCATCTCCTTTGATAACTATTTTAAATGAATACCATAAAGAGTCTCTATTGTTAGCCACAGAGTCATGGATAACTTCCACAGACAAAGCAAAATAGAGCACTGAAGCATTAATATAAACTCACCTAATTTTGGCCTATATCTCAAAGGTCTTGCTCATAATACGTCTAACAGGGATCCAGTTATGATGGTTCATATTTGTGATACCTGCTGCATGACAACCTCTTCATTGAGTTTGGGAATTATTAGCTATAGTAAAACTAAGTTGATTGAGTGTTTCCTCTATGCCTTGCACCAATATGGGGAGCCCCTGAAAGTGGGGACCACCAGATAACTTAAGGAGAGGCAAATTGATCTAGGAGAGAAATGGAATAGATGAGCACATTTGCGCCAGTCAGAAGTGGGATTGGGCTGGTTACTGTTCAATTCACCCGGAGTGGGTGTGAAATATGGAAGCCGAGTCTCAAAAAACAAAAACAAAGCTAACAGGAGCATGTGTTCATTTTAATATCTGGATAATTGCTTTGATCTTCCAGTTTGTATTGGCTGTGAAGCCACAGTCATTTAACGAGCTTTTGCAATATAATTAAATCATTCCAATACCATAGTGCTAATGTGGATTCTCCCCCATCTCATGCCAGTACAAGATTATCCTTTAATCAGTTACTTCATTCTATGTATTTTGGTACAAGCCTGTACATCTCAAAATCACACAGAACTATGCCACAACCCATCTCCAGGAAATAATCTCTGCATTAATTCAATTTTTATCAGCCTACTAAGCACTTTAATCTATACACTTTATGTCCATGTGCATATTTATTCCATCATCTTCCAAAAGAATCTAAAAAATGGGAAAAAAGTATATAAATATAGGAATGAGACAGGAACAAAGGAGGAAAAGTATTAGATGAAGCAACTGTCAGTCCCCAAAATAAACATCACATGAGATAGGTGCTATTGAGTGGCTCCTGAAGTATTTGTTGTTTGACCCTCTGCCCCCTCTCCTTTTTTTTCCTTTTCCCTTCTTCCAATAGTCTTTTCCTATATCCTCTTTCTCTTTTCCCTCTCTCCTTCCCTATGTCTTAGGTCTGTTAAGGTACATTCATGAACAAAGAACAAATTAATCTAGAATCTCCACTGGCGTATCTCTTAAGGCAATAAAATAATCTCAGAATTTTCTCCAGAATTACTTATTATTATGTTCCATGTGCTTCCAAATTTCTAAACCCCTTCTTTGCAAACACTATAATAAATCTGTTTATATTTGTGTATGAATATGTATACCAAGGGAAGGAAATAAAGTTCTCCAATTAGTTTCATTCACAGAAAACTGACAGGATAATAAAGGATAAGACTCACAGAACTGTAGCTATGTTATATGAGAGGGCTGCCACATGGCAAATGAATCCTAATATTGACTGGCACAAACTAATAAACATCACTGCAGAAATAATGCCGACAAAATAAATAAGACTGGGCCAAAGCCAAGAGACTTTGAGAAAGGAATACTTTAGTAATTATGAACTTCTCTATAAATATAATGGACAAGGTAGAAAAGCAATTTCCAATTTGTGATATTGCTAAGATTTATACACGGAACCACAGGCAATAAATCTATGAAAATTATGTGATCTATGAGGCTTCACTCACAATATGGTGTTGGGTTGTGGTTAAAGTATTATAAAAATGGATCATGCAGAATTCTAGAAAAAATTAGTCAACAGATAAAAACATAGCTGAGATCTACCTATGTTCTATATCTGTGACATGTGCCATTAAAATTTGACAGTTGGACACAGAGCAATGAACATTATAATTTATGTTCATATTCTCAAACTATTCCAAAAAATAGAATAGAGTAGTCAATAGTCCCTTGGGGACTTAGCTTCCATCACCCTCTACTGAATGTCAAAAGATAGTTTCCTCCCTAGCAATTTGCTCCCCAGACTGACTGAGCAGTGGAGGCAACTATTGCACCAGATATACCTTCAAACCTAGGGTAGTTTCAGAACATTTAAAATCAATGAGATTGTCTCAGGAGACTGGGTCAAGTTTGGAACGGATACAGAAAGTTTAAAACTATTCTGTCAAGTCATCCTATTCTAGGGAAGTCTAAATGATAGGTTATTTGTAAGCATGCAGTCTTAGAACAATGCTAAGACCACCACCCCCTTCTTTAAAACAAAACATAAGAACAACTCAGGATCTAGGGCAACCAGGTGCCACCACATTGTTGCTGGATAATAAAAGCAAAGCATCTAGATGGGTTAGAGTTAACCACAGTGAAATCAATTTTTATGGCTCCATTGAGGGAAGGGTTCAACCATTTTGTGGTCAATGACCCTCCACGGGATTCTGGTGCAACCTATGAACACAACCACAGTATGATATTTTAAATGAACAAAATTAATAGAGTGGAAATAGAAAACATAATATAGAATTAGAAAGGAAACCAATTATATTAAGGAAAAAAAGCTGTATCTTAGCCCATTCAGGTTCTCAACACTGCCAATATCTATCCATGGATATCTTGGGTTGATAGACTCCAAGATGAGAATCCCCAATGTAGGGCTACAGTCTAATTCTATTACTAGGTAAAAGAAGCATAAGATTAACTTAATGGGATTAAGTGGGGACACCAATGTTGTTGTAGACTGGATCCTACAGGTGGTCAGACTATTTATAAAATCTATTTACCTCACAAATCCATGATGCAGACTGCATTTATCTTATACACAACCTGAGAAAAATAATTATAGAATCATAGAGTCATAGTATCTCAGAATTGGAAAGGACCTCAAGGCTATCTATTTTAACTCATATTTGATCAAGAATTCAACCTTCCCCACAAAGGCACATGCAGATTTTGCTTGAAGACTTTTAGTAAGTGAGAGTCCACTATATCCTGAAGAATCTCATTTCACTTTTAGTTATTTCTCCTTGTTAGGAAGTTTTCCTTTCATCAAACCTAGGTCTAGATGTGCAGTGACAAGGAGAACCAGATTAATCCCTCTTCTACATAAGGAACCTTCAAATATTAGAACACAATTATTTTCTCAACAATCCACCTATATTATCTTCTCCAGATTAATCCTCCTCAGGTCCTTCAAACAGTTTTCATATGGTGTGATTTTGAAGCTCTCTACCATCTAGGTCACTCTATTTTTCACACTCCCAGAGTATCAACATCCTTCCTATAATGTGGCATAAAGACTTAAATATAATATTCCAGACATATCCTAGCCATGAAAAAAAGTTCAATCTAACTCTCACCTCTTTAACACTATTCCAACCATAACTCCCATTAAGATCACATGAGGTTATATTGTTTGGTTTTTGTTTTTGTCTAACATTTCAGGATGTTGACACAAATTGAGCTTGTGGTCCATTAAAACTCCAATTTTTTTTATATGAACTGCTATCTCACTAGACCGCTTTCATCTTATGGTTATGGAACTGATAATTTGAACTCAAATTAATATTTCACATTTATCTCTAATAAATTTCTCCTTATTCTTTTCAGTACAACATTTTGACCTTTTGAGGTTGGGTCCTTTTTTTGGTTTTCTTTTGTTTTGCAAGAGTAAAGTGAGCCTGACTGTCATAGCTCAAGTTTGCAAGTTGCATCCTTTATATTCTTATACTTTTTTCTCTATAAATAAAACTAATAAAAATCTTTATTTGTGTCTATGGTACACACAGTCACAGGTTGCTATCTACCGCTTTTTAATGGTATATGTGGTGAAGAGATGGAACATAAAGAGTACTGTAATTTTAAAATAATTCTGAAGAAAATTCTCAGGTTATATCCTATGAATATGATAACTAAAAGGAACCTTAAAAGTCATATAAACCAAATCCAGCCTGAAGCAAGAATCTCCTAGAACGTGCTAAACAAGTGTCATCTCTAAGATGATGTGTTTCTAAGTGGACATCTAGCTTCTGTTTGAATATCTCTAGTGTCTAGCAGCCCACTATCCTGAAGGCATCCCATTCCAGGTTCAGACCCTTCATATCATTAAGAACTGCTTCCTTCTTTATTCCTAGAAACACTGCTAAGTCTGGAAAGTACTAGGTTCCAAAACATACAAGCAAATATCATCCAGCCTAGTAGTCTTTCCAGTCTTTTAAACTGTCAGTTTTTCTAGCTTTATTCATTTAACTACATACACTCTGCAGGTGGATGGGTAGTAAGCTGTGGTGAAACTGCTTTATGTCTCTTTTAAAAATTCTTGTTAAAATGCCATGGTCATCAAAAAAGGATATAGTCTTTAACTGAAACAGTAAGTGAAAATCTCAGGGGACCTAGAGGTCTGGTGGAGAAGTGATTAATGAGTAAGTTAAATCATTGTTTGTTAAGAAGATATTGATCAGAAGAGAAGGGGGAAAACTTGAATGAACTTCCTTCTTGAGAATATAAAAAAGGTAAAGATAGAGAGAAACTTCTTTTGATTGAAGAAAAATAAATCAGAAAGCTATACACATATTAAAAGCCTCTCTCTCTCTCTCTCTCTCTCTCTCTCTCTCTCTCTCTCTCTCTCCTATGTTTCCTCTCTCATATTCTCCCTTTTCCCCATCCTCTTTCTCTCCCTCTACCTCTATGGCTCTCTCGTCTCTCCTCCCTGCCTGTTTCTCCTCCTCCCTGTTTCTCTTTCCCTACAGCCCCATAAGAAGAAATCACCAGAGTGCACAGCAAATTAGCAAAGGCAAATGATACAAAAGTAATATATCTTAGAAAAGATGGAATATTAGAAAAAGTGGGATAACATTACCATTGATAAGTTTATAAGCTGAAAGGTAGGTGTCATTCACCAAGAGAATTAAGGACTATTTCCAAAATGAAAGGAAGAAGGGCTTTAAAACTTTCCAATGATGCTGAAGTTCTAGAGTTATAAATGTGCAGATTTCTAGCTCTCAGACATTCAGGATAGATTTGCACTTAGGATAAATACAATCAAGTGTTGTATACTAGTCAGTTCTAAGTAAAACTATTTATTCTTCCTAGCATATCCTCTGAGCCCCATGGCTACCTCTTGAAATCATATCCATTCTTTAAGACTCAGCTCAACTGTAATGAATCCTTCTTTATTCATCCCAACCAAAACCAGCTTCTCTCTGCAGTTCTAAAACTTTGCTTATATATAATGATGCACCTGCAATGCATTGTTCTTCATTCATTAATTTTTTGAAAGTTTAGTTTGAGGTTGAAAGTTTGCTATCTGCAAAACACTTGTCCTGGTGGTGAAATAGAATGTAAGTCCTTGAAGGCTAACACTTTGTTACTTTTGTATCTCTGTGCCCAGAGTCTCACAGAATGCCTAGCACATCTGTCACATAGTAGACAATTAAATGCTTATTGATTAATGGAGTAATTGTTGAAACTACCAGGGAAAAAACGATGAATAAGATACAACTCCTTCTTTCAGGAAACTTATGGGGGGATGCAACGTGTAGATAAAGGACTACAATATAATGTAGAATTAATTGGGGTACTTGTTTTTTCTCCTTCTAAGCTCTCTGAATGCAGAGATCTTGACTTCCTCATCTTTGTATGCCCTATAACCTTAGCACTCTATAGACATAATACATATTTGTTACAGGTTGAATGAATGTCAAATTGAACTGTAAATGATAACAGAGATTAGTAAATTAGTCAGTCGTGTGTCTATTTTCCCCCTATTAATTCTTGCCCTTATGGATATGCTTTGAAATATTTCTTTAAATAATGTTATGCTTAGCTGTTTTTGTAGTTAAAATTCTCTTTTATTTTTATGCCATAATCAATAATTGAGTTTATCAAAGTATGCTAATTCATTACTTAGTAAAAGACACCTGAGGAAAATGAATTTTCAATGCAAGAAAAGTACTTAAGGTCAGAAAATTTTAAAAAATAAACTTTCAAATGCTGGATTTGCAAAAACTAAATGTATAACAACATCTCAAGAACAAAAAAAAGGCAAGTTCCTCAAATACTCACTTCAAAAATATTTTTTGCATGTAGACATGATCCAACCAAAAGTAAAACACATTTTTTTGTAATGGTATATGGAGAGAATTCAGATACAAAAATGGAGCCTTTTATTATATGGAAAGGATTGTATTTGTGTGTGTATGTTTTTTTTTAATTATTATTATTATTATATCATATAGTAAGTGTGATAGAAGTTAAAGAACATTGAGTTTGTGGTTAGGAGAGTCCTTGGGTTTAGATACCTCTGTTTATCCTTAGTATTTATAGCCTTATTGTCCTCAGAAATTTTTCCCAGGGTCACCCAGCTAGCATATGTCACAAGGGGTACTTCATCCTAAGTCTGGCTGACTCCCAAATAAGTTCACTTTCCAGCATCCCACACCGCCTCTCAGCCCTGTCACATTCAGTACTCCAATAGATCTATGATCCTATCCATTCATGAATTACCTGAATATTAACCTTTTCATATAAACATTAATATATGTTCATTTAATTATGTATAATACTTTTTAAAGTTTTAATGTAATATTCAGAAATAAATATATGAAAATCACAATAATGATTTATGCTACTTTCATATATAAATATCCTTATATCTGGTATAATTTAAATGCAGACACTTTGATAAAAAGACATAATTTAGGACCTCATTTGCCAAATGAAGTATTCATTACTGCATGACAGTAATAGTGCAATATTCATCACCAACACTCCTGTTTATAGTTATACAGGAGAAAACAAATTGTGTGTATGTGGGTACTGTGCATGTTCAGGGGGGAGGGGTAACTAGAAATGGCTCAGGCACATGCCAGGTGTAGGAATTCATCAAAGGCAATCAAGGCATGGGATGGGACAGACGATCAGCATGGGTGTTAGTCAAGGACGAGATATATACTAATTGGGCCATACATCTGCTTTATATATTGGTTGATTATATCACTTCTAGGTATGTATCCCAAAAAGATCATAAAAAATGGGCAAAAGACCCACACATACAAAAATATTATAGCAGCTCTTTTTGTAGTGGCAAAGAATTGGAAACTAAGGTGATGCCCATCAATTGGGGAATGGATGAACAAGTAGTGGTAATCGAATGTAATGGAATGCTATTGTGCTATAAGAAATGATGAGTAAGTGGATTTCAGAAAAAAAAAAGACTTACATGAACTGATGCTGAGTGAAGCGAGAACCAGGAGAACGTTGTACACAGTAACAACGACATTGTGGGATAACCGACTTTGATAGAGCTAACTTTTTTCAGCAATACAAGGATCTAAGACAATTTCAAAAATAAGATCATGATGGAAAATGCTACCCACATCCAGAGAAAGAACTATGAAATATGAATGCAAATAGAAGCATGCTATTTTCTCTCTCTCTCTTTTTCTTTCTTGTGGTTTTCCCCTTTTGTTCTAATTCTTCTTTAAACATGACTAATGTGGAAATATGTTTAATAGGAGTGTACATGTATAAGCTGTATCAGCTTGCACGCTGTCTTGGGGAAGGGGGATTGGAGCAAAAGGGAGAAAATTTTAAAACCAAAATCTTACAGAAGTGAATGTTGAAAAATAAGAACAAATAAATAGTTTTTTTTTAAAAGCAAAAAATAAAGAAATTGGTAGAAAGCAGACAGGATATAAGTTAGAAAGTTAGGATCAATAAGGAAGGCAGAGAGAAGAGACACACAAAGAAAGCTCTGGTCCACCCCACTGGAAGCAGCTTTAATCCAAAGTGGTACCAGAGTCTGTAAAATTGGTCTGGGCAAAATTGCTATTTATAGTGTCTAAAATCAAACTGATCATTTCTATACTCAGAAACCCAGTCTGGTACTAGAGATGTAAGTAGAGATGCAGAGAGAAAAAAAAAGCAGTTTTCAGCTGGTCCAAATATATTAGTAGTAATCATGCTCAGTTTGGGGCTGGTTGGTTTGGTGTCACCTCATTATGGTTGGGCTCAACTCAGCTAAGACTTAAGATGCTAAAGGTCAGCAAACAAGCTAGGGCTCCAGGTTCCAAAATGTGTTTCTCATTTGTTTTACTTATTTAATCTCTTGTCATGTTTATTTAAAAAAAAACTATGTGAAAGTTATAGTAGCTAAGAAGTAGAGACAGATGGTTGGGGTGAATGGAAATTATAAAGACTGACTGAGACCCAAAGATGTAAATGGCAAGCCTTTCGTCACCCCCTCTAGTAGTATTTGCAAGAACTGTTAGTTTTGTTTTAAGAAAATCATTACTATGAAAACAGGATAATTTCCTGTCTCACTTTGCCAGAGTGAAAATTAAACAGGGGTAGGATTATGCCAGTGCTTCTTATGGTATTATAACTTGAGTCAACAAAGGTAGAGATGGAACATCCACAACTAAAGTTTGGGAGAATCTGTTAAGGGACAAGGGAGAAATGATGCCTATCTGTTTCAGGGGAATAGGTTGTGGCATACTGAGCATGAAGTCCTGTATTCAGAAAGGAAACTGGACATAAGGTATGCATATGCAACAAACCCACTCCCTGTAGAGGTAATATAATAAAATATTTAGATAAATCCAAATATCATGTTTTACTGAAGACACTGGTGGTCATAACTAAATAGAAAATCTGGTGGCATATCTGCAATTAATATATCATTTTATTTTTAATAATGGCAAATTTGGGAAGAGATGAAAAATGGACAGAATCATATTTTTGTATGTGGTTCTAAAGATTTTTTCTTACATCATCACTCCATCCCCCCCCAATCAAAAGTGTTGTTCCCTCAAATATTTCTTCCATCATATTGAAAAGAAGTATTTTAAAAATATTTGCTGATTCTACAAAATGTAAATAATACTTAAGTGCAATCATAGGTCTCTGGAATGATCTGTGGGATTTGGGATATCTCTAAAATGTGTTTAAAAATTATAGGAGAAATGTCCATTTGTACATTTTGACAGCCACTTTATTTCAAAATGGCAAACCCTGAATCATAATTAGGACTTAAATTACACCTTAATAAACTTCCATAGTGCATCAAATTTAGTAAAAAAAAAATCTTATCAACTCCTTCAAAAACTAGAACAAGAAAAAGACAAACATGAAAGATCAAGCAGTCAAGTTGAAACAGAAATGTTGCTTAATTCAGTGCAAAATTTTCGTATTACCATCAGTTAAAGCATGCCCAAACCAAGCATAGTTTGGTAAAACCAAAACATACCAACTCGACCTGGAAGGAAAATCTTCCCACATAACATATACACACACATTCACACACACACACAAAAACATTATCTATATAAAAATATGTATAACATAATCTTGGATATATAGACTTAAAATCTCAATGATATCTAGAAATGTTTTTTTTCTTGTCAGATCTTGAGAATGGTTTCTGGTTTTTTTTGGGGGGGGTTGTTTTATTTACAAAATATGAATTGCTATATTTGATCTAATTCAAGTACATATCTTCATGAAAGTTAATAAAATCTGGTGCTCTTTGGCCAAATAAAATGTTCCTTCTGGTTGAAGCAATTTGATCTTCTTCAGATACTTTTTGTCAATTTATTTGGAAGACCAGTCAGTAGTGAATTTCTCTGGTGTACAGAAGTTGAAAGCTTGTAAAGTGGGATCACTGAAAAGCCACTGAAAGTAAGGATTCAAGAATCTCTGTTTTGATATAACCCACATTCCCCATACCCTTATGCATATAGGTAGAGCAGTGAATAGATCATAGGGCTTGGAGTCAAGAAGACTTGAGTTCAAATACAGCATCAGATACTTTTTAGCTGTGGAACCATGGGCAGCTAGGCGGGAGAGTGGATAGAGCACTGAGTTAAGAATCAGGAAGACTTATCTTCATGCGTTCAAATATGTCGTCAGATACTTGCCAGCTGTGCAATCCTGGGCAAGTCACTTAACCCTGTTTGCCTCAGTTCCTCATCTATAAAATGTAACTGAGAAAGAAATGGCAAACCACTCCAGTATCTTTGCCAAGAAAATCCCAAACGGAGTCACAAAAAGTCAGACATGACTGAACAACAACAACAACAAATCTTGATCAAATCAACAACCTCCATCTACCTTGGTTTTCTTATCTGTAAAATGATTACAATAACACCATCCTCCTAAAGTTGTTGTGAGGATCAAATGAAATAATAATATAATACTATGCTTAGCTCAAATGCTTAGGCATTTTCTCCATATGATGGAAGAATATCTGAAACATGGCAGCACATAATAAATGGCTGTTCCTCACTCTACCCTCCTCCCTCAAAAACAGCAATTGTAAAAACAATAAGACCCCGTACTGAGACATTTTTCATACTTTTTAGGAGTAGGCCACATGTTTCTTCATATTTTATTTACCATATGATGGGAATTTTCTTAATAACCCTAAGAACAAAATCCCAGTTCTAAATATATAATTTTCTTTCTTACTAATTAATGGTTAATTTACAGAAAGAAGCTGTTATATTCTCTTGGTCTACATACTGCTTTAGTCTAATAATGATATGCATTATTATTACTGTAGTTTCAAAGATTTAGTAGATTAATTACTTCTGTTGTCTAGATTATTATTATTATGGTACAGATTCATAATTAGGAAAATTTCCCCGACAGAGAAATAACTGAGGTAGAAGAGCACAAGAGAGATATGAGCAAGTGCAGTGGAAAGTCTCACAACCTATTCATGCATGCTAGAAGAGGAGAAGTCTAGCCTTTGTCCCCATTGGGATTGGTTGGGAGTGGAACATGAACACCACAATAGGATCTGAGGTGGTGATAATCTGGTTATGTCTGGACCACTCTTGGTGGGTGAATGTGGAGTGCAGTGAGAAACTCCTTTACTCAGAGAGAACATGTCTCCACAGATGTTAGTGCACCAGGAGCCTGGTTATAGTTCTGAGCATATTTTCCTCTTTACAACTAACTTCCTTTCGTAAAAGTTTTCTATTTCTGACTCTTGTGTCAAATATTCTCTGTATCACCTTTCCCAATTATTAAAGTTCAGTAGAAATCCCATGGATTTAGTTCCATTCTATATGAAAGATATAACTGAGTACATTAATGTGTTTAACACTAGGATTTAACAGAGGGAAAGTACTATGTAAAGAATAAAGAACTATAAACACGTCAAATATTATAATCGTTATTATTACCATCAACAAACATTTCTTTGCTAAACATGTTTCACTTGATTTATCTAAAATATAAAAATGAATAGCACAAGTTTAGTGTAAATTATTTTATACAACATGAATCCCCATATTTAAATGTAATTTTGTCATGTTTAAGTGTATTTTTAACAGGTAAAGATCTTGTGATTATCCCATTCACATCCCTATTGCTTTTTTCCCCAGCAAAGTATTTTATCTCAAATCCTTCTCAGTCAAAATTTGACCCCCTTGCTATCTATTACAGGAATTAAGTGGTACAAATGTGTCTATGGAATTTATTATAACATTATTAGTCACAATTTTAGGTCTAAGACAACTATTTGCTAAATTTTTAGTAACGCTCTAGTTGAGACCAGGTTTCTTTGGTTGAACAAAGCTCTAAGGTTTTAGTAGACCTTAGAAATTCCAACTAATCAGAACAGCACTTGTCCTCATTTCATCATGCTTCAGAATCAATACAATCATTAATTCATATTATCCATGAATCTAGCATAATATAAACAACTCTATATACTCTTACACCATCTGATGGCAAGAGAGGATTTTCTTTTTTGTACTTTTCAGACTTTGGGAGGTTTTTATTGAATTTTCAAAAATATGCCCAGAATTGTTGACTCATATTCTCCTCTTTGTTTAGCTATAATTTGAATAATGTAATAAGATATTTAAGGTTTAATTTTTACAAATTCTTCTGAAATTATAATAAAATATAATTATTATAATAAATTAAATATAATTATAACAAAGTATTTTAAAATTAAAAACTTCTTGTTCCAATGTTCCATTACCAATGTTATAAAAAATAAAGTTTTAAAATACTTCAAATCACTGTGGATTAGAGTAATGCAAATCAAAACAAATCTGAGGTATCATATCATACCTATCAGATTAGCTAATAAGACAGAAATGGAAAATAATAAATTTTGGAGAAGATGTGGGGAAATTGGAGCACTAATGTGTTGTTGGTGGAGTTGTGAACTGTTCTAACCATTCTGGAGAGTAATTTGGAACTATGCCCAAAGGGCTATAAAACTGTGCTTTATATCCAGCTGTAATAAGAATGTAAATTTTAAAGATCTTCCCTGCCCCTAGGCTAATGTGCACCTGAAGCCTGGGGTGGGGGGAGGCTTGTTTTTCAGTAGATACTTCTTGATTGGCCAGTGAGTCAATAAGGTTGTTACATTCTCTGAGCCAGGAGAAGGCTATATAAGCCCTGATGTGTAGCTTTGTTTTTGGGACTCACTTTGAGAAGTGTTCTGTGATTTGATCTGATTTCTGGGAAGCCGTTGTTGAGAGTCCCCCGGCTTTGAAAAACCCAGAATGTGGAAACCCAGATGTTGACTAGGTATGGATGTAATGGTTGGACAGTTTGGAAATCTGTCTACTTGATGTTTCTGTCTTGATAATTATGCCTGTATATTTTGAGGTTCAGGGTGCTGACCTTTTTGCCCTGAACAAGGTAAACGATATATGGTCTGACTGATTAAAGTAAGCTTGTTAACCCATTTTGAGTTGCTTTCCTTTAACAAAGCAGATCCAAGAACCTGTGGTAGCTGCAAACCCTGAGGACGCTTGGGGTGCTTGCTGCTACACCAGCTATACCATTACTAGCTCTGTATTTGAAAGATATCATAAAAAAGGGAATAGGACCCAGACGTACAAAAATATTTATAGCAGCTCTTTTTGTGGTGGCCAAGAACTGGAAATCGAGGGGATGCCCATCAACTGGGGAATGGCTGAACAAGTTGTGCTGTATGAATGTAGGAATACTATTGTGCTATAAGAAATGATGTGCAAGTAGAGTTCTGAAAAATCTAGAAAAATTTACATGAACAGATGCTGAGCAAAGTGAGCCGAACCAAGAAAACATTATAACACAGTAACAGTACTCTTGTGTGAGGATCAATCATGATACACTTAGCTCTTCTCAGCAATACAATGATGCAAGACAATTCCAAAAGATTCATGATAGAGGGGGCAGCTAGGCAGTGCATTGAATAGAGCACTGGCCCTGGAGTCAGGAGGACCTGAGTTCAAATCTGACCTCAGACACTAGCCACGTGACTTACTAGCAAGTCACTTAACCCCAATTGGCCTTACAAAAAGCAAAAAAAAAAAAAAAAAAAAAGATTCATGATAGAAAATGCTATCCACATCCAGAAAAAGGACTATGGAGGCTGAATGCAAACCAGAGTATACTGTTTTCACTTTTGTTGGGGGTTTTTGTTTATTTTTTCTTTCTCGAGGTTTTTTCTTTCATTCTGATTATTCTTTCACAACATAAATAATGTGGAAATATGTTTAACATGATTGTATGTGTATAACCTATATCAGATTGTCTGCTGTCTTGGGGAAGGGGGAGGGAAGGAAGGGAGTGAGTGAAAAAAATTCAGAATTCAAAATCTTATGAAAATGAATACTGAGAACTATCTTTAAATGTATTGAAGAAAATAATATTATAAAATGTAAAAAAAGTTCCTTCATAACATGTTCACATATCATACTCTATTGGGCAGTGCTTTTAATGTTTACAAAGAGAAAAATGTAATACTGGCTCAAGAATTTGTCCTAAATTTTCAAATCCATCTGGCTCTTTACCTTCTGACCTGCGAAGTGAGGAGATTGGAAGGGATGGTCTCAGAGGCAGATAGGGGTTGTAATGGGTAGAGTTCTGGCCCTGAAGTCAGGAAGACCCAAGCTCAGACACTTGCTAACTGTGTGACCCTGGGCAAGCCACTGAACTGTTATCTGCCTCAGTTTCCTCAGTTGTAAAATGAGTGTCATACCTCACAGGGTTATTGTGAAGATCAAATGAGATAATACTCGTGAAATGCTTAGCATGATGCCTGACACATAGTAGATACTTAATAAATCCTTATTCCCTTTCCCTCTCCCTTCTAAGCTCTCTTCCTGTTCAAAATATATCAACCTGTGACCTCTATGTATTATCTCCCTATGAAGTAAGACTAAAAGAAAAGGGATAATATCTAGTACAAATGAAGTAAGCCAAGCAAGGTGGAAAGATGACTTAATGATAGCTGCTTAAACTGCTTAAGTACATTGCTACTCCTATTTATAGGTACCAAATTTAGTCTCCCTAAAATGTTTATTAGCCGTCACAAACACCCATGTTTTTCTAAAAGTCAGGATTTTGCATTGATAAATTTCACTGTTGTGTGTGAGCTAAATATTATTTATTTCCAGGTACATAGATGACATTATATAGTTTTGATCTTTAGATACCATTGGCTGCATGGGCCCAAGCCATTTCAAATGGCTCAATCTTGGTTATAATTCAGATTTCTACTGTTGTAAAAGTACAGAGGTGACATTTTTCTCCAGGTAATAGATTTGCCTCCCAATAGATGTTCACATTTGGTTTCTGGCAATCAACATACAATTGTGCTTTCCTATTCTTTTCCATGCCAAGATAATTGATGATCTCCCTGGCTGGAAGTTTCTTTTGTAGAACTGAATTGTTGACAATTATCTTTCATATTTTCATCTTGTGCTAAAAATGTGAAGAGCTAAGCATCCTTTGTTTACAAAAGCATGATAACCAATGGGGTTCCAGCTGATGGTTCTGATTTCAAACCATAACATTCTTGTGAGTTGAAACTAACTTGATATGGCTCACACAAATGCCAATTAACTAATTTCACTGTTCATCAGACAATCCTTGGACACTGCCTGTACTAATGTCTCCTAGATAGAGAAAAGTTCATAACCTGAACTCAGTTGATTCACATGCTTATTCATGACCACATTCTCTTTCCCTCCTGTAACACACTCCCTTCCTTAGTACCCAGAACTTTTTTGCAGGGTCATGAAATGGAAGACATATTGAAGGGTTGAGATGATTTAGCATATTCTCCTAGGATTCTTCCCTGGAATAATCTATTTCTTTTCACAATGAATGTTTGTTTCCTTTGCTAATTGAGGGTGATTAATATACTCAGCCATTAAGTAAAGTCATATTCTAATTTACACTTCAATTAAACCTCTGATGACTGATTTCCGTCTGTTTCAAGTACATGAAAAATGACTCCATGAATTTTTTTCCAAGTTGGCAAATGCTTTGCCAGATTCTATTAGTTTGGAAAGTCCTTCATGAAGGACTCACTAAACATCATTTAATGTATTTCTCCTTCACTCAGATCCTAGTATTCTGAAGGTCTTCCTGTAACTGAAATGTGATTAACTCTGCAGGGAGTATACACAGTATTCCAACCTCAGTCCTTTATTCTTTTCTCTATACACTCACTTCATCAGGAAGCTCAAATACTCTCATAGCTTAGCTATGAATATTTCCTATAGTGAAAACATCCAAATCTAGGACTCTAGCCACAAGTCTTGCCTGCATCCTAGTACCATGTTTCTAACTGCCTAGAGTATAGCTCAACTTTTATGTCTCCCATCACTTCAAACCCAACATAACTAAGCTAAAATCACCCAACCTCAATAAAAATCGATAGATAGGCAAATAAAGAAAAATAGATAAGAAGATAAATAAATATCTTTTTTTCCCATTTCATTCATTGAGACCACCAATCTCCCAGTTTTGAAATCTTTTAGAGTGATTGTTTTTCTGCCTAATTTATTATCAAGTCTTATTAGTTCTTTTAGAACATCTCTTCAATTATTTTTTCCTTCCTCTCTAGTCCCACTGCAACCATTCCTGATCAGGCCCTCTCAGTTTGTGTCTTGGTAATACCAGTAATTTCATTGTTAATTGACTTCCTTTCCTCTTATCTTTATCCTCTTCAATCAATTCCCAAAACTGCTACATGAGTCTCATCATGTACAGTTTTACTTCTTGAAGGTCCAAGTCCAAGCCTAAAATTCAGGGACTTATATTTATTGATATATTCTTCCTATCCACCTTTATTTGCCCTCTGCTTCCCAACATAAATTCATCAATTATGGCATCCTCTTTAGGGTTTAAAAAGTCCTATGAATCTATTCTTACCTCCATACTGGTGATGCTAATCTCCAAGGCCATATAAAGTTTAGAGATTAAAATAATGTTATTGGGTAGCTAGGTAAAAGCAGTGGATAGACTACTGGTTCTAAAGTCAGGAAGATCTGAATTAAAATTCAACCTCAGACATGGATTAGCTGTGTGACTCTGGGCAAGTCACTTAACTTCTGACTACCTCAATTTCTTCACCTGTAAAATGTAGATAATAATAGCACTTATCACCCAGGATTGTTATGAAGATCAAATGAGTTAATAATTGTGAAGTGATAAGGAACAGTGACTGGAACATAGTAAGCATTATATAAATGTTAGCTGTCATTATTATATAATAATGACTCTCAACAAGTAAAAAAATCCAACTGGTTAAATTTCAAGATGCATTGAAAATAATAGCATCAAGACAGGCACAATCTGCTAATTTTGTGACTTCTGATAAGTATTTAAAAGACTTTACCCATGCCATGCATATCTTAAGATATTTTAGGCTAAGTCATACAGATGGAGTCAGTTTGCATGTAGCCCAGACTGC
This sequence comes from Petaurus breviceps papuanus, assembly GCF_028583685.1. Taxonomy (NCBI): domain Eukaryota; kingdom Metazoa; phylum Chordata; class Mammalia; order Diprotodontia; family Petauridae; genus Petaurus; species Petaurus breviceps. Next base: position 24,359,941 of record NW_027185712.1, read on the forward strand.
TAGACCCTCTATTATCATAGTCATGTAGTTCATGGAAACGGCACCTTCATGTCTATTTTGCTTTCAGCTACTCATTAGTTGTTGCACTATCATAAACCCACATACCACCATTTGAAATCCAGTATGATAAATTATTTTCTTCTGTTAAAGATTTACCTTTGGGCTGTAAAATACCTGAGGCAAAACACTATTTTTTTTAATTTGCAAAGATGCATTTTAATGATGGTACATACTGCTTCTCAAGCTTTGACTTATATCTTCAAAATATGAACTTGGTAATTATGACCACGGTTCAATGTTTTACATTACCAGCACAACATGTGGCTCATGCCACAGAAATTTGATTCATCTTGTTAAAAATGAGGTACAAGAAAACAAGAAGCATGATTAGAATACACATTCAATATAAAGTTGTACCTAAAAAAGTCAGATCTAATTAGCTTTGCAAGACACACAAAGTGTGGGTGAAAGTTTCCTCAAAGGAGTCAAACTGAATTCAAATTCAACAAATCCTATTGTACATCTATTGTGCTCAAGATGTTCCACACTAGGCACTGTTTGGGATGAAAGGGGTGAATTGTAGGAGGAAATGAAAGGAGTGGGCCATGGAGGGAAACTGGGACAAGTTGGAGAAATGAATCGAGATCTCCTGTAAGGTACTAGAGGTTGGCAAACCCAACTAATCCCCTCACTTCCTGCACAAGGCAGAGAAGAGAACCCATTCTCTACCAACAGAGTACTTCTGGAAGCAACTATGAAACATGGAAGCACAGATGCAAATGAACCACATCGCCAAAAAACAAAGTGTCAGTAATAGTTACAATAGCATAAAGGGCAATACATTTGCTTGTGATGAAAGTGAAAAAAGTCAACACCAAAGACCATGAGTCCAAAGATCACAGAAGGGACCTGAGAAGTCATTGGGAATCCTATTGTAATCACCAACCTCTGTCTGAAGACCTCAAAGACAGAGGGAAGCCATTGCCTCTAGAGGTGGCCTGTTCTACCTCTCGGAAGCTCTAATCCTGAGGTTTTCCTCCCATCAGTTTTAAATAGGTGTCTTTACAATTTCCACCCATTACTCTGGCTTCTTCTCTATGGAGCCACAAGGAAAAAGCCTACTGCCTTCTCCACATGACTTCCCCTCAAATTCTGGCAGACCAGTTGCCATCATCCCTCTCATGTCCACCCTGAATATTTTTCTTCTCACAAAAAACAATTCCATATCCTTAAATCAATTATTATGAGAAATTCCTTCAATCAATTCTCATATATCATATATAATAAAGATCATGCATAATAAAATATTCTTTAAATCTTTAAATTATAGGCCTAGGTATATAACTTCAAATTTAAGAATATTGCTAGTATAGGAACAAGGTCTTTCCTTAATAAAAAAAAAGCTTTATTGATGTTTTTTGTTTTCATATTACAGTATTTTCAGACAGGTGACTCTTTACCAGCCCTCCTATAACATCCCCCCCTTTATATCCCTATAACCAAGAAAAACAACTGAGCAAACCCAACTGATAAATGACTTTTTCTGCTGCTTACTTTTTGACATTATTTTGCTACCATAAAATTGCAGTAAAATTAGTAATATTTTGTTATTTATGGGACTCTTCTATCTAGGACTTTCTTATTATAGGATTTGTGTGAAAGGATATGAGTATTAGTGACTTGTCTTCCACAATTTCAAGTTATTTTCCAAAATATTTTGACCAAGTCACAATTGCACCAATAGCATATGTGTCTTGCTTGGAAAAGTCTCTCCACTTTGATGGATGAGTTGTTTTAGGTTGCATTTATCTTATCATTAGTAATCTTTAAAATAAAATGTTATTGATATAAAAAAGATGAAACTCCTTCCTTCAAAGAGTTAATACTCTGAAAGAAAGGATAAGAAGATGACATAAATCATTACATTGTAAGGAAGAAGATAAATACTATAAAAGTTGTCCCAAGAAAGTAGTTTTGAGGCTTTGAATTATGTCATCCCAATAGCATTTTCCCAAAGATCTTAGAAATTGTCTATTCTAACTGGACCAACAGTAGGCTATAAATCCCTAGACTGCATAACTATTAAGACTTCTGGGGGGGTGGAGCCAAGATGGTGGAGTAGAAGCACGACCTTCCTGCGGCTCCGGCTTCCACCTTCCCTAATCCATGTAAAAAGGGGACTCTGAACAAACTTTGGAGCTGCAGAACCCACAAAATGACACAGAGAAGCTAACCTCCCACTGAGGATAGCCCGGCAGGCCAGCAGGAATCGGCCAGCCGAGCGCTCTGGGAGCTGAACCCACCCCCACGCCGAGGCTTTAGCCCCAGGGTGGGCCTGACCAGCCCCCAGCCAGAGGGACTCCAGATCAGCAGCAGCTGTGGCCATTTCCAGATTTATTAACACATAGGCACAAAGGACAAAGTGAGAGGTCAGTACAGTCTGGACTTTGGGACCAGCAAGTGGGAGCACGTGGCTTTTACCCCCAGGGCAAAAAGCCTCTGAGACACCTGCACAGCCAGCCAGCACCACATGACGGCTTCAGCTCTTGGCCTGCAGAATGTAGGGGGGGGACCAAGCACCACTCTGAGGGGTAATCACTCTTGCTTTAAACTGCTTGGATTTGGATTGCAGTCTAGTGTGGAGGTTCTGGGGTGTGTGTCCAGCTTGCCAGAGCGTGTGGAGACCTCAGAGAGGGAACCCATCTAATACCTCCAGCAGCTGAGAAAACCACAGTGTTTGGGACGAAAGCTCCCCTGTGGGGTGGCAGAGTCCTACTGTAGCAAAAAGCCCATAAGTCAAGTAATTGAGTGGCAAAATGAGCAGGCAAAGGAAACAAAGCAGACAGAAGATTCCAACAATACACTCCTATTTTGGGGACAAAAAGGAGCAAAGCATGGAACAGGAGGAAAACAGTGAAGTCAGCACTCCTGCACCAAAAGCTTCAAACGAAAATACAAGCTGGTTACAAGCCATAGAGGACCTAAAGAACGATTTTGAAAACCAAAAAAGAGAAGTGGAGGAAAAATTGGGAAGAGAAATAAGAACAATGCAAGAAAATTATGAAATGAAAGTCAACAGCCTGAGTGAGGAAAATAATACCTTAAAAAACAGACTGACTCAAATGGCAAAGGAGGCCCAAAAAGGCAATGAGGAGAAGAATGCCTTAAAAAGCTGAATTTGCCAGATTGAAAAAGAATCTCAAAAACTCAATGAGGAGAATCATTGCTTCAGAATTAGATTAGAGCAAATGGAAGCTAATGACTTTATGAGAAATCAAGATGCTATTAAACAGATCCTAACAAATGAAAGAACAGTAGGCAATGTGAAATATCTCATGGAAAAAACCACCTGGAAAATACATCCAGGAGAGATAATTTTAAAATTATTGGACTGCCTGAAAGCCACGACCAAAGTAAGAACCTAGAAATCATCCTCCTGGAAGTTCTCAAAGAAAACTGCCCTGATGTTTTAGTACCAGAGGGCAAAAAAAGAGGTTGAAAGAATCCACCGATCACCTCCTAAAAAAGATCCTAAAAAGAAAACTCTTAGGAATATTATAGCCAGGTTCCAGAATTCCCAGATCAAGGAGAGAATATTACAAGAAGCCAGGAAGAAAAAATTTGAATATTGTGGAAACACAATCATGATAACCCAGGATCTGGCAGCTTCTACACTGAGGGATCGAAGGGCTTGGAATATGATATTCCGGAGGGCAAAGGAACTGGGATTAAAACCAAGAGTCACTTACCCAGCAAAACTGAGTATCATGTTTCAGGGGAAAATATGGTCATTCAGTGGAATAGAGGACTTTCAAACATTCTTGCTGAAAAAAACAGAGTTGAATAGAAAATTTGACACTCAGATACAAGAAGCAAGAGAAGCATGAGAAGGTAAACCGGGAAAAGGAATCATAACTAACTTATCAAAGTTGAACTATTAACATTCCTACATGGAAAAACAATAATTGTAACTTATGAAACTTTTCTCAGTAGTTGAAGGGATTAGAAATATATATATATAAGTCTATATATGAGGGTATATGGGCATATGAATACATATGTGAATGTGTGTGTATATATATATATATATATATATGTTTACAGGTATACATAGATAGAGGGCACAGGACCAATTTAACAGGAAAGAATGATACTTAAAAGGTGAAATTAAGAGGTGAGAGGAATATAATGAGAGGAGATGGGGAGAGACAGATTGGGGTAAACTATCTCATACAGAAGAGGCAAGGAAAAATGGTTACACTGGAGGGGAAGAATAGGAAGGTAAAAGGGAATGGGTCAACCTTATTCCCATTGAATTTGGCTTGAGGAGGGAGTGAAATACACACTAAATAGTATATCTCACCCTCCAGGAGAATAAGGGAGGAAGGGGATGAGATGGGGGATGATAGAAGGGAGGGTAGGCTGGGGGGGAGGGAGGTTGGAAGCACTCACTTTTGAAAATAGACGGGATCAAAGTGGAGAGTAGAATGGGTGGGAGGTGGGATGGAAGGGAGGGAAGTGTAGTCAGTCTTTTACAATGTATCTACTATGCTATTGTTTTGCATTAGCGACACATGTGCAACTTATACTGAACTGCGTATCTTCCCAGTACGGGTGGGTGACAGGGAAGGAGGGGAATGAATCTGGAATTGAAAGTTTTGAAATCAAATATTCAAATATGTATATATGTATATATATATATATATATATGTGTGTGTGTGTGTTTTGTATATATATATGTATATGTGTTTATATATGTATATATACACTATTATTAATACCATCTTACATGTAATTGGGAAATGGGATGTGCAGGCACTGAGACATAGAGATCCACTGGAAAAGTGGAAGGGGGTATGGGGGAAAATGTAGGAGAGAGCTGATTGGAGGAGGGATATCCTGTGGGACTGCTCTTTTGGGGTGGTGGGTGGGGGAGAAATTGGGAGAAAATTTGTAACTCAAAATCTGGATGATGTAAATTAGAAGTTAATAAAGCATTAAAAAAAGACTTCTGTAGTGCCTGGACTACTTTAAATTTTCTGTTCCACTCCCAAATCAAACAGCTCAGCTTTTCTGGACTTAAACCTTTACCTTTTTGGCTTTTATATGAATCGAGGTCTAGGGGTGAGAGGTAATAAGATATAATTGATTCCCAAGGCATTGCTAGCCTTCCCACTTAGCATACTAAGGTAGAGAGTGAGGTTAACCCTAAAAATTAATGGAGATTTTCTAATGAAACTAGATAAAACTGGACAAAATGACTTTTTTTAACTTTTCTTCTCTTTTTTATTTTTTAGTTTACATCATTCATTTCCACAAGATTTTGAGAAAAAAATTTTCTCCCCATTTTCCCCTACCCACCACCCCAAAGCAGCATTCGCACTGAATATCCCCTCCCCCAGTCTTCTTAGTCCCATATCTCCCCCCACTCCCTCTCCATTTTTCCAGTAGGGCATGGTGGACCTCTATGCCCCAGTGCATGTATATCTCATTTCCCAGTTACATGTAAAATAATAATAAGTATATATATATATATATATATATATATATATATATATATATATATTAAACGTTTGATTTTTAAAACTTTGAATTCCAGATTCTTTCCCTTCCTACCTCCTCAACCACCCTCACTGGCAAGGTAAGCAATTCAATATAGGTTGTACATGTGTAGCTATGCAAACCATTTCCATAGTGGATATATTGTGAAAGACTGACTATATTTCCCTCCATCCTATCCCCCCCCACTTGTTCTTTTTTCTACTTTGATCCTGTCCCTTTTCAAAACTGGTTGCTTCCAACTTCCCTCCCCCCTAGCCTGCGCTCCCTTCCATTATCCCTCCTGTCTTTCCCTTCCCCTCTACTCTCCTGTAGGATGAGATACCTTATTTAGTGTGTATGTCATTCCCTCCCTAAGCCAAATTCGATGATAATAAGGTTGACTCATTCCCTTTGGCCTGCCTGTTCTTTCCCTCCATTGTAACAACTTTCCATTGCCTCTTCTATATGAGATAATTTACCCCATTGTCTCTCTCCCCATCTCCTTTCATTATATTCCTCTCTCACTTCTTAATTTCACCTTTTAAATATCATTCCTTCCTATTCAATTGGTCCTGTGCCCTCTGTCTATGTATACCTGTACACATTTATACAAACACACATATGTATTCATATGCCCATATACCTTCCTATATAGACATATATATGTATGTACACATATACACACATACAAACATATCTATAAATATATATTTATATCTATCTATCTATCTATCTATCTATCTATCATCTATCTATCTATCTACACATTACTATTCCCTTCAAGTATTCTTATACTGAGAAAAGTTTCATAAGTTACAGTGATCGTTTTTTCCATGTAGGAATATAAGTAATTCAACATTGATAAGTTCCTTATGACTTCTTTTCCCTGTTTACCTTCTCATTCTTCTCTTGCTTCTTGTATCTGACTGTCAAATTTCTATTCAACTCTGGTTTTTTCATAAAGAATGCTTGAAAGTCCTCTATTCTATTGAATGACTTTACTTTCCCCTGAAACATGCTACTCAGTTTTGCTGGGTAGGTGATTCTTGGTTTTAATCCCAGTTACTCTGACCTCCGGAATATCATATTTCAAGCCCTTCAATCCCTCAGTGTAGAAGCTGCCAGGTCCTGAGTTATCCTGATTGTGTTTCCACAATATTGAAATTGTTTCTTCTTGGCTGTTTGTAATATTTTCTCCTTGATCTGGGAACTCCAGAACCTGGCTATCATATTCCTAGGAATTTTCTTTTTGGGATTTCTTTTTTCAGGAGGTGATTGGTGGACTTTTTCAAACTTTATTTTACCCTCTGGTTCTAAAACATCAGGGTAATTTTCCTTGAGAATTTCTTGAAGGATGATTTCTAAGTCCTTTTTCTGATTATGGCTTAAAGGTAGCCCAATAATTTTTAAATTATCTCTCCTGGATCTATTTTCCAGGTCAGTGGTTTTTGCATTGAGATATTTCACATTGCCTTCTAATTTTTCATTTGTTTGAATCTGTTTAATAGTATCTTGATTTCTCATAAATTCACTAGGTTCCATTTGCTCCAATCTAATTCTAAAGGAATGATTGTCTTCAGTGAGCTTTTGAGATTCTTTTTCCATCTGGTAAATTCAGTTTTTTATGGCATTCTTCTCTGCATTGCCTTTTTGAGCCTCTTTTGCCATTTGAATTAGTCTATTTTCAAGGTGTTATTTTCTTCAATCAGGTTGTTGACTCTCATTTCATAATTTTCTTGCATTGTTCTCATTTCTCTTCCCAATTTTTCCTCCACTTCTCTTATTTATTTTCAAAATGCTTTTTAAGCTCCCCTATGGCCTGTAACCAGTTCATATTTTTCTTGGAAGCTTTTGGTGAAGGAGTTCAGATGTCATTGTCTTCCTCCTGTTCCATGCTTTCATCTTTTTTGTCCCCAAAATAGGAGTGTAAAGTTGGATTTCTATGTTTCCCTTGCTTCCTTTGCTTGCTCATCTTGCCACTCAATTACTTGACTTTTTTTTCCTTTTGCCACAGTAGAACTCTGCTACCAGTAATGGGAGCTTTATCACAAACTCTGGGGTTTTTGCAGCTGCCAAAAATATCAGTTGGGTGCCCTCTCTGGAGCCTCCACACACTCTTGGCAAACTGTGCAAGCACCCTAGGACCTCCACCCTAGACAGCAATCCAGATCCAAGCAGGTTAAAGTAAAAGTGATTACCCATCAGACTGGTTGCTTGGTCCCTTACAATCTGCAGACCAGGAGCTCTGAACCAGCCACGTGGTGGGTGGGTGCATGGCCGTTAAACCTCAACTGGTTCTAGCCCTGGGGACAAAGACTATACTTCACTCCAAAATTCCCAGGTCCCAAAGTCCACACTGCACTGACCTTTCACTTTTTCCTTAGCATATATGGGTTGATGATTCTGGAAACCACCACAGCTACTGGTTATCTGAAGTCCCTCCTGCCAGCAGCTGTTTGTGACCACCATGAGGCTAAAACCTCTGACTCATGCAGGGCTGGCCTTAGCTCCCAGAGCATTCTGCTGGCCGCTTCCTGCTGGCCTGCTGGGCTGTCCACAGCAGGAGGTTAGCTTCTCTGTGTCATTTTGTGGGTTCTGTAGCTCCAAAGTGTGTTTAGAGTAATTTTTTTTACATGAGTTGGAGGAGGTGGGAGCCATACCTGTGAGGAAGTCCTTTTTCTACTCAGCCATCTTGACTCCACCCGCACAAGATGACAATATTGCTCTATTATTCTAAGAAGTGAGACAAATGGCAGTTTTTGAAGCCTTAAACTATATATAATTTATTCAATATTTGTTTTAAGCCTTCACATCAGGATTCAAGAAGAGATAACATCTATAGATAACAATGAAAAAAGGTTAGTTTTGGTTGTTGCTGTTTGTACCCTCCAGAAGAAATTCAATATTGATTTTTTTTATTCCTTACCTTCCATTCCCTTCCCTTACCCTCATATCTAGCCTTGTCTTTTTTGTTGTTGTTTCTCTTTTCTTTTTTGTTTCCCATCCCTGGACATGTAATGTCATCATGGATCAGTTTAGGGATCTTCCAGTGGGGGATTTCCTCTGCCAATGTAGGTTAGCACCTTCTCAGAAATTTATATTCTGAGAATCACTTAGGGGCACTAAGAGGTTTATAAGCCAATCTGTGTCTAAGACAAGACTTGACTCAGATCCCTCTGACTCCAAGACCAGCTGTGAATAGTGCACTATAGAACACTGCTTCATCAGAGTACTGATGATGACCATTAATCAAAACATCACTGGCCATGGTGGCAAGGTGTGTAATATCTAGGGGGCAGAGTCAAGATGGCAGAGTAGAAATAGGACTTCCTCGCAGCTCCGGTTCCCACCTCCCCCAAATCATGTAAAAAAATGACTATAAACAAACTTTGAAGCTACAGGACCCACAAAATGACACAGAGAAGCTAACCTCCTGCTGAGAACAGCCTAGCAGGAAGGGGCCAGCAGAGGGCTCTGGGAATTCACCCCAGCCCCACTGGAGTAGCAGGTCTTAGCCCCAGGACAGCCTGACCAGCTGTTGGCTGGAGGGACTTCAGATCATCAGCAGCTGTGGTGGTTTCCAGAATTATCAACCCATAGATGCCAAGAACAAAATGAGAGGTCAGTGCAGTGTGGAAGTTGGGACCTGGGAATTTGGGCCTTTGCCCCTAGGGCTAGAAGCAGCTGAGGCTCCACGGCTGTGCACCCACCCACCATGTGGCAGCTTCAGCTCCTGGTCTACAGATTATAGGGGGACCAAGCAACCCATCTGAGGGGTAATCTCTCTTGCTTTAACCTCTTAGATCTGGGTTTCTGTCTAGGGTGGCGCTCCTGGGGTGCATGACCAGCTTGTCAGAGCGTGTGAAGCTTCAGAGAGGGCACCCAACTAATATCTTCGGCAGCTGCAAAAACCCCAGCGTTTGGGATAAAGCTCCCATTTCTGGTAGCAGAGGTGGGGGAAGGCTGGGGGGAGGAAAGTTGGAAGCACCACTTTTGAAAAGGGACAGGATCAAAGTAGAGAAAAGAACAAGTGGGGGATGGAATAGGATAGAGAGAAATATAGCCAGTCTTCCACAATATATCTACTATGGAAATGTTTTGCATAGCTACTCATGTACAATCTATATTGAATTGCTTATCTTCCCATTGAAAGTGGGTGACAAGGGAGGAAGGGAAAGAATCTGGAATCCAAAATTTTAAAATCAAATGTTAAAATATATATTATTATTATTATTTTACATACAACTGGGAAATGAGATATACAGGCACTGGGGCATATAGATCCACTGTGTCCTACTGGAAAGTTGGAGGAGGGAAGGGGGAAGATATGGGACAGAGCAGATTGGGGGAGGGGATATTCAGTGGGAATGCTGTTTTTGGGTGGTGGATAAGGAAAACTGGGGACAAGATTTGTGACTCAAAATCATGTGGAAATTAATGATGTAAACTACAAAATAAAAAAGAGTGAAAAAACATTTTTAAAAAGACATGTAATATCTAGCAAACTGTTTTAATTAATAGGAACTACTCTTTTACATGAAACAATTTGAAGAGAAATCTATGAGAAGAATCCCATTATAGTTTAGTGAAAAGGGACAAAATATCAATTAGCATGTTTAGAACAACAAAAAAATGATTAATACTTCCTGCATCATTCATAAAGTGACAAATCTTCCTTTAATATTTTTCAACATTTGGATGAATTTTTGATCTTATCAATGTATGTATCCTGTTGGTACAGATTCCCATACATCTCTTCATCAATGATCCTTGTCCATGTAGTTCCATAAATTCTTTAGAAAGGAACTACAAAAGTGAGTTCTCACTTTGTTCCTTACTAGCTATGTGACTACAGGTTAACCAGTTACTCTCTTTGGGCCTCAGTTTCCTCATCTGTAAAGTGGGTATAAGCATATTTATTTTACCAAGCTCACAGGGATGCTATGAGGAAAGTGCTTTGTAAATCTTATTGTCCTAACATTTTCCTTTAATACCTAATAATTTCATAAAGGGAACCTCAAGTTCTTGAGGATTATATTAGAAGACTAAAATATCTGGTTGGTCCTGCTTGAAAAAATTCATGCATGGACCAAGCAATAGATTATACTTCTGTCTTCCAGGGGTAGTTGATATAAGTTGAGAGGGGCTCATCATCAAGTAAGTCACAGGATAATGAATTTTTCAGCCATAGTAACTCAATGACTATAATCCAAGTCAGAGAGAGGTTGTGATCTATACTGATATAGAGAATGACCATACCTATGAAATGATGGGTCCTTAAAGTATTGAAGCATTACTATCTGAAAAGAAATTCATCTAGTGACAGATCTAACTCGTACTATGCTTTCCATTTTCTTAATAGGTTATTGAAAGATCTACTTTGGTTGCAGTACAATCAGTTTTATTAAGTGAAGTCCATTGAGGGATCACATCAACATGGCTTCCATCAACTCTTTTCAGTTATAGCCATGGATCCACTGCTAGAAAGGCAAAATGTCACAAGATTCATCATACTCTTTCTCCCTCACCTCCTTTCCCCCCTTTTATTATCTCTCTTTTCTTTCATATATCCTTTTTTTAATTAAATGAACTTTTATTAACCATCCATAATGAGTAAGGAAGAGAGCTATACTTTAGGGACAAAAAAAAAAGAAAGAAAAGAAAAAGCAGTCTCTGCCCTCAATGACTTTACATTTTCCATACCTTTGTTATATTTTTCCTTCTTCCTTCCTTCCTTCCTTCCCTCCCTCCCTCCCTCCTGCCCTCCTTTCTTCCTTCCTTTCTTCCTTCCTTCCTTCCTTCCTTTCTTTCTTTCTTTCTTTCTTTCTTTCTTTCTTTCTTTCTTTCTTTCTTTCTTTCTTTCTTTCTTTCTTTCTTTCTTTCTTTCTTTCTTTCTTTCTTTCTTTCTTGTTCTTTTCTCCTGATTTTTTGTCTTGTTTAAGAATTAGAATAATGTAACACCTACTATCCTGACCACACTGCCTTAAGGCCAGATATACTTCATTTCTCCCCCTCTCAGAATTTTCTGGTACCTTGAAGGGAAAAATGGAGGGAGAACTGCCGGGTGGGAGGGGGGGCATGGGAGGGAGAGATGGTGGCTGTTCCTCTGCAAACCAGTTCCAATTAAGCACGTAAGACTCAGATTCTTTTTTTTAAATAGTCTTACAAAACTATTTCTGAGCTTACAGTAGAATAATATTTCTACATGTATCTTAAACTCAAATATCTGTTAAAAAATATCACAGGACCTCAGACTTAGGAGTTACCTGAAGAAATGAATATTTTGAGTCATACCTGAAGCATTCCTTTCACAAAATCCCCAAGAAATTTTCATCCAGATGAGTTTCAAGGCCCTTAATATTAAAGAACTCATTACTTCTCATTGTGACCCATTCCAATTTTTGGCACATTTATTTGATGAATAATTGTTCCTTATGTGGCTAAATGCTTTTTTCCCTATAATATCTGCACATTGGTCCTATTTTTCTCCATCCCATAATCTATCCTTCTGGGGTATTAGGGGTGTTTAGGGAGGACCTGAACCTCTGGTGTGATGACTGCCAAGCCTTTTTCAGGGCTGTTCATTCACCTTTGGTGTCCACTTTCACCTAACTCAAAAATGGGGTTCCAAGAAACTGTAGCAGGCACAGCACCCACACCCTAATTAAAACATCTCAGCAAATAAACTAAACCAGACTGAGGGTAACTGACAGAACTCAAACTCATCAGTGAGTTAGGGAGATGTCTCCCTCAAGTATGTAAAGATTTCCCCTAGTCAAATGGAAAGATGAAAACAATTTGTTCCAATGTCCATGAAGATGACTTAAGCAGGTGCTATGGAGCTCTGTAGCTCCAATGCAATATTTATAGCACTCACTATCACAATGAAGACCGTGACTACAAATATCACATGATGTTCAATACAAAATATACCAAGCTCTCCATGTAGAAGACAAAACTGAAACATTTATGTAGGCTCCAGAAAGTCAAATCCCAAAACCAGTAAGCCAATTCTATCATAGTACCAAAGATATTCAGGAGCCATAATAACACTGAGAGCTACAACATCCTTCAGCCTTCCTACAAACCAATACAAGATCAATATTTACTCACAAACCTCTCTATCTCTTAGCCTGAGCATCCTCTCTCTAGTTCCCAGCCTCCTGTGGGCTCTGCTTCCCTTCATCAAACTCCTCCCACCACAGGCTTCATGTGATTACATTCAGCCTATTGGCGACAGAGTTTACTTTCAAAGTAGGGGAGATCTTCAAACTCCTCTAGGTCTATTAAGGGGCATGGAAGATCTTCAAATTCCCATTCCCATTACAAGCTCTCAGTTTGGTCAGACATCAAGGTCATCCACTGAATCCCAGATCATTACCAGTCCTTTTGACTTTTGTCTTGCCACTGAACTTCAATGACTTGAAGAGAGAGTGAGGCTGATGACTTTGTGCAACTCTGCCTCACTTAAATCTAATTCATGTGCAAGTCAAGACACCTGTGATGTCAACAAATGAAGGACAAAAACAACAATAATCCATACTTCTGGAGTCAAGTAAAACAAATATAATACTTTAGATGCTTTATTAGGTGTGGCTGTGAAATAATACTTTTTTAAAATGATTAAATAAGAACACTTCCATCCTTGTAGGGCTGTATATATCAACCTGCCTATGGGAAAAGAACAAGGTAGCTTTAAAAAAAATTTAACAGTGTAATATTCCAATCAACAACATTACTATTTATATATGCTACATAATGAAAGGAGGTGGATATGTTAATATTCTTTCTGTATTATGCTCTGGTCAGGCTACATCTGGAACATTCAGTTTGGTTCTGGGAAGTACATTCTAGTAAAGACATTGGATAAGTAAAGACACTTACCATGGATAAGCTGGATTTTTTCCCAAAGAATGGTGACTAGAGTAGTGAAAACACTGAAGATCATGTCATACAAAGATTAGTTAAAGGAATTAAGGATATTTAGAACTGGGAAGAGAAGACCAAGGGAATACTTCACAACTACTTTGTAATAGTAATGGGAATTTCAACATCTTCCCTGCCCCTCAATGGTCCTAAGTGAATTTGAAGACCTTCCCTGCCCTTAATAGGCCAAATGTCATCACATGGAGTCCATGGTGGGAGGAGCTTGCTGAAAGAACAGAACAGGAAGGTTGAAACAAGAAGAGGTGGAACAGGAAGCAGCAGAGCAGACAAAACCTCAAGCAGCAACTGGGAGCAAGCAGAATTGAGAGGGAGAATGCTTGTGATGCCAGTACTTTGTAACACTCTGTTGGTCACAATACAAAAACATCCTGTCTGTTGTTTTTAAACAGAAGTACTCAAAAAGGACTTTCCTGGTGTTTACAGAAGTCCTGAGACTTTACAGTTTATTTGTGTTTGATTTCTCAGACAGAAATCTTGTCTGTTGAATTGTGTTACTTTGTTAGATAGAAGGTGAAGTGAGATGAAAGTGCAGGCAATGTGTGCAGATATTGTTGTTGCTTTGTTAAGCTTTGTCTTCCTAGAAACAGAAACTTGAAGAGCTTGGAGTGGAGCAGTAAGCTGAGGTGTGAAACATGAGCAAGAGAGCTGCCTACTTGTGAATCCAGGCAAGAGCTGGGAGCGGCCAGTTCGGAAGAGGAACCATGGGATTTGGAAGTTGGAAGTCAGCCTCAAGTTGACAAGATGAAATATGACTTTACTTGGATACTCAGTATTGAATGATGACATTGTAACTTATTGTACTTTCTGCTACCCCTTAAGAATGATTGGTTTAAGGATGATTTGAAGGGGCAACTAGGTGTCACAGTGAATAGAGCACTGGCCCTGGAGTCAGAAGGACCTGAATTCAACTCCAGCCTCAGACACATAGCACAAAAACTAGCCATGTGACCTTGGGCAAGTCACTTAATCCCAATTGCTCTACCTTCCCCCCTCTAAAAAGCAAAAAAAAGAGGCTGATTGGAAGCTAGCCTCTAGTTAAAATGAAAGAAGACTTTACTTGGGTACTCTATATTGATTGAGTAGATTGTGACTTACTTAAGACTATGTAGCCACCTTAGTAATAAGGTGTTATGTTATATTGTTGTGAATGTTGTGCTTTAGTTTCTTGAATGTTTTACTTTAGTTAATTGCTAAGTATATAGAGAGTTCACTATACTATGTGATTTGATTCTTAAAGTTAATTACAGCAACAATCCTTGGAAGAGGTGTACATGATTGATTTTACATGCCTTCAAACATTTGAAGGGATGTGTAGAAGATAAATTAGTCTCATTCCACATCACCCCAGTGAATATAGCTAAGAAAAATGGATGGAAATTACAGTGATAGATTTTGATTCTTTATGAGAAAAATAAAAACAAAATCTTTCTAATAATTAAAGATATTGGGGGAAAAAAGTACTGGGTTCTCCATCAAAAATTATCTCCATCAAAAGTTGGATAAACACTTGTTGAGGATGTTGTAGAAATGTGATCTAATGGAAAGAATGTTGCATTTAGAATATGAAGAACTGAGCTCAAATCAAATTTTTGCCACTTCCTATGGATGAGACCTTGAACAAGTCACTGAACATCAGTGGGGCTCCATTTTCTTATCTAGAAAATGAGTGGATTGGACTAGGTGACCTCTAAGATCTCTTCTATCTCAAAATTTATGATGCTATGATACCTATTTAGACACAGGTTAGGCCACATGAACTCTGAGATCCTTTACTATTTTGAGATTTGCTATAAATTTTCTCTTTGGGGAGGGGGCTGTTGTCCAACTTATTCACCCACCTTATGCATGGAACTCACTTTTGAAGTTCTTTTTTCCCCATAAATCAAAAACACCATTAAAAGGCAAAGATTTGCACTACTGAAAACATTTTTTTTAATATCAGCCCTAGGATCTAAAGATAATCCCAAGGTGACTACCCTGAAAGGCACAACTACTCATTTGGATGTAAAGTTCTGGTATGTTTGTTAAAAATCAAGTCTCATTACATTGTTACACCTTGTATATAACCTATCACTTTCTTTTTATGCATAGAAATGTTTACATTGATCGCAGCAGGCCAGAACCCAAAATAATCATTTGACTTTCATTGGATATAAAAGCTATATCTAGTTTGATGGAATGGCTAAACATAGTAGTTCAATCTTCAGCATTCAGAGGCATGAAAGTCTAAATTTCACAGACACCTGTTAAAGATTTAATCAAGTATGAAGACCTAAGTTAGCTAAAGTTGAGAGTTTTCTGATGAATACAGTGATAATTCTTTTCAACTGAGAGGAGAAATCAGCTGCAAAAAACACTGTAAAAAATCCTTTAAATTTTTTTTAGTTGCTTTGCTTTTAAAAAGATCTAAAACCTCGCTGTAAATAATAGAGACTAGCTTTCAAGTTCTAACCAGCAGCACTGGAGCCTACAGGGGCTTGTTTGAAATTCAATGTGCACATAACTAACCACTCATTGCTTATTTTTAAAACCTCAGAGCACATATGTGTAGATGCATATTTTAATCCCTGATTCAAATTCATCATCTGTTCTAGAGTGCTTCATAGAATGACACCACATTGGTATTAAACCAAAGGGCTGTCACTATGTTGATTAGCTGCTAAAAATGATCCAAAGGGTTCATTATGTATCTCCAGCCATTTGGTTTTCATGCATAAACCTAAGACAAAATTGCAAACAGCTACTACTCATGAGCAAGCTTTGAAAAAATGATAGATTATTCAATATTGGGGATTCAATCATTTCAACTAAGACTTGCATAAATATTAGGCTTGTTCATGCCTGTGAACTATATCCAGGTTTTGAGTTAGTCCATTCATTCTTCTCACCTCTTTGAGAGTACCCTGCCTCTCATTTCCTATGAGTAGTCGTTGTTCAATTTCACAAGTCTTAACATTCCTGTTAGTTCCATCTGTCCCTCAAACCTCAGAAGAACCCAGAGTTATGGGCACCAGAATGTCAGATAGGACTTTAAAATTATATTATTAAGAAGTGGAATGAACAAAACAGAACTGGAAAAATATTCTCCATTGTCCTAGATCTTGAAAGAGTAGGTTGCTTATATGGAGAAATCTCTAATTTAAGTTACTTGAATTTTTTGAATTTAGAAGAATCATTTTTGACTGGGGAAATAAGGGAAAGGTTTATGAAGGAGGCAGCTTTTGAGCTATGTTTCAAAGAATCAATAATATTTTCACAATTAGCCATAGAGGATAGGCATGGAGTATGAAGTACAGAGGGAACCTATTCTAGGCATTGAGATGCCTTGGGAAAAAGAGGGTGAGCACAAAAGGTAGTGCCTGGATCAATTGAAATAGAGTAGAGATTATGTAGCAGAGAGTAGTATTAAATAAGATCGGAAAAAAGGTTTGGCATCAGAATCTACTAAAGAATTTTACTATTTGTTTTGCAGTAGAAAACAATAGTATTTTTAATAGAGGGGTAATATGTTCAGATATGAACATGCAGGATTCTGGCATTGGTGTAAATTATGGATTGAAAGCTGGAGGACTGATTGAGAGACTATTGTAATAGTCCAGAGAGATGCTAATGAGTGCCTAGACTTAGATGGTAGCGGTGGGAATAGAAAGTGGGGGGGATTTACTCAGAGTGATTATAGAGGAAGAAATTAATGGGATTTGGTAATTAACTCAATATAGGAAATAACAGTAAAGAAAAAAAAAACAAGATTTCATGCACGTGTAAGTCTTAATGGAACTGGATGAATAGAGGTATCAATTAAAATAATTATTTGTATTTACAGTAGTCTTTTATGTTTCCAAAATTCTCTCCTCAAATGACCTGGAAAGGTAGGTGTATATGTAGAAGCAGATAGAAGAATATGTTTGAGAGATAAAGATTTATGGTAAATGTTTTCTTTGAGGATACAGATGGTGATGTCTAATAGGAAGCTGGAACTAATAAGGAAGGTCAGAGCTAAAGATCATCATTTAAGAGATAATAGTTGTACTGAGGTGATAGTTAAAGCCATGCAAATAAATTAGATTGCCAAGGAAAAAAAGTATATAAAGATGAGAAGAGAGTAGGCTATAGAAATTTGAAGAATACCCACTGTGAAGAATCCTGAGGAGCAAGAGGAACCATTGAAAAGCTAGAAGAAGAGTCGTTGCAAAGGAAGGAGAAGAACAAGGAGAATGTGGTTTCATGGAATCCAAGGAAGGAAAGTATAATTGGAAAGAAAGGCTAGTTACCAGTCATCAGATACTGAAGAAAGGTTAAGGAAATGGAGAAATGACAGGGAAAGATCACTGGATTCAGTAATATAATCTACTGCCATACATTACATGACCAGATTTTGTTTCCATAGCTCAGTATGGAGTCTGTGTCAGTGACTTCTATGTAGTACAAAATAAAGACATGAGTTAAAAAAAATGAGGGATGTATTGTTTCTAATGTCTTCATTATGTATAAGTCAGAGTAAGTTTTGATAAGGGGAACTTAGCTGCTTGAGCCATGAACTTTGTTAAGGAATAACTATGCCAGAATCAGGTTCTAAAATTTTTTCAGGTGGCTAGGAAGTTAAGCCAAATTAAACAAAGTGAAATTTAATAGGAATAAATGTGGAGTTTTACAGTTTGGCTTAAAATGTCAGTTTAACAAATGTGAGAAGATTTGTATAGACAGCCAGGAAAAAAAAAAAGGATCTGGGGGCTCTTAGTGGACTGAAATATCAATTTGAGATAACACTGTTATATAACACACACACCAAAAAAAAATCATACAATCTTAGGCCATCTTAAATGAGGTCAGAACTTATGTCTAAGACTAAAGCAGTCACTTAACTCTGTTTGCTTAAGTTTCTTCATCTGTAAAATGAGTTTAAGAAGGAAATGGCTAGTATTTTGCCAAGAGAATCCCAAATGGGGCCATGAACAGTTGGACACAACTGAAAAGACTCAACACCAACAAGTGACAAATACATAAATGCTCCATTTCAATAAGACATCCTCTTAGATAATTATGGTTGCCATATTTGGAGATATGGAGTTGATGTCAATGCATTGGACAATGCAGTTAAGAGATGGTCCCCAGGAGTTTACATTTTCCTAAAGCATAAGTTTGATAAGACCAATATTTCTAGATTTCCCCTCTACCCAGTCACTCACCACCCCTTCTCCCAATGGGTTAGGCTACTTTTTCACTAAAAGTACCTGATAGGCTTAGGGGTGGCACAAAATTCAAATTGGTAGACTCTGGCAATATTGACTCTCTAATGAACCACTTAAGGGCATTAAAGTATCCACCCGCATGGAGTCAGGGTACTTCAGACTTAGCAGATATCCCAAGTACCTATCAGTCACCACAACCTGACCAGCTGAACAGCTTTGTTTTTGATATGAAGATGAAGGTCTTCATTTACCTGACTGAAATCCTATTTTATCCTTTCTGAATATCCTTTCTGTGTAGGGCTAAGTGAAGTTCCTTTTGTTAACCGTTAAATGACCTACAAGCACCTCATTTCATCCTCCTAACACCATTTTAATCCCCAACTCAATAAACTTCTAGGAGTTCCCTATTACCTCTAGGATACAAAGTTAACTTTGATATAAACAAGTTGGCTTGACCTTCCATTCCAACCTAATTGTAAATTCCTCCCCTTCATTACAGCATGCTAAAACCAAACTGGTCATCTTGCGATTCCTCTCACATAACTCCATCTCCTGTCTCTATGTGTTGCACTGGCTGTCTCCCATGACTACAATGCATTTCTTCTTCACCTCTGCTTACAGAAATCTTTAATATCTTTCAAAGTTCCTATTAAGTGATACCTTCAACATAAGACTTTTTCCTGACAGATTCACTTCTACTACCTTCCCTCCCCATCACATTTACCTCATATTAATTTTGTATATAACTACCTCCATACACATGCACACACACACAAATTGTCTCCCTTAATAGACTACAAGACACCTTTGCTTTAGATTGCATATAGAGTAGGGTCTATGTAATTTTTGTCTTGCTACTCCTGGTATCCCTACCATTGCTCCTGACACATGCCATACTTTAAGATTTCATTCAATCCAATACAATTCAGGAAACATTTATTAGGCACCTATTATGTGTAAGACACCATTTCCAAAATATTTTCTTTGTAACATAAGGTATGCAGTGCAAGTATTTTATTAGAGAAACAGTAAAAAGATTTGTGAGTAGTCATGAATGACCAATAGAGGGTCTGTAGCATAAATGTGTAATATATAAAGTCAGTGTATTATATCAATTCAATATACATTTATTAAGCACCTACTATATGCCAAGCATTTTGCTAAGCACTGGAGATACAAATAAGAAAAAGGCAGTCTCAGGCATAAAGGAGTTTACAACGTAATAGGGGAAGACAACACACAAAAGGAAGCAGCAAGTGAGGTAGCCCACATAGGGGCAGGTTGCTGCATGGAGTGAAAGTCAAACATGGCTGTTGATAGACAATGGAGCTACCTGGAAGTCTGTGAGCTCTCTATAAAGGAAGGCTCTTGGAGGAGTTCTGTGCTGTGCTCTCTGGTCTTCCAATGAGAAGGGAGAAGAAACTGAGGGTGAATTGAGAAGGTTCAGTATCCAAACCTGAGTCATCATCATGGTGAACAATTTCAGGAGATCAGCTTACTGGGGGTGGGTTGGGGAGCACATGTTGTTCTTAGAGCAGAAACCCAGTAGAGCTGCTGATAGAAAAATTGTGTCCAGTCTGGACTTTTGAAACTTGCTACATTCTAATCTCTTGCTCTTGGTGCCCCTGTCTTGCCACTTAGTATATTTCACTTAGTGTGAAATCTGGTCAATGGGTATTGCTGCTGTATCAGCTCCTGAAGCCAGTTGTGATGTCTGTTAGTAGGTTCTGATTTTATAGTGACATTTAGATATAAGAAATGCTACTGCAATTCAGAGCCATGGCCCATCCAATCAAGAAGAAAATGCTTTTTAATTTTCTTTTTTTAAAGAAAATGATGAAGCCAGTACCAAGTCTAAGAAATGTAACTGACAATTGTATCAGCTGCTATAAAAAGTAACTACAGCCAGAAACCAAAAGGAAACCTTTAATGGCACACAGTATGAAGTGGTCTTTTGGGCTTTGAGTTACACCTGCACCTGTAGATATCCATCATTGTCAGTTCCAACCTCTCCAGATTGGGAGGGCAAACTGTCAGGCATTTCCCAAATTCCAAGCACCAAGGACAGCTTCTCTGATGAGGATTGCTATGAGCCATCATTCTGCAGGCCACAGGACTTACAGACCCAGGAGTTACTCAAAGCAAGCAGTACCAGGTGAATAATGACAGCTCACCTTTCTATCTTTGGGGCTTCACGGTTACAAAGCACTTTCTTTGTGACAACCATGTGAAAGAAGGAGGGCACGTATTATTATTCCCATTTTACAACATAGGATATATACACACACACAGAAACCTGAGTTAGAAAGAAATGAATGCCAAGGCAGTATAGGTAGGGTGAGAAGGGAAACAGAAGCAGGAAACGACAAGCAGGAAAGTCAAAGAACTAAGTGCTCTTAAAAGACAACACAATGGCCAGCTGCCATCTCCCTTTCATCTAAATGGTGACAGGAGGGTTGCTGTGGCAAAGGTGGCTTCATCATCAAATGACATTCATTATTCTTGCCAGCAACAAGTGCTGGATGGAGCTATTACATCCATGTTTTATTTCTTTTAGAACCATAAATTGTCAGATACGGTCTATGGCATCGTTCTTGAGCAATCTGCTCTCTTTCTTTTTTTATTTAGTGTTACTAATATCATTATTGCTCCCTTCCCCATGAACCATTAGTATAAATGGGGTCTGGCATGGTAATGAATTCAGAGCCCTCATCAGAATGATGTGGCATTCAGTGGTGCTCCTCACGTGGCCTCCCTGTCCTCCCCTTGGGTGAAGGCTGACAGTGTCCCTTTCTCTAGGTATTATCTTCCTTAAATTTTTGCTGCTCCCATTACTGGTCAGGCAATCAATATATTTAGTCAGAGGAGTTGGAAAAGGAGAATTCTGATAATGCCTGCACAGCTGAAGCCCTTCCATGAATAAAGCACTTCAGACGAAGACTGCATAATTAAGCGAGGACTTGCACTCAAGTCTCCCTTTGCACAGAGGCAGTTATTAAGATGAGTGAAACCCACTATCATTATCCAGTAAAGAGTATGATGATTGGCTGCTCGGTGTCAGGCCTCTGGTGGCCGGCTTTGTCACAAATGCGGAAAGGAGAGTTCACTTTCTGTCAAAACTGGCTTTGCCAAATGTTATCATTTTAAATGCCGTGAAAGAGAGGGAGCTGGGCCTAGGGGTATACACAGCCCCATATGCTGGTGACAGTGATACAAGTGTAATTCTAGACTATTAGAGTGACACATAAGATCATTCCTGCCCCAGAACATGAGACAGCTGAGGGGATTATGCAGGACAGGCTGTCACGCAATAAAATTTTCAGAAATCTGTTAACCCCAGCTCAGACCCAGTGAATATTTTATTGCTTAACACTGAGGAAAAGTATATTTATTAACTATAGAAAGATATAGCCAAGAGGCTGGGCAGATGAAAGGTTACAGAAAGCCGAACTTGCTTGACATCCTGCAGTAAAAGTAGCAAAACGATTGTGGAACAGAGAGAAAGAAAGAAAAAAAAACACTCCAGAGTGGCACTAACCAGGGCTCAACATCACAGCTAAACATGATTAGAATCACATTTGTACCTAATCAGGACACAAGTATGGTCTCAGAATTGGAGAAATCTCTGAGATAGCCGCATTTAATTTAGGTGTGTTTAATGGAATTAATATTACTAATACTTGCCTTTGAAATATAAATCAGCATATCAGTACTGAATATCTTCATCTCCTTATAAATATTTCCTTTTCTTCTGCAAAATAAGTCAAGCTGCATTGTTGGTCTTTGGTCATATTTAGCACTAGTAAAGTAAAAGACATCTTTCATTTTTGGAAAAATATACAGGCCAGGTCCTGATTTAAATTCATAGACCTCTGTAGAAATAGCACACAAGCAAATAGAGGGTTCGTTTCTATACATTTCAAACATAGGTCAACCTAGAAAAATGTATGCTAAATATAAAATTCAGTTAATGAAATTTAGTTGCTAATAATTACATTTAGAATGATTACATTGACATTCGAAACTCCCCTAGTTGTTCCAAATACCAATATGTTTTTCAAATGGTGCTCCTTAGTAGTCACACAATAAATGTTTGTTGGAACAAATTGTAATTGAACTTATGAAAAAGAAATTATCACAATCAAGAATTCATGGACCATTTGAACCATTCTTCTGTGGGCCAAGACCAAGTAGTATTAGGTCAGGTGAGTTGTGAAATATTATCCCTTTCTCCCTCGAAAGTAGTTTAGGTCTAGAGTGGCTTCAGGTTGTAAAGTCAAGCTAACTAGAGAAGATAGGGATTGTTGTGCTGTTTGGATTCACTCTGCAATGGATTTAAGGGTCCAGTTTGAATTATTTGTCCCCTAGTTCAGTCATAGAATAAACCCCTCCCAATCTTTCCCCCCTTCCACTTTCTATGGTCTTATTGGTCTAGTACAAGAAAAGAATGACTCAAAACTGAATGGAATGTGTTTACACCAGCTTCAACCTCCACTTAGACTGGTCAGAACTGAATTTACTCCCCTGGATGTCAGGATTGAGACGCTCAATTTGTTTAGTAAAGCTATTTTATCATCCACTTCCTATCTCCACCCAATTCCAGCCTCTTTTGAGTAATGAGAAAAAGAAAACAAATCTAAAACAAAACAAATTAAAAAAAATAAACAAATTAACCTATATTAATTGTGTGACTACATATCATGTAGCTTTGCTTTTTTTTTTTAACATCTTCTCCTTTCTTCCAAGGAAACAAAACCCACAAAGTCATTGCCTGTAAGTCTTAATTCAAGTCCCTGGGATTACTGGAGACAGCATTTGCCCAACAGTGTCACAAAGGTCATGAAAAAAAAAAGACAACAACAACACAATATGCTTTTTTCCAAACATATATCTGAATTCTGAGTCCAGAGTGTAAGCATAGCCCAGGGGGTACACTTGGAGAACAAAAGCAGCCCTTCTGCTAATTGACTGAAAAATTAGCCTGGTCCCCCTGTGGGAAGCACACAAGGCAGCAGCAGATGGAAGCCACTCGGACACCAGCGCTAAAAATGTTCCTCCAAACCTGCTGTGAATCTGCCCGCAATTATGGGTCACAACACTTTTCTTGTTTAACAGAACACCAGCAAGACAAGCAGAGGAAGCGTAAGTTGTAAAGGTCACAAACTGACTGTAAATCAGGGCTTTTTTTTTTTCAGTCACTGAACAACCTAAGTTCCTTAAGGTGACTAGACTCATGTATTCATTTTAGATACTTAAATTTCCTCTAGCCCAAACAGATGCTTTTCTTCCCTTTCATTTGGTTGTGACCATCTAGAATAATTTACATTCTTATATCCTCAATCTCTGGCTCTTTATATATAGTTAAGTAGTTGATATGCAAACACAGTTCATACAAGCTTTGTATTTCTGAGGTAGGTCTTTCTTTAGATACAAAATTTAGGGAGGTATAGCCAGGGCTATTTATTTCTCTGACAAGAAATAAAATCCTGTGGCCACTGCTGCTGATTTTATGGTTTATAGAATGTTTTAATTACATGAATGGTCTCCCTAAGGTCCCATGATGAAGGGTGCTGTTTGCCTAATGCTGTGTCCACATGAGGCCCAAATCCAGATATTAGGAAAATTCTGAATGCTGGGCATTGTGTAGACACAGTCCAAGTCGGTTTGACAAATAACTTGGAGGGGAAAAGACAGTATATCACCACGCTTGCTTGCTTTCTACCAAAAGCAATCAATATTATAGCATATAGTGTTTTATCACTTGACTATTATCCCATCTGTTTTCTGTTTGCTTTGAAGAGGGGAAAGTGCTCCTTTTTAAAATTATTTCTTTGATTCCAAAATACGGAGTCTAGTCTTTTTTCTTAGCAATCCAGGGAGAAATCCACCATTCCAAAATATTTAAGTTGTAATGTCTCTCTCTTCATAGATAGTGGGTCCTAAATTTCTGACCTTTGTTGCTTTTCAAGAATACTCTTCATGTCTAAGGGATTACCCTTATCATTTTCAAGAAAAGAACTTTGAAATTATTAAATGAATGCTTTGTTCATTACCCTATATGAAGATTGTATTATTTAGACTAGGAGACAAACATGTAATTGGAAAAAATAAAATCAAGTGGAAAAAAAATAAAAATAGTCTAGCAGTCAAGTTACAGGTACTAATCTTGATCCTGTCATGAACTGATTAACTATGCGATCTCAGACAAGTCATACCACATACTGTAGCTTCAGTGTCCTCATTTTTTAAGCTTGGGACTTGGACTCAAATTCTCTAAGACTATTTTCGATGTTATAACTATGATTTAAAAAAAGAATGGGAATGTTTTATGATTTTTTGTATAATCCTCTGACATATGTACCCTCTTACAAAGTTAAAAGGAAAGTATGGTACAAATGTGTGAATGTCACATATGTTTTTAATAGCCTACATTTGTAAACATGTTTAAAGAAGAATGACTAATCTATATTTTTTTGCCAACTGTTAATTCCTTAATTTCATATTTATCTTATCTGACTAATATAAAAACAGTAGAGTTGAACTATTCAGAAACCTTTATTAAGCACCTATTGTGGGTCAAGCACTAGGTTCTGGAGACAAAAATGAATGAAAAGAAGAGAAAGGGAAGAGTCCCTGACCTGAAGGACCTCATATTCTATTGGAAGAAACAACATATCCTCAAGTAAACAAATGCATTACACATACAAAAATAAAAAGGAATTTCTTAAGGAGAGGGCACTAAAAACTTGTGAGATCAAGAAACCCCTTATACAGAGGGCAGTATTTGACTTAGACACTGAAGGAAGCCATGAATTCAAGGACAAAATGGTGAGGAGGGAAAGCATCATTGCTGTAGAGAATCACCCATACAAAGACACAGGTACAAGAGCTGGAAAGTTGTTTAAAGGATAAAGTAAGTTTGACAATTTGGCTGGAATGCATAAAGGGAAGTAATGTTCAATAAGACTGGAAAGATATGCAGGAATCAGAATATAAAATGTTTTAAATGTCAAAAAAGGAGTTTGTATTTTTTTTTTGAAAGGCAATAGGAGAGATTGAAGGTTCTTGAGCAGAGGAGCAACAAGTTCAGATATCTGTGCTCTGGGAAAGTGATAAATGTGTGAGTAATTTTAAGAGCTCATATGCAGCCTACAGAAAAATGTCTATCTGAATGGTATGTGGCTTTTTGCTTAACAGTTCGAATTTAATTCTGAAAAGAAAAATGAATAAATATTTAGGCAATGCACACCTTTTTAGAATTCATATACGAATTTGTTACTCTATTTCATCATTTCCTTTGTCCCACTATAGTTAAACAAGAGTTAACATTTTCATAATAGAAGTTATAGGTTTGAGGAAGTTATCTTGCTTTGTAGAATACACTGATAAATAATAATGAAAAGAATGTTGTCAACATGATAGAGGACTTAAAAATATTTCTAATATGATAGTGGCTCTTATTTTTGAATGAATCTTTCCTGTGTCCACCGTGAAACCAACATTGAACAAAACAACATTTTCTAATTTTAATCTAAAAAATTTCTGGCTACATGAGGCATTATTTATGAATACAAAGATATTTTACTTACATAATTTCTAATTTATTGATACAACAGCCATTTCCCCCTAATGTTTTCAGGGTCCAATTTACCAGAACTAATGGGACAGTTCCAGTAAATTCATGTGGCTAATAATTCGAGATTTTTGATGAATATAAAAGTAATCTCCAAGAAAACCAGCAGAGCCATTTCAATGTTTCCAGGTAACTATCATGTTATGTTACTATGTTATGTAACAGTATGTACTCAAGATAGAATCCTTGCAATCTACCAGAGTAGGAGCACATACATATAACATATGTGGTTATTTCTTTTTCTCATTTCCAAGTATTCTGCACCTATCACCTTATCTGTAGTTGTTACAGAAAGAAATCATTTTTGGTGATGGTAGTCCTCTTTCTTGATAAGGATGTTTAATTTCAAATTTTGTCCCAATGAGACACCATCAAATAGATCCATGGTTTCATCAATGTGGGAGTTCTTTCTGGCTTTACAGAGAGTAACTCTATTTCTGTCCATAGCAAGGATACCAGTGGAGCACATGAACTCCCCATGGGTATCCCTTACTCTTGTAATTTCATTCTTGTCCTCCTTTGCTCTAGTACTTGAGAGTTCCTAGTCTAATTCCTGCTGCAGTCTTCTTATACCCTCCATGATCTTCACCATTAACTTCTGTGAGATATTCATTTTTAATTCCTTGGAGGCTGTAATGTTTCATGACTCTAAGTCACATAATAATATTGATAGGATATTGCTATAATTGTTTCTAGAAGAAATATAAGGTCATTAAAAGAACTTCTTCAAAGAGAATCTAATCCACTCTTTCTTTTATTTATTTCTAGGCTAAATTATTGTCTATTTATACTATCTGTCCAAGACGTATAAGCTGATAGAAAATCTCTATTAGGTTGTCTATCCAATGTATATCATAATCTGAATGATATACATCCTTTATCCATTTGTTTTTTCTTGTGTGACTGGTTAAGACAAATATTTTTGAGAAGCTATAAATCTTTTCCAAGAGGTTCTGTAATGTTCCCCAGCTTATAGTAACCAACCCAATGCCATATGCAAAGAAAAGTGTCTGAAGGATCTCAAGATACATGGGAAGTCCCTATTCAACTTGGAATCTGGGTTATATTACTTAAATGATGGTGAATATCTTTAGTAAGAATATTACCTTATATTATGCCTTGACAGATAATTAGGCATGGAAGTTATATTTGTTGTTATATATTTCAAGGAATCTTAAATAAAATTTCAATATAGACGAGAGGAATGTTGGTTGATGGCTTTAAACAAGCTTTTTACTGCTGAAATACCCCACTTATAATTGACAAATGATAAGTAGAATTTCACAATCTCTGTTTTCAGTCAACTGTATTATGAAAAATAATTTATTAACAGAATATCACTTGTAAAATCCTGATTGCTTCTTACTAATATCCTTACTGAGGCTATATTCAGTGCATGTATAGATGTCTTATGATTGTTTTTAATACAAATAGAAAAGTATTTATATGTTATATGAGTGTGTGTATACATATGTGTGTGTACACATCTGTTGGAGGTTATTATTCTCCTGGTCATATCTTTTCAGTGATAATAAAGTATTTCCTCCCAATACATTATATATTGATCCTGCAAAGCTGTCAAAACTGTTGATTTTCTAGCATGAATTCTCTCTTTGTAGACTTTGTAGACAAATCCATCTGCTTTTCTCATCTTTAGTTTTCTCGGTTCCCTTTCTCTTTACACTTAAAGGAAATCTAGGACTATGATGAGAGTCCAAAAATGAATCATTTCTCTGTAGATTTTACAAATGTAATTCTTTAAGAGTATCTGACACTGTCAGTATGAGTCTTTTCTCCAGTGTCCTACCTAATTCTGTTCCAATGAATTTTTTCCAATTACATCAACAAATGTTAGCACCCACGATGAAGCCTGGATTGTAGAAGGCACTTAAATTATTGTTGATTGATTGCCCTCAAATTGCATTATAGAATCCAAAAACTATTTTAGGATGAATTACAAGATTGTAGGGATATTGGAATTCATCAAGCCCAGCCCCTCGGTTTAAAGGTAAAGAAATGTGTTTTGAATGTTGGTCTCTATTGCTGCCTGTCTTCTCTTCCCTTCCTATTCCCACTTCCAGTTTTCCTATCTCCCAATTGATGGAAAATAGTTGTTAGAGGTACTGCCTCCCCCTTGCCTTCTCCTCTTAATTTTTTTAAAGTTTTATCAATGTATTTTGTTTCTACATTGCAAACATTTACATAGTACACCAAATAAATCAAATAAAATTAACAAAACAGGGACCTCATGTACATGTAAAATTCTGTTTCTGTAGCATCCTTACCTTTTTATTTTTCTTTTTTCTTAAGTTAAAAGAAATCTTTTTTTCTCTTTCTCCCATCTACTATCTCATTGGGGGAAAAAATTCCACATATCAAATTTTCATAGCCAAGCAAAAAATTCCTTCATTGTCTGTGCACATAAACACACACATACACACATATGTATACATGTATGTAAGAATGGGGGTATCTACACATACCCAAAAATATGTACATACATATGCCTCTACCTATATCTTATCTATATCTACATCTATGTTTCCTCAAATAAATCACTTTTCTGTCAGGAGGTAGACAGCATCTAGGGGTGTACTGTGGTAAATGTTGAACAACTGACTCTGTGGGAAAAAAAAATTTACCAACGACACACTTTTAAGTTTAACCTGTTTCATTAATATTTTCTTTGTGACTTTCTTAAATTCTGGAGGTAAAAAACTCTCAGCAGAGTACTGCCTAAACCAGATTAAAATATAATTGGGAAATGTTTAATAAAAAAATAAAAATGCAATACAACAAACATGATTTTAACTTGTGCTTTTCTAAGTCATTATTAGATCAACAGGGATCCATTTCTATTTGAGTGTGACAGTACTGGTCTAGAAAATCAGTCAACAATAAATCAAGCCCTCATGTATAATGTTTGCTAATTTCAATACAATGTTTAAAAGAAGACTCATGATGGTAATTTAACAATTAGCTCTTGTGAGCCAGAAGAAGCTGACTCTTTCACAACATTGATAATATGCTTCATCACTGTCCTCTGTAATCATGGATGGTCATTGCATTAATCATAGTTTTTACAGTTTTCAAAATTTCTTGACTTTACAGTGTTGTTATTGTATAAATTGTGTTGGTTCTGCTCATTTCATTCTTTATTACAGCATATAAAAGTTGTCAAATTCATTTGTTTTTTTATAATATTGCAATTTAGTATAAATTCTTCTGCTTCTGCATACTTCATTCTGAATCAGTTTATGAGAGTCTTTCCATGTCTCTTTAAAATAACCTAGATTATTATTTCTTACAGCAAAATAGTTTTCCATTAAATCCATATACTATAACTCATTCAATTATTCCTCAATTGATAGGCATCCCTGTAGTCTTTAGATTTTTTGTCAGCACAAAAACATTGTTATAAATATATTTGAATGTAGGAAACTTTGCCTATTTCATCTTTTTTGAGTATATGCCTAGCAGTGTACTGAGTTATAGGGTATGAACATTTTAGTAACATTTGGAGTACAATTCCAAATTGGTTTCTATAATGACTGTGACCATTCACAGGCACACAAACAGTTTTATCAATGTTCCTATTTTCCTGTAGTCCCAACCACATTTATCATTTTCCTTTCTTGGTTATCTTTCACAATCTAGTGAGTAGGAGGTAGAATCTCAGAATTGCTTTAATTTGCATTTTTCTGATTACTAGTTATTTAGAGTATTTTTTTAAATACCTGTTCATATCATTAGATCATTTATCAATAGAATGACTCTTATTCTTCTTAACTTAAATCAGTTCCTTACATTGGAAATGGAAGTTTTAGCAGAGAAACTTTCTACTAAAAAATTTTTCCCCAGTTAATCCCCCCCCCAATCCTAACTTTATTGGATTTATTTGAACAAAACCCCCCCCCCCCATCTTCACTTTTGCTTTCTTCCCTCAGGGAATTTCTTACTGATAAGGTTTTTTTTTTTTCTCTTCCCACCTCCCTTCCCCCACCCCCAAATCTAAAGAAGTGAACTGTTTGGTAATCAGGTTGTTTGGTAATGGAATAAAGCTGAGCTATACTGTTTCTTTCCACTCCACCATCTTGGTCTTTGGAATTTTCCCTACCTCCTGCTCCAAAGAAATGAGAAAAATTTCTCTCTCTAGTTCAAATCCCTTTCATGTGCTCCTTTTCTCTTCTCTCTTTTCTCCTTCTGTTTCTTTATTTTTCTATATTATCCACTTATGAATTGATTCATATTAACTATTATTAATAATAACAATAATAAATATATCCCCATTATTTTTGTATTGCTGTATATCCATGTTAATATATCACAACATGAAAGAGGCTTTGTTTAAAGACAAGATAAGACTGGCTTATTGCCATTAAATGTGACTTCTCACTAAATAACAAGGTCTTATTCTTTCCACTAAATCACACATTCTCCTGAGTGGTTATAGGCGTGTAATGGTAATGGGAATTTGAAGATCTTCCCTGCCCCTTAACAAGCCTAAGTGAATTTGAGGACCTTTACTGATTTGAAATATACTCTGCCCCCTAATTGGCTGAAGGTGGTCATGGAGCCTGTGGTGGGAGGAGTTTGCTGAAGGGTGAAGCAGAGCCCGTGGGAGAAGTTAGCTCTGGGGAGGCTTGTTTTTCAGGAAGGCACACCATTGTTACTTTGTAATTAGGCAGTGGGTCAGTACCATTGTGATATTCTCTGACCCTGGAGAAGGCTATATATGTACCTCTGATTTTGCCTTGGGGCTCTCTCATGAGAAGAGTTATGTGATTTGGCCTGATGAGATTCTGGGCAGCCACTGAGCCCCCATCTTTGAAAACCCAGATGTTGGTGCTTCTCTCTCTAGTAACTAACTATGTATGGATGTAATGGTCAGACAGCTGGAAGTAATGTCTGTTGGTCTACTGAATTGTGTTATTTTCTCTGTCTGTATTTTTTTATCTGCTTGTAACTTCTGTTTGCATTTTCTATGAAGTTCAGGGTGCTGACTGTTTCCCCTTAACTAAGTAAATGATATATGTTTGATTAAAGTAAGATTGTTAGCCCGGGGGTGGAGGCAAGATGGCAGAGTAAAAGCAGCAACTTGCCTGAGTTCCCACTCCAACCATTTCCAATACCTGTAAAAAAGTGACTCTAAACAAATTTTAGAACTATAGAACCCACAAAGTCATAGAGAGAAACAAATCTCTTGCTGAAGGCAGCCTGGCAGGCTGACAGGAAGGGTCCATTGCACCAGGATGGAAACCAAGCACAGTCCTGCATGAGCTGCACTGGCCCAGACTCATGGCCCAGACTGGCCAGAGCAGACTTCAGGAGAGTGAATCACCAACAGCTGTGTGGTTTCCAGATTCTCAACCCATAAATTCCAAAGAAAAAGTAAAATGTCAGTGGGGAACTCTGTTGGAACTGGGTAAGAGAAGAGTGCAGTCTGGCCCTTGCCACCAAGGTGGCAGAAGTGGCAGAGGTGTGGTGGCTGCAACTGCTTCTGTGTGGCTGCCTCCAGAACTCCTGACCTGCAGAGTGTAAGGGAACCAAGCAACCATTCAGAGAGTAATCGATCTTGCTTTGACCTGCTTGGATGCGGGTTACAGTCTTGGGTGGTAATCCTGAGGTGAGGAACTCCAGTGTGCCACAGCTTGTGGTGGCTGTAGAGAGGGCACCCTCCTCATTGATCTGACAACAATTGTGAAAACCCCAGCAATTTAGGATACAGATCTCTATACTCTGGAATCAGAGTTCTACTATGGCAAAGAGGTCAAAATTCAAGTAATTGGTTGTCAAGATGAGCAAGCAGAGGAAGCACAATCAGACCATAGAATCCTTTTTGGGGTATAAAAAGGGTAAAAACATGGAACCAAAAGAAGACAACAAAGTCAAAACTCCTGCATCAAAAGCTTCCAAGAAAAATATAAATCTGTTGTAGGCCCTGGAGGAGCTCAAGAAGGATTTTGAAAATCAAGTAAGAGAAGCGGAGGAAAAATTGCGAAGAGAAATGGGAATGATATAAGAAAATCATGAAAAGAGAGTCAACAGCCTGACTGAAGAAAATAACATCTAAAAAATAGAACAACTCATATGGCAAAAGAGGCCCAAAAAGCCAATGAAGAGAAGAATGCCCTAAAAAGCCAAATTGCTCAGATGTAAAACAAATTTCAAAAACTTGCTGAAGAGAATAATTCCTTCAAAATTAGATTGGAGCAAATGGAAGCTAATGACTTTGTGAGAAATCAAGATACTTTAAAACAGATCCAATAAAAAAATGGAAGACAATGTGAAATATCCCATTGGAAAAACCACTGACCTGGAAAAATAGATCCAGGAGAGATAATTTTAAAATTATTGGACTACCTGAAAGCCATGATCAAAAAAAGAGCCTAGAAATCCACCTTCAAGAAATTCTCAAGGAAAATTGCCCTGATATTCTAGAACCAGAGGGCAAAATAGAAATTGAAAGAATTCACAAATCACCTCCTTAAAAAGATTCCAAAAAAGCAAACTCCTAGGAATATTATAGCCAAATTCAAGATTTCCCAGGTCAAGAAGAAAATATTTCAATCAGTCAGGAAGAAGCAATTTTAGTACTGTGGAAACACAATCAGGATAACAAGATCTAGCAGCTTCTACATTAAGGGATCAAAGGGCTGGGAATATGATATTCTGGAAGTCAAAAGAGCTAAGATTAAAACCAAGAATCACCAACCCAGCAAAGCTGAGTGTAATGCTACAGGGGAAAACATGGTCATTCAATTAAATAGAGGATTTTCAAGTAATCTTGATGAAAAAAAACAGAGCTGAACAGAAAATATGATTTTCAAATACAAGAAGCAAGAGAAGCATGAGAGGGTAAACAGGAAAAAGAAATTATAAGGAACTTATTAAAGTTGAAATATTTATGTTCTTACATAGAAATAATTATAACTTATGAGACTTTTCTCAGTATGAGGATAATTGAAGGGAATATATATGTGTGTATATATATATATATGTATACATACACATATATGTATGTATAGGAGGGTGTAAGTGTGCATATATATGTGTGTGTATGTGTGTACATGTAAACACAGACAGAAGGCACAGGATGAGTTGAATATGAAGGCATGATATCTAAATAATAAAATTAAGAAGGGAGAGAGGAATTTATTGGGAGAAGGAGAAGGAGAGACAGAATAGGGTAAATTATCTCATATAAGAGGCAAGAGAAAACTGTTACAATGAAGGGGAAGAGCAGGAAGGTGAAAGTGAATGGGTCAAACTTATTTGCACTGGATTTGGCTTAAAGAGGGAATAACATACACACTCAATTGGGTATCTTACTCTACAGGAAAGTAGGGGGGAAGGGGATAAGAAGGGGCATGATAGAAGGGAGGGCATATTTGGGGAGAGGGTAGTTATAAGCAAGCACTTTTGAAAAGGGACAGGCTCAAAGGAGTGTTATGGGAATGGGAATCATAGGCTTAAGTGACTCTGAGAACCTTCTCTGATTTGAAAATACACTCTGCCCCCTAATAGGATGAATGTGGTCACATGGAGCTTATGGCAGGAGGCTTGTTTTTCAGGAATGCCCTCACCTTGTTGCTTTGTGATTGGGCAGTGGGTCAAGAGGGTTGTGACATTCCTTGACCCAGGAGAAGGTTATATATACCCTGATGTGAGGTTTTGCTTTGGGGCTCACTTTGAGGAGAGTTGTGTTATTTGACCAGACAAAACTCTGGGCAGTCATTGAGCCCACCCCCCTCCCCCCAGCTTTGAAAACCCAGATGTTGGTGCTTTCCTCTCTGGTAACTAACTAGGTATGGATGCAGTGGTCAGACAGCTGGAAGCCTGTCTGCTGATTTGTTTCTCTGTCTGTATTTTTTGTCTGCTTGTAACTTCTGCATTCTCTGAAGTTCAGGGTGCTGACCTTTTTACCCTGAACTAGGTAAATGACATATGTTTGATTAAAGCAACATTGTTAGTCCATTTTGAGTTGCTTTCCTTTAGAAAAGCAGATCTAGAAACCTGTGTTAGCAGTCATCCTGGATATGCTAGGGTGCTTGCTGCTAGAAGGAGAAAATAGAGTAAGTAGAGGGCAGGATAGGATGGAGAGAAATTAGTCTTTCACAATATAACTACTACAGAAAGTTGCTGTGTGGATGAGGAATTATTGTGGATAAAATGTGTTTTTCTTGGCTCCAAAGGGCAGAACTAGAACAAATGAGTAAAGATTGCAGGAAACAGAATAAAATGAGGACATTCAAAGTTGTATACATGTACAACCTATAGTGAATTGCTTGTCTTCCCAGTGAGGGTGGGTGAGTAGGGAAGAAAGGAAAGAATCTGGAAATCAAAGTTTTAAAAACAAATGTTAAAAAAATTGTTCTTTTTTATATGAAACTGGGAAATAAGATATATGGACACTGGGGTATAGAAATCCATCTTGCCCTACTAGAAAGTTAAGGGGGCATGGGGGAGGATATAAGAGAGAACAGATTGGGGAAGGAGTATTCAGTGGGCTCGCTATCTTGGGGTGGGGGTAGGAGAAATACGGGGAGAAAATTTATAACTAAAAATCTTGTTGAAATGAATGTTGAAAACTAAAAATAAATATATAAATCTGAAGGGGAAAAAAAAAAAGAATGTAACCTCCTGGACAGTAGGGACTGTCTTCTTTTGGCTTGTATTTTTATTCCCAGTGTTTATCACAGTATACTCAACTCTGGTACATATCTGGTACATAGTAAATTCTTTGTAAATACTTTGTCTAATCTTTATTTTTAATTAATTTTTATATTAAAAAGATTCCTGGGGCGGCCAGGTGGCTCAGTGAGTAAGAGCGCCAGCCCCAGCATCAGGAGACCTGGGATCGGTTCTGGTCTCAGATAGTTGGCACCCACACAAAATGGCCATGTAACGTTGAGCAAGTTACTTAATCCCAATTGCTAAAAAAAAAAAAAAAAAAAGATTCCTCCACACCTAAAAATAAGTTTGTTAGCCCCTTTTGTGTTGCTTTCCTTTAGAAAAGCAGATCAAGGAACCTGTGTTGGCAGTCATCCTGGATATTCTAGGGTGCTTGCTGCTACAAGGTACATGATTATTCTAAAATATTTTTAAAGTAAAAACTATACAGGATCCAGTGATTTGTTTTCCATTTTTAATGTCTAGAATGCTTTCCCTTAAAAGACCATATTGAATCAATTTTGGTCATTTCTTTCCTCCTGTGACTATTACCTCATTCGTTCAAGGATGGGGTTAACAGAGGTAGGAAAGGAAGGAGAAAGAAAAAAGGAACAGAATAAGCATTTATTAAGCTCCAGTGATGTGCCAGGCACTGTGCACTTTATAAATACTATCTCATTTGATTGTCACAACAACCCTGGCCAGGAGGTACTGTTTCTATATCCATTTTATAATTGAGGAAACTGAGGCTAACAAAAGTTAAGTGACTTCTCCAAGGTAATTTAACAAGAAAGTGGTTGAGCTTGGTTTTGAACTCAGTTCTTCCTAACTCCAGGGCCAGTATTCCTTCAGTCTCTTACTTCTCTGTTGTCTCATAGATAGAAATACAGATAGTTGGGACTACCTTGCATACTCGAGCTTTTCCCTTTCTGCCTTTCCCATATCAGTTCTACAATTTACTTGAGACTAAGCAAGTGACATCCACTGATAAATGTGTCAGCAAACAGAAATAATCTTATATGGTAAATGAAAGAAGCACTGTCTCTTGAGCCAGAGAAGCTGGATTCAGGTTCTATACTGACACTCACTACCATTGTGACCACAGGCAAATCATTTCACCTCCACAGATAGTGAGCAATATATAAATGTTAGCTATAATCATCATTTTCATCATTTTAACATGGTTTCATTATTTCTATCTTCTCTAGTAAAGAGAATAATCTTCATGCTGATAAGGAAAGAACAAACATGTATTAGTGATGTTCTCATTTTTCTAAATCTCCAACATTCACTATTTCCATCTTTTTTTTTTCATCTTTGCCAATTTGCTGAGTATCCAATGAAACCTCAATGCTGTTTTGATTTTTCTATTATTATTGATTTGTAGCTATTCTGTTAATTGTGGTTAATAATTTTTAGCTCTTTAGAGAGCTATTCATAAAAGATGATAATAGCAATAACTGTAAAATCATGTATTTAGACTAAAAATATCAACCATACATGCATAGGCCAAGTAAGACAATATAAATCATTAGAAAGAGCAGTAGAATGGAATCAGGACATCAAGCTTCTATTGCTAACTCCCCCACAAAATCATCTTAAGCAAGTTGCTTCCTGTTTCTGGGTCCCAATTTAATCATAGAAGGAGGAAGTTGAACTAGACAATGTCTAATACCCCTTCCAGCACTTCTAATGGTTTAGGATTCTAAGTTCATGTGAAAAATAATTATTTCAATCAATTGTGTGTTGTAGCTACCAACACAAGCTAACGCGAATATAAGCTACACTAATAGAATCAGTGTGTTAAGAAGAAAGGGAAGAGGAATCTTGCTGTACTCTGGAGTATTGTGCTCAGTTCTAAGCACTACACTTTAAGGGAGAGCCTGATAAAGTAGGGGAGGTAACCAAGGTGTAAATACATGTGAAAATTAGGTTCTATGAGGAACAGTTAAAGGAACTTGGAATATTTAGCCCAGAAAAGAGAAGACTTGGGGGAGGAGTTGGAAATAATGGTAGTCTCCAAATATAAAAAAGTTGTAAATATGGATGAGGAATTATTGTGGATAAAATGTGTTCTTCTTGGCTCCAAAGGGCAGAACTAGAACAAATGAGTAAAGATTGCAGGAAACAGAATAAAATGAGGACATTCAAGCAAAAGTAGACATGCTTTAAAGGAAATTCTTACAAGAATTAAAAATTGACTAAATTATCTTTAAGATTACTTCCAAGTCTAAGATTTTGTGATTCTATGATTTCAGTTCTTACTTATAGAAGAGTATATCCACAAAAGCATTCGTCACTGAAACTGTTGTGCCTACTGTATAGATAGTTGCCAAAACCCACACAAATTTTGACCACAATGAGTCAGTGGTTTCCATAAGAAATCTAAGAAGCGTATTCACTCAATTCTTTCCCAGGGAGTAAGTTGAAATATTTTAAAAGCTGAATTCATTATTTCAGAGCACAGTAATACCCCTTAGAATAAAAATCAATTGGCAAATATAATCCCCTTTTCCCTTCCACCTCTTGGCTTTCCTGGCTTCCTTCAAGACTTGGCTCAAATCTCAACTTCCACGAGATCAATCAATAAACATTTATCAAGTGCTTACTATGTGTCAGGCACCATGCTAAGTACTGGGGATACAAAAAAGAAACAAAGTATAGCATCATAGGTTTCCTTATTTTACATTCCTTTCTGTATACAATGGAGAGATGTGAGATCCATGTCAATACAGTTAGGAAAATGTGGAACCAGTGTCATTTGATCAGATGCCAAAAGCTGTGATGAATCAATCATTGTCAAACTAAAGAGTAGTGTCTAGTACAATGCCATAGGACTCCATTTTTGACCTTATGCTAGTCAACATTTTGGTCAATGTTTTGGATTCAGGGTTGGCATGTTTATTAAACTTACAGATATTACAGAACTGGGAGGTATATATCACCTTAGGATAAAAGATGAACATCTAGTAAGATGAAATTCAGTGGAAATAAATGTAAAGTCATCAAATCACAAAATATAAGTTGGAAGGGGTCCCAGTGACATTCTATTTGAACCCATATGAGAAAAACAAAATACCTACCTCAAAATAACCATAGTTATTTGTCCTTTGCTCGAAGGCCTCTGGTGAGGGAGAATCCATTGACCTGTGAAGCAGAACATTCTCCTTTTGGACAGCTCTCATTATTAGGAAATTTTTACTATTTTTTTCTTTGCACACAACACTCCCATCTTTCATGTCTGTACCTTTATACTGGTTGGCATCCAAGTCTGGAATGTTCCCCACCCCCTCCTGTCCCTTTCACCTTCATCTCCTAGCTTCCATGGCTTGCTCAAGACTCCACTCAAATCCTGCATTCATCAGGTATCTTTTCCATACCTTCTCTTCTCTATACACATTAAAAAAAAGTTTCCCACCTCTATTCTGCTAGTGTCTTATCTCTGAAAATTACGGACACAAACACCAAAGCAAAATTGTTCCAGCACTCAAGGAGCTTCAAACTCTATAGGAAATTATTGAGCATGTACACAAATAAATATAACACAAAGTAAACCTGAAGAGGAAGATATCACTCACAACTGGGAGAATTAGGGAGTTTTATAGATGAGATGGCACCTGAGCAGAGCCATGATGTATTCTGAAGGACAATCAAGGGGAGACAGTGAATTCCAGGTATGGAGACAATCTATGCAAATGCACAGAGGTAAGAGACAGATTATTAAATTTGATAAGTAGGTAGCAGGGCAATTTGGCTAGAATGTGTTGTCCTCCAAGGGGAATGATATGAAATAAGGTTGTAAAGGTAGGCTGAAGTCAGATTGCGGAAGATCTAAAATACTAGACTAAAGATTTTGTCCTTTGTATCAAGAAAGGGGAGCTCTGAAACCTTTTAAGTAAGGGAATGAAATGGTAAGACCTGCTCTTTAGGAAGATTATTTGGTACCTTGCCAAGGCTATATTGGAGAATGGAAGACATTGGAAACTGTAATGCAGGATGAGCAGAGTTAAGATGGTGGAAAAGACAGGAACTCTCCTGAACTCTCCCCCAAACTCCTCTAAACATCCTTAAGTAATACCCTAAAGCAAATTCTGGAGTGGTAGAATTCACAATAGGATGAGGTGAAATAAATTTCCAGCCCAAGACAACTTAGAAGGTCAGCAGGAAGAGTCTATCCCACCAGGGTGAGAGTAGAACACAGTCTATTGCAGGCCATGGCAGAACAGAATAGGTCATAGAAAAATCAGGAATAGGCCTTGGGAGCCACTAAATCAGCAGTCAGTGGCTACCTTCAGAGCTCTTAGCCCATAGATGATAAGGGGTCAAACAATTAGGCAAAAAGAGATTACAGGGGTCTTTTTGCTGGCACTAGGGGCTGGACTTTGTTGCTTTGCCCATACTCAGATCTGGGTCTCAGGCCTGGATGGCAGTACCAGGGTGAGGAGAAGCAGTGCATATCAGAGCTTGTGAGCAGGAACCCTTGTCACTGTTCCAGGGCAGAAAAGAGTGCCTGTGATCCCTCACAGACCAAAGCAAAGGTCAGGAGAGTAGTAAACACGCCTCTCCTTAGATCATGCCACCTGGGAAGAAGTGAAACTTTAGAGGTAGAAGTATCTCTGAAAACATCTGCACAAACCCCCCAAAGCTTGGGATAGTGGGCCCTCCAATGTGGAAGCAAGGCCCAACATTAGCAAAGAGTTAGAAGTCAAGAAATAGGCTGGAAAATAATCAAACAACACAAAAAATCTGACTGTAGAGTTCTCATGGTAAAAAGGAAGATCAAAACATCCACTCAAAAAAAGGACAACACAGTTTAAATTCCTACATTCAAAACCTCAAAATAAAATATGGATTGGTCTCAAGCCATGGAAGCGCTCAAAAAGAATTTTAAAAACCAAGTAAGAGAGGAAAAATGGAAAGAAAAATGAGAGTGAAGCAAGAAAATCATGAAAAAAAGAGTTAAGAGCTTGGTAAAGGAGGTAAAAAAAAAAATACTGAAGAAAACAATACATTAAAAACAGAATAGGTCAAATGGTAAGAGGTACCAAAATTCAATGAGGATGTCTTGAAAAGCAAAGTTGGCCAAATGGAAAAAGAGTAACAAAAATTCACTGAAAAAAATATTCCTTAAAAAATAGAATTGGCCAAATGGAAAAAGGAGGTACAAAAGCTCATGGGCAAAAATAATTTCCTAAAAATTAGAATTGAGCACGTGGAAGCTAGAGACTATGAGAAGTCAAGAAATAATTAAGAAAAACTAAAAGAATGAAAAAATAGAAGATAATGTGAAATATCTCATTGGAAAAACAAATTACCTGGAAAATAGATACAAGAGAGATCATTTTAAAAGTATTTTAATTCCTGAAAGCCATAATAATAATAAAAAAGAATCTAGATATCATCTTTCAAGAAATTATCAAGGAAAACTACTTTGATATTCTAGAACCAAAGTGTAAAATAAAAATTGAAAAAATCCACTCATCACTGAATGTCGAAGTGAAAGCTTCTAGGACACTAAAGAATGGACTTGGAATATGATATTCTGGAGATCAAAGGAGCTAGGATTACAATCAAGACTCACCTACCCAGCAAAGCTGATCATAATTCTTCAGGAGGAAAACATGGATTTTCAATGAAATAAATGACTTTCAAACAGTCCTGATGAAAAGACCAGAGTTGAAGAGAAAATCTCACTTTCAAATACAAATTCAAGAGAAAGATTAAAAGTTAAACAGGAAAGGGAAATCATAGGGGACTTGCTAAGGTTAAACTGTTTACATTCTTACATGGGAAGATAATTCTCGTAACACAAGAACTTTCTCATTATTTGAACAGTTTGAAGGAGTATATATAGACAACAGACAAAACTGTGAGTTGAAAATGATGGGATAATATCTAAAAAATAGAATTAAGGGGTGAGAAAGGGAATTGTACTGAGAAAAATTGAAAGTGAGAGGTAGAATAGGGCAAATTATCTGTCATAAGAGACAGGAAAGAGATTTTAAAGTGGAGGGGAAGATGGGAGCAGTGGTGGCAAATGCTTAAACCTTACTCTCATTGGAGGTGGCTCAAAGACAGAATAATATACACATGTAATCAGGTATGGAAATCTATCTTACTCAATAGGAAAGTATGGGGAAAACAGTAAGAGAAGTGGAGAGATGCTCATAAAAGGGAGGGCAGATTGTGGGAAGCAGTAGTCAAAAGCAAAAACACTTTTGAGGATGAATGTGGTGAAAGGAGGAAGAGAATAGAATAAATGGGGGGGAATAGTATAGAGGAAAATACAGTTAGGAGTCATAATTGTAAAAAAATATATTTTGAAGCAACTTTCTCTGATAAAGTCTCATCTCTTAAATATATAGAGAAACTAATCAAATTGATAAAAATAAGAGCTATTCCCCAATTTATAAATGATAAGAAAATATGGTCAGTTTTCAGATGAATTAATCAAAGCTATCTATACCCACATTGAAAATAAATGCTCTAAATCACTATTGATTTGACAAATGCAAATTAAAACATTCCTGAGATATTTGCCTCACACCTATTAGATTGACTAATAGGATAGAAAAGGAAAATGACAAATGTTGGAGGGGATGTTAGAAAATTGATACGTTAATGCATTGTTGCTGGAGTTATGAACTGATTCAACCATTATGTAGAGCAATTTGGAACTGTGCCCCAAATCCTATAAAACCATGCATACCCTTTGACCTAGCATATCACTACTAGTTTTGTATCCCAAAAGATATAAAAAGGCCAACATGTAATGGTAATGGAAATTTGAAGACTTCCCTGCCCCTTAATAAGCCTAGGGAATTTGAAGACCTTCCCTGCTTTGAAGATATACCCTGCCCCCTAATAGGCTGAATGGAGCTTGTTATGGGAGCAGATTGCTGAAAAGTAGAGCAGAGCCCACAGGAAGCTGTGAGTCAGAGCAGTCAGAGATGGAAGGAGGAGAGGATGCACCTGAAGGAGACAGTTAGGCTTGTGAGTAAATGTTGGCTTGTGGGAAGGATGATCTAGCTGTCTGTGATGTTATGGCTTACTAACTTCTTTGCTACTATGGTGAATTAGGTTTTCTGGTTTGGGGTTTCAGTTTTCTGGTGTTTGAATAAATGTTTTGTTTCTGCCTTCTATATGGAGAATCTGTTATATTTTGCAACTGAGCACTATGCCAGCATATTTACAGTCACTTTTGGTGCTGTGAATATTGTGTTGGTATTACACTATATTACAAAATTATTTATTGCAGCTCTTTTCTGGTGGCAAATAAGTAGAAATTTAGGGCATGTTTATCAATTACAGAATGACTGAATAAGTTGTGATATATAATTATGATGGAATATTTTTGTGCTACAAGAAAAGATGAGCAGCAAGCTCTCAGAAAAACCTGGAAGGACTTACATAAGCTGACACAAAGTGAAATAGAATCAGAAGTGAGTAGAACCAGAAGAAAAAAGTGCATACTAACAGCAATATTGTAAGATGATCAAAGGTGAATGACTTAGCTATTTTTAGCAATAAAATGATCCAAGATAATTCTAAAAGACTTATGATGAAAAATATTATTCACCTCCAGAGAAAGAACTGATGAAATCTGAATAAAGATGAGAACATACTTTTTTTGCTTTTATTTTTCTTGTTTGTTTGCTTGTTTTAGTCTATGTTTCCTTTTACTACGTGACTAATAAGGAAATAGATTTTGCATGACTACACATGTATAATGCGGCAAATTGATTGTCTTCTCAATGAGGGGATGGGGAGAGAGAAAAATAATTTGGAACTCAATTTTAGTAATGAATGTTGAAAATTGGTTTTACATTTAATTGGGGAAAAATAAAATACTAAAGAAAAAAGAAAAACCATGCCCCCAAGAGGTAATGAGTGTTTGAATTACAAAGGCAATATCTGTGGAAAGATAAGGGAATGGATGTGAGGGATGCTATAGGGGTAGAATTTTATTATCAAGACTTGAAAGATGATTGAGTGATGTTGAAGGAAAAGACTGGCTCAAAGACGACTATGAAGTTATGATACTGAGTGACTAGAAGGACCATGAGACCCTTAACAGAAATAAGAAAATTTAGAGTAGAATTGTGTTTGGCATGAAAGATAGTGCATTCCATTTTGGACATGAATTGAGATGCCTATTGTGCATTTAAGTAGAAATACTCGGCAGACAATTTACAATGTAAAATTGCAATTCATAAGAATGAATAGATGTAGTTATAGAACCAAAGAATCATCTGCATAGAAATGATACTTGAACCCATAGTAGCCAATCACTTCACTATTTGAGAGAGTAGAGAGCAGAAAAGAAGAGAGACCAGGAAAGAGCTTTGGGTGAAAGCCACACTGAGGTAGTGTAATGGTGATGGTAATTTGAAAATCTTCCCTTGCTTTGAAGATCTCCCTTGCCCTCTAAAAGGTCAAATGTAATCACATGGAGCCTGTGATGGGAGGAATTTGCTGAAGGGTAGAACAGAGCCCACAGGAAGCTGGGAGTCAGAGAAGTTAAGAGGGAGGGAGGAGAGAAGACAGGCAAGGAGACAGCTAGACTTGTGTTTGTTTGTGGGAAGGCTAACGGATGGTTTGGCTCTCTGCTTTGTTATGGTGTATTAACTTCTTTGTTGCTATAATGGATTTGATATTCTGATGTTGGGATTTGGTTTTTCTGGTGTGTGAATAAATTTTTTGCTTCTGTTTTCTATATGGAGAGTT
Organism: Petaurus breviceps papuanus; assembly: GCF_028583685.1. Lineage (NCBI taxonomy): Eukaryota > Metazoa > Chordata > Mammalia > Diprotodontia > Petauridae > Petaurus > Petaurus breviceps. The sequence continues at coordinate 24,403,651 of NW_027185712.1, forward strand.
TGTTATATTTTTCAATTCAGTATTGTGCCAGCATATTCATAGCCACTGTTGTTGCCGTGAGTATTGTGTTGATGCTACAGGGAACATGATATGAATTAAAATCCACCACTTTGCCAAGGGGCATAGGATAGAGAATCAAGCCATGAAAAGTAAAGGAATTTTCATTTTAGTTGTGAAGGCTCAACTAAGATTTGGTTAGATTAATTTGTAATGGGCCAAGTCAGAATGGTTATGACTACCTCTTCTAGCAATCAGCAAGAAGGAAGTACAAATGAAAAAAAAAAAAAGGAATGTAGAGGTGAGCTAAGGTTGAGGATTAGAAGAGGGGGATAAACAGAAAGATAAGTGTGGATTGGAATTAAGTAGAAAAAAAGTATAATTGAACCAGAAAATTATAGAAACAATGGTGAAAGAAGGAAAATAAGACCATAACAATGTCAATGGCCTGGGAGAACAGGGAAAAATGATGGAACTGGATTGTGAGAAGAATAGCAGTTTTAGGAAGAATCAAATATAAGGAGATTTGGAAAACCAGGAAATTATTGTCACAAAAGGGAATTTTAAAAGCAAAAAGCTTAGTAGTAACCTAGTGTAATGCGAATGTAAATTTTAAAGATCTTCCCTGCCCCTAGGCTAAAGTGCATCAGAAGCCTGGGGAGGGAGGCTTGTTTTTCAGTAGATACTTTTTGATTGGCCAGTGGGTCAATAAGGTTGTTACATTCTCTGAGCCAGGAGAAGGCTATATAAGCCCTGATGTGTAGCTTTGTTTTGGGACTCACTTTGAGAAGTGTTCTGTGATTTGATCTGAATTCTGGGAAGCCGTTGTTGAGAGTCCCCCGGCTTTGAAAAACCCAGAATGTGGAAACCCAGATGTTGACTGGGTATGGATGTAATGGTTAGACAGTTTGGAAATCTGTCTACTTGATGTTTCTGTCTTGATAATTATGCCTGTATACTTTGAGGTTCAGGGTGCTGACCTTTTCTCCTGAACAAGGTAAACGATATATGTCTGACTGATTAAAGTAAGCTTGTTAACCCATTTTGAGTTGCTTTCCTTTAACAAAGCAGATCCAAGAACCTGTGGTAGCTGCAAACCCTGAGGACGCGCTTGGGGTGCTTGCTGCTACACCTAGATAGTGAGATACAGGATATGAACATCTTTAGGAAGTGGCTCAGGTCTGGGGAGTGAAGGATTTGGATTGTGAGAAGGTTAAAGAAATGAGAGGCAGGGATTTTGAAAGGCTATTAGTTTGCATATTAAAGTTTCCAGGTATAAGTAGGAAGATTTTGAGTGGGAGGAAAATGGAGCTAGATACTTAACCCTTTGAAAAAGAATGTTAAAGGACTTGAATGCTATAAGATCACAGCAATAAGGATATGAATCACCTGATGCAAACTGATGGAGAGAACCTCAAAAGATGAAAGGTTGTTAAGTGTTGATGGTAGAGGGAGGGTCTGATTGTGGCAGTGAGGTACAAAAAAATAGTCTTATTTCTCATCATGGCCAAGTATGTTGGGAGCATAAGGGAAGAGCAATGGACAAGGTGGTCAGGAATACAGTCACTTCCAAACAGATTTGGGTTTCCAAGAGTGAAAGTAGATGGATAGAATTATAAAAGAAGTACTCTAGCATAAAGGACAGTGAAGAGGTTCCAGAGAAGCCTCTATTAGAAAGGGAAGACCCTGGAAGAAAGGGTCAGGGAAGGGATCAGCAAAAGCTAGTTAACACCACATAATTAAAACCTTTCACAACATGGTCCAGTCCTACTTTTTAGTCTTCTTAAACTTTAGCCATCTCCAGCATAGAGGCTGTTTTATTATTTAGCAATACTGAACTTTTGCTGTTTGTCACATTTAACTCTCCATTTCTCAATTCAGTGTCTTTTTAACTATCTCTCATTCCTGTAATGTTCTCCTTGTCTCACCTCTGCTTCCTGACTTCCTCAGCTTACTTCAAGACTCATCTCAAATTCCACCTTCCGAAGGAAGCCTTACTCACTGTTAGAACCTCTCTGAAAGTGCTGTCCATTTACCCTAGAGATAACTTATATGTACATGAAAGTATCTTTCAGTCTGTATTCAGATGCCATCAGTTCTTTCTCTGGAAGTGGATAGCATTTTTCATCATGACTCCTTTGGAATTGTCTTAGGTCAATAATGTGCTGCTGAGAAGAGATAAATCATTCACAGTTGTTCATATAATATTGATGTTACTGTGTACAATGCTCTCCTAGTTCTGTTCATTTCATTCTATATCAGTTCATGTACATCTTTCCAGGTTTTTTTTTCCCTGAAATCATCCTGCTTGTAATTTCTTATAGCATAACATCCTATATTATATTCATGTACAACAACTTATTCAGCCATTCCCCAAATGATGAGCATTCCCTCCATTTCCAATTCTTAGCTACCACAAAAAGATCTGCTATAAATATTTTTCATACAAATAAGTCCTCTTCCCTTTTATTTGCTCTCATTGGGACACAGATTTTTGTAGTGGTATTGCTGGGTCAAAGTTTCACACAGTTTTATAGGTTTGGGGCATATGTAACAACAATCATGGCAGCACATCTAAAGGCTTCTGCTTTGAATAATTTCATGGGTCTAATGAAGGTATAATGAACACTCCATTTATTCAGAACCAAACCTTATAACATAACAACTGTTTTCAAGTTCGTCCAAAAGTTTTTGTCAAATAGTGAGTTTTCATCCTGAAAGCTTGAATTTTAGGGTTTATCCAACACAAATTACTATGGTCATTTACCACAATGTATCTATTTCTCAGCCAGTACCAGAATTTTGATGATTTTATAATACAACTTGAGATCTGGTACATCTAGGCCACCTTCCTTCACTTTTTTTCCCTGATATTGATTCCATTAATATTCTTGATCATGTGTTCTTCCAGATGAATTTTATTTTTTCTAGCTCTATAAAATAATTTTTGGTAGTTGGTATGGCACTAAATAAGTAGAATTATTCATGTAGAATTTTCATTTTTATTATGTTGACATGTCACCCAAGATTTTAAGACATGTTGGGCTTATTTTCTAGCCAAGCAAAGGACACATGAGTTCAAAGCAAAAGGCATCTTATTAGAGTAATGAGTTTAGTGACTAGGAAGATTTCATTCATACACACAATGATCACTCTAGGGAGGGGAGACACAGACAAGATGGGGCACAAACATGTCCAGATAATTTATTTTGAAAATATTGTTCAGAACTGTTGTTATCTTCCAGCAATATCCTCAGAAACGCTGCCTTTGCCACCCAGCTAAGATCCTCTTCTCTGCCACTGCTATTCTATGCTGGGTTTCTCTGCTTTCTTGCTGCCAATTGTCTCTGTAATTAGAGATGGGTATTTCTATTTCTGCTAATGTTCTATGCTACCATCTGCCTATTTTCACTTACTCTGTGATCTTCAACTGTAGAACCCCTGTATAACTATACATAAACTTTTTTTTTTTTTGGTAATGCAAACCCCAAGCCAACCACACTCAGACAACTAGATGAAAAGGCCTTCAGCAACTTTTAACTCTGCCTTTTAAACTCATTTCCTCATTCCTGGCTCAAACTTCATAATCCAAACTCCACTAATGAATGTGAGATAAGAAAATTATTTTAATTCCTGTCATGCTATTGGCTGCTATCTATGTCATCTCAAATTATTTCAAGCACTTCACTGAGCAAAACTACAAAATAGCTGTGTGCCACTGGCATGAAATGAGTTCTTTCGTTTCCCTTACTACCGCTAGTTATCATTCAAATATATTTGAGGCGAGAACAAAAGTGCTGGGTGGGGCTGTCTGCATTCTTCTTCTTGTTTAAGTGTCCACCAGCAACAAAATCAGTGGTTTCCTTACACTTGTTCCTACCTTGAAAATTCAAAATTTTCAAGGAATAATTCATTTTCCTTCAGCCTAAGTGGAGAGGTCCTTTTTCCAATTCCTGTACCTTCTACTCTAAGAGAAAGACTAAGTTTTGTTTTGTGCAAACATAACAGTTACTCACATAGACAGAAATACATAATGTATACTGTAAATCACTGCAAAATTTCCCTTTTCTTAATGTATTTGCTGGGAGTTAAATATGCATTTGACATTATATATATATATATATATATATATATGTATATATATATATAATTGAGACAATATTCTATCCATTATATTTTCTCTAATTATCTATTCAGACTTATCACCTACCCCCCCCTTTCAAAGAAGTATGTATTCCTGAGCTTTCTGACTCTGTCCTGATTCATCTATATGCTGAGTTATCAAATGCATTGTCCCTAATCAAGGTCACCTATACCTCCCCTCCAGACCAATGAAACAGGTTACCATGAGTGTCACAAAAAAAGAAGATAACTACTTATGTGCAAGTGTAAGACAACTGTATTGTCTTTAGCTCATCTACCTGGAAACTCAACTCTGCCCCAGCAACTCATCATGGTAAGATTAGAAATAATGGTTTACATACCCCAAACCTTCATCAAATAAACTGGGCCCCATTACCTCTTGTATTGATGTCATCCATAGCCTTGTGTTAACTGCAAAGATTTAATGGTAAGCCAAGTAATAGTGAATACTCAGTTCTCTTCCATCTGAATCTAATCTAATCTGAATCTAATCCTACCAATCACATTTTTCACAGTCTCGCTGCTCAAACTCTGTCACCTCACTTCTAACTCAATAGCTAAACTTCTCTGACAAGGAGTCTGTTCATGAGATACATGGTTAACTCTCATCAAATAGCAGTAAAACTCCCAAAATAATCTGGCTTAGTTGATAGAGTTTCATTCTCTTGAAGGGCATCATGTTGAACCTGCAATGTCAATCCTGAGCAATTCCAACTAGTTTGCTAATGTCTGATATGCCTCAACATTCATATTCATACCTTTCTCACTGCCAGTTTGTAGATTTGGGGAGCTATATAGCTTAATTTCAAACTCTTACTGTCCACCTACTCATTCCATACTGCCTAAGATCAAGCCCGTGTCTCTCATCCTCAAAAGATCCTCACCTGATCCTTCTATCTCCAATATCACTCTGTACTTCTGCTCTTTGTGGATAAACTTCTTGAAAAGACCCACAAAAAGCATCTTCACTCTCTGTCCTCTCACTCTCTTCTTCATCTCTTATAATCTGGCTTCCATCCTCATCATTCCACCAAAACTGCTCTCTCCAAAGTTATCAGTGATCTCTTAGTTGCCAAATCAAATAACCTTTTCTCAGTTTTCACTTTCCTTGACCTCTCTGCAGCCTCTAACACAGATAATCATCTTTTCCTTGATAGTCTCTTCCCTGTAGGTTTTTGGGACACCAGTGTCTCCTGATTCTTTTGCTACCTATTGAATAATTCCTTTTCTTTTGCTTACATTAAACATACATGTTTTTGTACAAACAAAACTAATGTACCCAAGAGTAGAAGAAAAGAAATTGGGGGGGGCATAATTTTACAACCAGTATTTCAGACAAAGGCCTTATTTCTCAAATATATGCAGAACCGAGTCAAATTTATAAGAATATCTTATTCATTCTCTGATTGATAAATGATCAAAGGACATGAACAGGCAGTTTTCAGATGAAGTAGTTAAAGCTGTCTATAGTAATATTTTTAAATGCTTTAAATCACTATTGGTTAGAGAAATGCAAATTAAAACAAGTCTGGTGTACCACCTCTCACCTATCAGATTGGTAATATGACATAAAAGGAAAATGACAAATGTTGGAAAAGGCACACTAATTTATTACTGGTGGACTTGTGAACTGATACAATCATTCTGGAGAGCAATTTTGGAACTATGCCCAAAGGGCAATCAAACTTTGCTTACTCTTTGATCCATCAAAACCTACTAGTAGATCTGTTTCCCAAAGAGATCATTAAAAAGGGAAAAGGACCAACATGTACAAAAAATATTTATAGCAGTTCTTTCTCTGGTGGCAAAGAACTGGAAATTGAAGGAATGCCCATTAATTGGGGAATGGCTCAACAAGTTTTGGTATATGAATGTAATGGAATATTTCTGTGTGAAAAGAAATGACGAGCAGGCAGATTTCAGGAAAACCTGGAAACACTTACACTAACTGATGTAAAGTAAAGTGAATAGAACCAGGAAAATATATAGTACACAGTAGCAGCAACAGTGTGTGATGATCAACTATGAAGGACTTAGCTTTTCTCAACAATATATCCAAGACAATTTCAAAAGATTCATGATAGGAAATGCTGTCCAAAGAAAGAACTCTGGAGGCTGAATGTAGATCAAAGCATACTATTTTCACGTTTTTTTAGTTTTTGTTTTCTTTGTTATGGTTTTTCCCTTTTGTTCTGATTCTTCTTTTACAACATGACTAATTTGGAACTATGTTTAATATGTCTGTATGTGTATAACCTTTGTCAGATTGTTTGCCCTCTTGGGGAGGGAGGGGGAAGGGAGGGAGAAAAATTTGGAGGTCAAAATCATAAAAAATAATTAATGTTGAAAACTATCTTTACTTGTAATTGGAAAAAATAAAATGCTACTTTAAAAAAAAACCTTTCCAAAACCATCTTAAATCTAGTGTCTTTCCTCCCTTCATTATTTTCCATCTACCCTGTACATACTTTGTACATGTTCATTTGCTTGTTGTGTCTCCCATTAGATTGTGAGCTCCTTGAGAGAAGGGACTATTCCAGTGGTGGGAAACGTATGGTCACATGTGATCCTTCTAGGTCCTCAAGTGCAGCCTTTTGACTGAATCCAAATTTCACAAAACAGATCCCATTAATAAAAGGATTTGTTCTGCAAAACTTAGACTTGGTCAAAAGGCTGCACTCAAGAACCTAGAAGGACCTAGAAGGCCACATGTAGATTTTTGCCCCTGGTTCTCCACTTGTGGATTATCCTTTGCCTCCTTTGGTATCCCCAGTGCTTAGCATGCTGCCTGGCAAATAGTAGGGCTTAATAAATGTTTAATGATTGACTGACTATAAATAGAGTAGAACTCTTGAGATGTGAAGCAGAATCAATTGAGTCTACTACAATGAAAGAAGCATTAATTAAATGAACAGTACACAGTACCATAAAACAGAAGTAAAAAAAAAAAAGAATTCCAATGTTTTCTTCCATATATATTAACCAAGTACCTACTTAATAGTATTGCAAAGAAAAAAAAAAAGACACAACTGCCTCTTGCCATAAGTTTATTGAAGGAAATCTAGTAGAGATCTAGATGGAGCACTCTAGGAAATTTTGAGGAGGGAAGGGATACTAACAACTCAAGTAAACAGGGAGGCTATCTAGAAGAGGGGTTACATGAGTAAGTTTTTCAGGGAAAAAATGATTCTGAAGGGTAAATATGCACAGGGAATGTATTCTATGTATGGGAAAGGGCACATGTACATTATTGAAATGGCAGCTGGCCCTTCAAATCTGGAGAAAAACTAATAGTCTAGTGTAACAGGGACATTGAATTCATCAATAAGAGTAATAAGTAACACTAACCTTTAAAGTATGAAAAACTTATAAATATATATATATATATGCATATATGTTACTTTCTTTGACCCTTATCAATGGGATGATCAAAAGCCAATGAGATTAAAATACCCTGTAAAAAGAAGTAAGGCACAATAAAACTAGAAAAGTTGGTTGGATCCAGATTGAGAAGGGACTGAAACTGGCAGGCCTAGCAGTTTGGATTTTATTTTCTAAATCAATCAATACCAGCTAAAGATATTTGACCATGCATCCTATGGGACACGGTCAAGCCTGTGCCTTATGGAAATTATTTTGCCAGTTGTATGAAGGAAGGATTAGAGAGATTAGAGGCAGGCAGGCCAATTAGAAGGCTATTATAATAGGTGAGAAGGTATGAGGACCTGAACTAGCTAGTGCCCTTGTGAGTAGAAAGAAAAAAGAAAGATTTGAGAAGTGTTGTGGAGATAAATTTAACAGAAACTGACAAATGATTACATTAAGGTGGAAAACTCAAGAAGAAATAAAAAATAAAAATCACTGAAATTTGAAGCCTAAGTGATAGGAGAATCATGAGACCCATATTAGAAACAGGGAAGCTTAAGGGAGGGAGGATTTAAGGAAGAAGACCTTCAATTTTGGACATGTTGACTTTGAGACACATACCAGTGGGACATTTAAATGGTGAAGAATCCATAGTGGACATCCCCTGTATCATTTGTGTGTGCCTATCCCTCAAGAAATAAAAAAGTACACAACCAGAAACAGTTAGAATTGATCCTCTATTTAGATGGTGCTAATTAAAGGAGAACCTTAAAAATATAAAACAACAGAAAACTCTATATTCTCTTAGAAAGGAAAGGGAGAAGGAGAGAGTCACTTTCCTATCTGCCATGAATTTTGGGGTCTTAGGAAAGTTTTCCACTGATTAGATATATCTTTGATCTGTCAGGATGTACGACAAAGCTAAGCAGAGTAAGGCCTAGTTCCCTGTAAATAATTTTTAGGACCAGGATTCATTTCTAAAGCCTTTGTGAGCTTGCATACTTGTCCCCGGCACCCTTTTTCTGTTACTGAATCTTTTTCATATCGGTGTATATAATTTAGTGTATATAAGTAAACCCTTTTTAAAAACAGATCATTACATGTTATATTATTTAGTTATAAACATCTTCAAATGCAACATCTTCAGTAAATACTTAATAGATAGTATCCTTTCAAGGGATCAGAGCCAGGGATGAGAAGATACCTGGGGCCCAAACTAGTTCATAGAAGAAAAGAAGAAAAACATGCGAGTCAATGAGTCGAATCTGGGACTTTCTAGTAGAAAATAATGCTCCACAGACCAACAGGGTACTTTGATACCCAAAGCATGACAAAGCAGATCACATTTTACTTTATTTTTTGGAGGGAGGAGGCAAGGCAGTTGGGGTTAAGGGACTTGCCCAAGGTCACACAGCTAGTAAGTGACAAGTATCTGAGGCTGGATTTGAACTCAGTTTCCCCTGATTCCAGGGCTTTTGCTCTATTCACTGCACCACCTAGCTGTTCTTAGGAGCTCATATTTTAGCACGTATTGGGGGGCTGAGGTTTTATAGTAGCTAGCATCTAGAATAATCATATTCATAGACCCAGAAATTTCTAAATACTTCTTAAACATCTGGTATACACATATACACATATATTGTATACACATATACAACATGTATGCAGTATATATGTGTGTCTGTGCATGTATTTATGCATATAGATCATTTTACATGTTCTATTCTTTAGCTATAAATATCTTCAAATTCGACATCCCTAGTAAATAATTATCGATGAACAAATGCTACTTTTAGATGTTAGCCATATGATTTTGACTGAAATTCTGCATTCCTAAGTGAAATCTGGCAAACAGGCTTTCAATATAGAACCTGTCCATATATGATATAAATAAGCTGATTACTATGGCATGTTAATTTTTAAATACATAGCTCACATTGACACTTGTAGTCTATTTGTCAATAACTTACAGATTAAGTGTTCCTAAGAATATACATTGACATATAAGACTTCATGAACTCAGAATGAGTCATTAGAACATAGTATGGTAATTATGTATGCATTTAAGATGGCTTACACACTCCTGTTGCAGTGTTTTGTTTAATTTCTATCCCTTGAAAAAACTTAGACAGAGATCATTAATTATTTTTTCCCTTGCTCTATTTTAAAAGTACATTCAGATCTAAACTACTAGCAGGAAGACCAAGAAAGACAAGTTGATATATGCATATGAGAATCTCATTTGCAAGCTTGGAGAAGTTAGTTGTACTCCAAATATTGTAAGAACTGTATATTTTTCGAGGAGGCCAGGTGGCTCAGCGAGTAAGAGCATCAGCCCCAGTGTCGGGATGACCTGGGATCGAATCCGGGCTCAGACACTTAGCACCCTCCCAGAAACACCTGGTTGTGTAACCTTGAGCAAGTTAACTTAACCCCAATTGCTTAGGGGTGGCCAGGTGGCTCAGTGAGTAACAGCACCGGCTCCAGTGTCAGGATGACCTGACATCAAATCGGGGCTCAGATACTTAGCACCACATCCAGAAATAACTGGCCGTGTAACCTTGAGAAAGTTACTTAACCCCAATTGCTTTAAAAAAAAACTGTATATTTTTCTCAGGATAGTTTTATCATTTTCTCATTTATTGGTGAAATTTTAAAACTAAATCTTATCTCTGGCTTTTTATTGTTGTTTTAAGCCAAATATTATTTGTTTTGTTTATGCTTCTAATATTTTTTCTGGATTCTTTGTCTCCCCTTTCTGGGCAAGTGGTCTGTGATATACTATACTGCACTACAATGTCCCTTCCAATTTTAACTCCATTGGTCTTTACCCAAATGTTCTACATTTCTTCACATAATTACATCAGCCCATTTTTTTTTTACAATTTATGGGATATAATTAGTATCTATGAGAACATCTTTAGTATAATCTTTATTATAATAATAGTAACTTTAGTATAATTCATTGATTATAAGCTACTTTATATGACAGATGTTGCCGGGTCTCAGGCCCACTTGCCATGTTATAGTAGAAATATTGCTTCTATCAAACTGGTCTACTTTTGTTGACTATTGTCTTATGAGTGGGAATAATAATGATTAACATGAGAAAGCAGATCTCCCTACTGCACATATTCACAAATGAACCATTGGAATAGGCAATCAAGGCAAAACTGGTATGTTCATAAAATTTGCAGATGATACAAAACTAGGAGGGATAACTAACCATTGGAATACAGATCTGGGATTCAAAAGAACCTTGATCTGTTAGAATATTAGATTGTGTCTACTTAGATAAAATTCAGTATGGATAAAAGTGAATTCTTTCACTTGGATATAAAAAATCAATTCCCCAAATATAAGCTTGGGGAAGCATAGGTAGATAGCAATAGTTCTGAAAATCTGGGAGTTTTATCAAACTATAAACTCCATATGAATCAATGTCATGATGTGATAACCAAAAAGGTATGGCAGGCACAAGCTGCATTAGAAGAGCCATACCTTCCAGGAACAATGAGGTGACAATCCCATTGTCCTCTGATCTTTTTTTTTTTTAAAGCAATTGGGGTTAAGTAACTTGCTCAAGGTTACACGGCCAGGTGTTTCTGGGTGTGTGCTGTGTCAGAACCCTGGATTCGATCCCCAGGTCGTCCCAACACTGGGGCCGGTGCTCTTACTCGCTGTACTACCTGGCCGCCCCCATTGTCCTCTGATCTTGTCATACATCCTCTCGAGTAATGAGTTCTGATATAAGGAAAACTCATTGTTGTTGCTGTTCAGTAGTTTCAGTTGTAAATGACTCTTCATGATCCCATTTGGGATTTCCTTAGCAAAGATATTGGAGCAGTTTGTCATTTCCTTCTCTAGCTCATGTTAGAGTTGCCCAAACTGTGGAGGTATTCAAGGAGTGTTGGGACAACTACTTGTCAGGTAAGTTAGAATGTAAATTCCTTCATTTATGAGTTGGATAAGACAGCCACTGAAGTCCCTTCCAATTCTCTAATTCTGTGATCTATATATTATAATAGCAGAGATCCATAAGACCCAACTTGCTCCTAAATATCTCTACACTGTTGATAGGGAAAAATGAGAATAATAATTAGAGGAACCTCTCTAGAGATCTTTCCCAGGAAAATTCAGAAAATTCATGTTTACAAATTTTGCAACAGTCAAGTTGAATTTGTGTCTAGTTTCTAGTATTATTCTATTTCTCCAGTAGTCACTACCTGGGTTTCCTATTGTAATCTACATCATAGTCAGCCACAGTAGATACTTGGCTCTAGATGAAGTCTTTGTTGTCTACTTCCATGTAAATTGAAATTTTGAAAATCTCCTACTGGATATATATTTAAAAATTTTCCAATAAGTATATTTTCCTCTGGGTACTTCATAGCATTTTTCTCAAACTTTTTAGCCAGATGTTGTTGTTCAGTCATTTTTCAGTAGTGTCCAAATCTTCATGATGCCATTTGGGACTTTCTTGGCAAAGATATTTGAGTGGTTTGCCATTTCATTTTCCAGATCATTTTACAAATGAGGAACTGAGGCAAACAAGGTTATGTGATTTACCCAATGTCACACAGCTACTAAGCGTCTGAGGTCAGATTTGAACTCAGGAAGATGACTATCCCTGACTTCAAGCCCAACACTCTACCCACTGTACCATGTAGTGGCCCAGGCAGATATTGAGGAAAGAATAAACTGAGACCCTTCCCCATCAGATGTATGCTATCTTTACCAGAATATCAGCATTGCTGTGTGCAAAAAGGTAATCTCCATTCAAGTTGGTAACTGTTTTCAAAACATTGAGTGAGATTCACCAGATAGTCTTTAAAGAAACCCACCACAGAAGTATTCTTGTCATTATGACCTTCTAAATTTTTCTGTAGTCTTACACTGAATAAGGCAGGTCCTGTCTGTTTCTTCAGATGACTGACAATTCCATCAGCTATTGGAAGGCCATCAGAGGGCATCTGCTCCTTTATCATTTCTAGATTTATTCAAGGTAGGATCAGTACTGATTCTATATCTATTGGTCATTTGGGGGGTGGGTGGGGAGGAGGCAGAGATAAAAATCAACCTCTATTAAAAGGACTATTACTTTTAACTTGGTTGATAATTCATATTCTGGGTCATCTTCTCACTGTGTCTGTATCAGGCTATGAAGAACTTGAACAACATAAAATGAGTAGTGCCCATGTTGGTGGTACATATTAAAAAAAAATTATGTTCTGGGGTGTGGCTAGGTGGAGCAGTGAATAGAGCACTGGCCCTGGAGTCAGGAGGACCTGTGTTCAAATGCGGCCTCAAAAACTTAACACAAAACTAGCTGTGTGACCTTGGGCAAGTCACTTAACCCCAATCACCTTACCTTCCCCTCTCCAAAAAGCAAAAAAAAACAAAACATGTTGTTTGAGGTCCACTACATTCCAGGACGTGTCAGCTATGGGGCAGGCCACATAGTTTGGAATCAGTACTAGGCTTGAGAGCAGAAGAAGGGAGTACATGGCAGTAGGTTATGGTGGCTAATAGAATTGGTGGCCGGGTCAAGGCAGAGGGGTCTGGTGTCCAGGAATTGTCCAGCTGCTCATTCAAAAGTTCTTATGCTTCAGGATATTATCACTTTTTTAATTTTGGTTGTCACCAACCAAACCATAGCATTACTCTGAGATAGTCTCCCTATATAGCCATGTGCATTCCAGTAGAATGTAAACACACACACAATAATCAGCATTCATATTAATACTTTAAAATAGACAAAATTCGTTATGTACATTATTGCATCTGATCCTCACAACAATCCTGAGGTGACTTCTATCAGTATTATTCCCATTTTGTAAATAAGGAAACTGCAACTCAGAAAAGCTAACTGACTTGCCCATGACCACGTTGTTGGTTATTGTCTTTTGTGCTTGAAGAGGACCAAAATGACATCACTATGTTAGTGTTGATGCACAGTGTGTCTGATTATGCTGATCAGACCAATATGAGCTTGGAAGGTTACACCGCAGGTTGGGCACAAATAGTCTGCGTGAACATTTGGAGTGGAGATGTCTCTAAATTTATGCATCTCATGTTGCTTTTGAAGTACTGAAATTCTGCTTTGCTTATAGAGGACACTACCTTCTGATATGGGTGTTCCATGCTGGGTAGTCCTGCACCAGGGTCTCCTGTGTCTCAAAATCAATTCCAAAGTTCTTCAGAGAGACTTTGAGAGTGTCCTTGTATCACTTCTGACCTCTGTGTGAGCGTTTGCCTTGTGTGGTTTCTCTGTAAAAACAGTCTTTTAGGCAAAAGTACATTTGGTGTTCGAACAAGTGGGATAGTCCATTGGAATTATGTTCTCTGCATTAGAGTTTGAATGCTTGACACCTCAGCTCAGAAAAGAACCTTAGTATCCGGTACCTTATTTCATCAGGTGATCTTCAGAATCTTCTTAAGGAAATTTAAATAGGGGTAAAATTTGAATCTGAGTGTAACTACCTCCAAGTCTCCAATTGCTAGTGGTATAGTGGATAGAGTGCCAGATTTGGAATCAGAAAGACTCCTCTTTGTGAGTTCAAATCTGGCCTCAGACACTTACCAGCTGTGTGACCCTGAGCAACTCATTTAGCCCTGTTTGCCTCAATTTCTCATCTGTAAAGAGAGCTAGAGAAAAAAATGCAAAACATTCCAGTATCTTTGCTAATAAACCCCCAAAAAGTGGTCATGAAGAGCTGGACATGACTGAAAACGACTCAGCAACAACACCAAAAACTCCAAGTCTAACACTATTTATTACCCAATGCTGCCTTCCAAATATGCACATACACATACACAAATGACTTCTAACAAATATGGCATTTTTCATTATACTATAATACTAGTTTGGAGAAAGATGTTTAACCCCTGTGTTGTAGACTACAGATAGATGCCAATTCATATGAATAATGAATACCAAGAAGTAGTTGTCTTATTTCCATTTGTGCTGCTTGGAGTTATATAGGAATAATTGGATCCAGCCCATTGGAAATATGCAATGAAATTTTGAATAATGGTGCCATTTCACAAGACTCTTTATTTACACTAATCAGGACCTAGCTCTGTGAGATTAGACTTTTACTATGTATGATGATAGATGTCAAGTTATACCAGCAGAATTTTATAATTCATATAATAATGTCAAGTTATACTGTAATTCTTCGCAATCAAGAGGTTGATATCCAAGATGGCAGTAGGAGTTGTACCAGACCTTAGGGAAATAAGAAACATATTCACTGATTCAAAGAAATCTCAAACTAGTTGGATAACCATGTATGAGAATATTCAAGAACCATGAGTATCAAAATATAATCAGACATGTAAGTAATGTGGTACTTGACCTAAGTGTGATCAATAGAAAATCAGATGAGTAAGAAACCATTATGAGTCAGAACAGCTCAAGAGGAAATGACAGGAAGTGGGTATGGTGTGCAAGAATTAACATTCTGTGTGGGACCATAGCAAGGATAATGAGTAGGTTGTCATGAATGGAGTAGAGTTGGAGAATAGTGAAGAAGAATGTTGGAAAGAAACAGTAAGCTAAGATCACAAAGCATCTTGAAAATCTACCAGAGTCGTTGAGATTTGATGCAGTAGACAGCAGGAAATCATTTTAGTTTCTTGAACAGGGTTAGTGACAAGACTAAATGCTCTTTCAGGAAGATTAGCCAGGATTTGAAATTTATTGGAAG
>NW_027185712.1:24423868-24443576 GCF_028583685.1 Petaurus breviceps papuanus
ACCACTCAATAAAGGTATTCTTGAATGACAAAAAATAATAATAATTAATATTAAAAACAAAGAGACTGTGAGACCTTAGGTAAGTCACTTAATCTTCTAACGTCTCAAGAGGCAACTCTCTAAGACTACTGTTTCAGATGAGCCATGGGTTTTCATTGGTAGAGGAAGTCTTTGCACTAGAAGTTCCCTGTACCAATGAAATTATAGGATCAGACAAAAACTGAACAAACCAACAAAAATTAAGTCATGGAGCATTTATTAAATGCCCCCTCTGAGCCAGGTGTTATGCTAAGTGCTAGGAGAAAAATAAAATAAATGAAAAACAGTTTTACTTATTGAAGAGATGATATTTGTAAAGCATTTAGCATAGTACCTGTAACACAGAAGGCACTTAATAAGTGTTTGTTTCTTTCCTCTCCCACCCCCAGAACTATACTCTGTATATGTGTATATGTCCTAATTCATATAACCTTCCTTGAGGAAAATTTCTCCTTTTTTCAATGACAGTTATACAGGGAAATCCCAATTAGTGAGAATAGTGAACTCTGTAGAGAGGATGCATTACTTAAATTTACATTGCATAGTGCCATTGGGTTGGAACCAATTACTGTATATACATAATTTTAACTTCAAATAGTGCAGATTCAAATGCATGTGACCACTTCACAGGATCTGTCATTCATACTAATAGGGTCCTAGCTATGCAAACTTCAGACTTACTTCAACAGGAATTCTGAGAAAGGAATAATGTTTGGTTGTGGACCAGTTTCCAAATAATGAAGTACATGGAAGCAAATCACCAAAATAGCAGTCTCGAGTCAGTAATCCACAGCTTGTGGTTTTCATCTACATAGTGACTAAAAAGATGGAACTGTCCATCAATTAAAAAGCATGTAAGTATCTACTATATGCCAGACACTGTACTAGGTACTTAGGATACAATGACAAGAATATAACAATCCTTGCCCTCATGGAGCTTACACTAAAGACAACATATACATACATGAAAGAATATGTAAAATAAATAGAAGATAATATGGGGGGGGAGAGAGATGACAGGGGATACAATAAATAAAATATATAAGATGAAATGTGAGATGATTTTTGAAGAAAATGTTCCAAGAAGTTGAGATGAGGAAGGATGGTGGGACAATGAATGCAAAAGTGCAGAGAGATAGGGGATGGGAGTCATGTGGAGCAAAAAGTTAACTGACTGTAGAATGTATGAAAGGGAGTAATGCAAAATAAAGCTAAAAAGTTGTGTTGGAACCAGGTGGTAGAGGGCTTTAAGTATCAAACAAAGATGTTTATGTTGTTGGTCAGTCATTTTTCAATCATATCCAACTCTTTGTGACCTCATTTGAAGTCTTCTTGGCAAATATACTGTCATTTTACAGATGAGGAAAGTGAGGGTTAAGTGACTTGCCCAGGGTCACAAAGATTAAATTTAAACAAAGGTCTTGGGGGAGTCTAGGTGGCACAGTGAATAGAGCACTGACCCTGGAGTCAGGAGGACCTGAGTTTAAATCAGGCCTCAGACACTTAACACAAAAACTAGCCAGATGACCTTGGGCATGTCACTTAACCCAAACTGCCCTCCAAAAAGCAAAAGAAACAAATAAACAAAGGTCTTTCTGACTTGAGGCCCAGAGCACTATCCAAAGTTCCACTTATCCGCCCCAGAGGCATTTATATTTTACTGTGAAGATAAAAGTTTCACTGGAGTTATGGAGGAGGGGAAAAACTATTAAGCATTCAAAGAAAAAAATCCTCAGAAAAGGTAAAAATAACTGAGAAACATAAAAGAGTTACAAAAATTGAAGAAGCACATAGTGTTTAAAAATTTAAGCTAGGAATTATTCATTTGTGACACTTTACTTTTAATATATAGGAATACTGAATATCCAAAACTGTGTTGTGTTAACATGGCATTTCAGTAAGTAAAACTTAAAAAAAAATTCATACTAAAGGAAAATCTAAAAATTAATGAAAACCCATTTGAGAGTTGTAAATACAAACATAACTCTACTATAAATCAGAAAGTATTGACAAGTAGCCACAAGAAGTATCTTTCAAAGAAATGAAGCTAAAGAAACATTTCAAATATTATAATAATATGAAATCTGTTAAATAGAAAAGGAAGAAAATTGGCATTTGTTAAGTAGCTACTATGTGCCAGGTACATTATTTGATCTTCACAACAATCTTGGGATGTAGTATTTTCCTTAAAACAACTAGGTGGTACAGTGGATAGAGCTCCAGACCTGCAGTCTGGAAGATTCATCTTCCTGAGTTCAAATGTGGCCTCAGATACTTGTGAGGTATGTGACCAGGGTCACATAACCTGTTTTACCTCAGTTCCTATATGTAAAAAGAAATGACCTGGAGAAGGAAATGGAAAACTGAATAAATATCTTTGCCAAGAAAATATCAAAAGGGGTCACGAAAAGACATACATGATTGAAAAGAACTGAACAACAAATATTATCAGACAGTGACTTGCCTAGCATGAATTTAGTTGTTCCAGACTCCAAGCCCAGAGCTCTATCTGCTACATACACTAGCTAGCTCCCTGTAAAGTGCACAAAGCTGGGAACTGCATTTGCACTTGTATTAAAATTCCAAGTTTCAGAATACTCTGACATTTGTTGCTTCACTTCATCCTCTTAATATTTCCCCCTTCTTCTTCTGTCTGTTACCTAAATGTCAACTATTGTATGTAATGTCCAATTTTCTTTTTTCAACACTATTTCCATCATTGATCTTATCTTTTCCAAAACTCCATCCAATACCCTCACCTCCACACAGGTATCTCCCAGGTCCACATCCCCCAATTCCAGCTTCTCTGCTGAGTTCCACACCTTTACTACCCAATAATTCTTGACATCCTCGTTAGGATCTCTAAAAGTTTGGTTAACATTATAGCTACCAGAATGACTGACAACATAGCATAGTGGCAAGAGTACTAGACTGAGAGTCAAAAAGACCTAGATTCACTCCCTGCTTTAGATACTGCCAAGCTGTATGATCCTGGCCAGGTCACTTAACCTTGAGAAGCTTCCATTCCCTTGTCTAATAAGAGCACCTACCAACTAAGATTATTTTGGTGATCAAAGAGATAATGTATATAAAGGACCTGGCAAACTTTAAATATAAATGTGAGCTACCATCATTACATGTCTTGTTCTCATTCTGTTCAAAGGGGTTCAGATAGAAATTATCTTTGAGAAAAATCATTATTCTGACATTTTTCTCTTATAGCTAATGTTCTACTTCCTACTTCATAGTTGAAAAAAAACAGTGACCTTTTGTAGATGAATAAAAGTTTTAGGAGGAAAACTCGCCTCTTGTAGTCTCTCCAAAAAGCCTTTTTGGCAGAACAGAGAGGGTGGCAAGAGGTGACATTTAACTAATTACATTCCCACGTGACTTTGACCTCTTCTGTTTAGACTCTATATTTTTAGAGGATTTTATTCCATCCCACAGTGGTTAATTGGTATAGAGACACCAATTAAAATGTTATTCTTAAGTTTTTATGTGTCAATGTTTTGTCTAGGTAAATGTCTATGATAACGGTCTCCCTCCTTTCTTTGATTTCTTGAGAATATTTTGAGGTCTGCATTTGTTGTGTGTGGATTTTTCATCTTTACCCTTATGGGAAAAATGAATTTCTGATGTATAATTCTAGATATCAGGCCATGGCTTTCTAGATATTCAGTTAACGACAATTTTTTCAGCCTCAGTGATGTGTTGCATAGTTTCTATTTCCTTGCATACTCTGCATTGATCACAAAACCTGGGCTCCTTAAGGAGAATCCATTTCTTTAGTAGGATTATTGTTGTCTAATTTTTATCTTCTTTGATGATAGGAATAGTATGAAGACATATCTTGATTATATTATTATTCTTTAATATTTAATGTTCTGTGGACTATTGTGCAGGTCTATCAAATGAATGCATTTTGCAATAAGATGAATTTTGGGGTACAAACTCATCTTCTGTTTCACAGAAGCTTCTTTGTAATGAGTGTAGTAGTAGGCAATACAACAGAGATCCTGTGCCTCAGCATGTCCCCATATACTTTTTTTTAATTAAATTTAATTTTTTGTTGCATTTTAAGTTCCAACCTCTCCCTCCATTCTCCCCCACCCCACACTGGAGATGGCCACAATTTGACACAGATCTCTAAATATATGTGAAATCATACTATGCTGTACTATTTATCAGTTTTTCTCTGGAGGTGGATAGCATCTTGCTTTATAGGTCTTTTGTAATTGATTTGAGCATTTATAATATTCAGAATAACAATCTTTTACAATTGTTCTTTGAAAAATATAGTGGCTACCATATATAAAGTTTTCTTGGATCTGCTCATTTCATTTTTCATTATTTCATGTAAGTCTTTCCATATTTTTCTAAAATAAACCAGCTCATCATTTCTTTATTTTTTTGAATTTTGATTTATTTATTACTTCTAGTTTACAATATTCAGTTCCACAATGCCCTGAGCTCTAAATTTTCTGCCCTCCCTCTTTTCCCCCATCTCCCATGGTGGCAAGCAATCAGATATAAGTTCGGCAAATACTTTCAAATTAAACATTAGTCAAGTTGTAAAGAAGAATTATAACCAATGGAGTGAACATGAGAAAGAAGCAATGAAACAAAACTAAACACAAAAGATTGCAAGTAGTTTGCTTCAATCTGCATTCAGACTCTATAGTTCTTATCTAGTTGTGGATACCCATTTCCGTCATGGGTCTTTTGGAGTTGTCTTCTAAACTTGCATTGCTGAGAGGAGCCCAGTCTATCAAAGTTAGTCATCACAGATATGATATGTCTGTAATTGTGTACAAAGTTCTCCTGGTTCTGCTCTCCTCACTCAGCATCAGTTTATATAAGTTTCTCCAGGTTATTATGAAGTTCATCTGCTCCTCATTTCTTATAGCACAATAGTGTTCCATTATATTCATAAACCACAACTTGTTCAGCCATTCCCCAATTGATGGGCATCTTTTTTTTTTTTTTTTGCTTTTTGGAGGGCACTTGGAGTGAAGTGACTGGCCCAAGGTCACACGGGTAGTTTTTGTGTGGTAAGTGTCTGAGGTCAAATTTGAACTCAGGTCCTCCTGACTCCAGGGTCGGTGCTCTATCCACTGCGCCACCTAGCTGCCCCATGGGCATCTTCTGATTTCTAATTCTTTGCACCACAAAAAAAGTAGCTCATCATTTCTTTTTTTTTTTTTTTTAAAGCAATCGGGGTTAAGTAACTTGCTCAAGGTTACACGGCCAGTTATTATTATTTCTGGGTGTGGTGCTGAGTGTCTGAGCCCGGGATTCAAGCTCCAGGTCAGTCTGACACTGGAGCCGGTGCTCTTACTCGCTGTGCTACCTGGCCGCCCCAGCTCATCATTTCTTACAACACAGTAGTATTTCATCACACTTATATACCAGAAGTTGGTTAGCCCCAATATGCTTTTAATTTCTTGCTCAGTTTATACCACCTGATTTTATAATTGGCATTGATCCATAAGTTTGAAGTCCCCAAAGACATCCTTTCTATCATTTCTGGTGACTGACCAGGTCCCAAATTACTACAGCAAACCCCATCAACAAATTTGCAAAACTCATTGTGATGCTTCTTGGGCAACAGTTTGTTGGGTTCATGTTGAGGTTGCTTGTGGAACATCTTTATATTTTCTTATGCATTTCATAATCCTTCTTATCATCAACATAAATATAAATTATATAGTTCCTATTTTGTTGCAGGCACTGTGCTTAGCTCTTTATAAATATTATCTCATTTAATCCTTATAACAACCCTGGGAGTTGGGTATATAATTATTCCCATTTTACAACTGAGGAAACTAAAGCACACAGAGTTTCAGTGGCTTGCCAAGTTCACACAGCTAGTAACTCTCTAAAACCAGATTTGAACTCAGTATTTCTGACTTAAGGCTCAAAAGTCAGTCAACTACCACCTACCTGCCTCTGTCTGGAAATAAAGTTTTCAGTCATATTAAACAAATGTTGCATAGCTGTTGCCAGTCTTTTTTATTGCTCTGTGAAATGAGATCTGTTTGTTCCAAGAAGCATTTCTATAATTTTTTAACATGCTCACTGTGTACTTTAAGAATATTTATCAATCCCCTTCCTCCCTTTAGATGAGCAAATGCTATCTGTCTATAGCTACCTTGAGGTAATGAGCCCTGTACTGCATTTCATTAGCATAGAATAGATTTTTATTTAGATGCATTCTAAATCTATTGTACATTTTACTATGTCAAAAGTGTACATTAAAACACATATTGCATAGGTGCTAATTAGTCTCATGGAATTTTTTCTTTTAAGATTTTGCTTCATGATTCCAATCAGTCTCTTAACGTACTCAGCTTTCTTGTTGGGGGTTTTATGGTTATGTGTCTTCCCTAAAAAAAGAGAAAAAGATATTTTTAAATATCACCTCTAAGTTGGTTTAATTTGGCCTCCAAATTCAAGCTCAAAGCCTTCAGTCTCTATTATTTTTTGCCCTACAATAAGAATATTACATTTAATAAGTCCAAATAACACTTTCTTTTTTTGATTTTGGATTTTTTTCCAAATTACATGTAAATTGCATGTTACAATTGTAACACTCTTTTAAAATTTTGAATTCCAAATTCTCTCCTTCCCTCTTTACCCCCTCATTGAGAAGGCAAGCAATTTGAAAAATGCTATCCACCTCCAGAGAAAGAACTAATGGAATCTGAATGCAGATAGAAGCATATTTTTAAAGAACTTTCTTTATTTCCCTTTTGGTCTGTATTTTCTTTTATAACATTGCAAATATTGGAAAAGGTTTACATGACTGTATATGGATAGCATTTTTCATCATAACTCCTTTGGAATTATCTTGGATCATAGTACTGCTGAGTCATTCACACTTGCTCATTATGCAATATTGCTTCTACTGATTCAATGTTCTCCTGGTTCTGCTCACTTTACTTTGCATCATTTCATGTATTTCTTTCCAAGTTTTTTTGAGAGCATCCTGCTCATCATTTCTCATATCACAAATAATATCCCATCACAATCATATATCACATCTTGTTCAGCCATTTCTCAATTGATGGGTATTCCTTCAGTTTCCAATTCTTTTCCCCAAATCTTGTATCTTTGTGCTTATCAAACACTAGATTACTATGGTCATTTATTATTATGTATTGTGTACCTAATCTATTCCACTAAACTACCTCTCTATTTCTTATCTAGTACCAGATTGTTTTGATGATTGTCACTTTGTAATATAGTTTGAGATTTCCTACTGCTAGTCCATCTTTCTTCATACTTTTTCCATTGATTCCCTTAATAGTCTTGAATTTCCTTTCTTCCATATGAATTTTGTTGCTATTTTTTCTAACTCTATAAAATAATTTTTGGGTGATTTATTAATTTAGGCAATTAAATTCCAAAGAACATCTTCAAATATCAAATGATATTGGAGAAAATATCATTATTATCATGACATTTCATGAGCTCTTAAAATCAGCATGTCCAAAGGTTCCTCCTGAATCCAACTAATCATATCTCCTGTTACCTCAAAGTCATGTTATATTTCTCTTTTCCTTTTGGTTCGCATCAATCCTATTAATTCTGCTTCCATGTAGCTCCACAGCCATGCCTTTTCCATTCAGTAGCTCCACAGCCATGCTTTTCCCATTCATATCCTTTAATTCATTTCTTCATCTCTTTCCCAGAACTGTCGCAACAGCTTCCTAACTGATCATGTTAACTCCAGTCTGCCCCATCCCAGTTCATCTTTTATACCACTACCAGGTTAATGCTACTAAAATGACTTTATTCATGCTAATCCACTGATCATAAATGTAAAAGAGCTCCCATTTCACACAAAATTGTTTCTGGACTCCTTAACTTAGCATCAAGGTCCATCATGTCTTTGTCTGAACCTAAACATTTTCACTAACTCTTCCCCATGCCTAGACATCTTTTCCACTTTATCTCTCTCCTGACTTCCTTCAGGTCCCAGTTAAAACCCCAACTTCTTCAGGAAGTCTTTCCTTATCCCTATTAATTCTAGTGCCTTCCTTTACTGATTATTTACAATTTATCCTATAGACAGATTTTCTTATACAGTCATTTAAGTGCTGTCTCTTCCATTAAACTGTGAGCTCCTTGAGGGTAGAGACTGCATTTGGCCTTTCTTTGTATGCCCAGGACTTTGCACAATTCCTGGCACATAGAAGCCTCTTAATAAATGTTTATTGACTGACTGATCTATATTTCTGCCTTTAAGTCTCATTACTGCCTTATTACTGTACCTTATACTATTTCTCAGCATATTTCTTCAGTCTAGAATGTCTTGTCTATCCCTCCTTTCCAGCTCACTCTTCAAGGCCCAACTCAAATATGGCTTCCTTCTTGAAGTCTTCTCTGTTTTCTACAATTAGATATGATCTCTGAATCCTTCATAGTCCCATATGTTCAAGCTTTGTGTAAAAAAAGGTACATAATTGTACTTCTCTGATGACACTTATTCTGCCTTCTAGTACAGTATGTTACTTGTATAACTTGGTTTATGCTCCGTACTAATGTGTGCATCCTTTAAAGATATCTTAGCCAGTTTTGTATCCCTTACAATGGCTAGCATAGTACCTTGAATACTATAGACACTCAAGAAATATTTCTTCAATAGATTTGAGCTTCTTTGAGAGATAAGGTAGGTTTCATCATCCCCATTTTACACATGAAGAAACTGAGACCCAGCTAGCTAAGGCAGAGTAAGGACCAGAAATCAAGTTTCAAAATGCTGTCCTCTTGTCAATCAGAACACTAATCATTTTGGAATTTGAAGGTGAAGAACTCACAAGGAAAGATCATAATAAATCATCTGCCAAGAATCTTTTACAAACTCACAATCACAAATATTGAGTAAGGCGTCATTTAAGTAAGAATTGTCTTGTGATGTTTCCAGTGTGTAAGACTGAAACAGTATTATATAAGGAAACCATGAGCAGTATCCAAAATAATAAATTTTCAACTGGGGAAAGGTAGGGTGGACTAGAATTCTTTACATGTTGATTAGCTTTATAATAGCAAGTTATCTATCACATAGCTACTATTTTTATGCCCTTAATGAATCAAGATGAGGATCACCATCAATGTGAAAGTAGGGCTATAATGAAAGAGAGAAATGCAATTCTTAAAGAGATAGTAATAGGTGGCTTAGGACTTTGGGGGCTTCTACTTTTTGTCCTTAAATGGCATCATGTTGAGGTAAGCCTGGCTCTTTAGCTTCTCACCAGATATGAAAAGGTCGTTGCTGGTATGGTTTTACCCTCACAAAGGAATCAGAACCTGGGTCTCTAAACCCCTCAATTTATGTGAATTTTTGGTTTCCCAAATCTGGCCCAGAATCAAGGCACCTCACAATAATTCCAAGCCTATGACCTCAGCTCCATTCTGCCTTAGGAAGAAGGAGGCTACTAAATGGATTGGAACTTGGAAAGCGAATAAGACATAAATGGAATGAAGAGTCAGAAACAACTGAAATGACTTTACAACAACAACAATGGAAAGAAAAGTTAGTGTGCTACTACATTATTCCAAGCAAGAAGGCATGAACATCTAAATTGTTGAAGTGGGAATGAAATGTAGTAGATAGATGGGAGGGACACTATGGAAGTAGAATCAACAAGACTTGGTAATGGATTGGATATGAATGGTGAGGGAAAAGGATATCAAATATGACACCAAGATTTTGAGTATGGATGACTATGAAGGTGGTGGTACCATCTGCAGAAACGGAGAAGGTAATAAGAGAGATGAATTCACTTTTAGAAATAGTGAGTTTGAAGTTATGGAAGAATATTCAGACAATTAAGAAGCACCTACTTTTATTAAGTACCTACTGTGTTACAAAAACTGTACTAGACTGAAGGGATATAATGATAAAAATGAGTCAGCTATATGACCAATAAAATAGCAGATAGAACATTTTCTCCTTTCCCTACTAACTTTAACTTCCAACCGCATTATACATAGACACATATATGTATGCATACCCATATGTGTATATGCGTGTAAACATATATCCATAGACACACACATACACATATATGTTTTACACACACACACATACACCAGAGTTAATGTAATGATATCTGACTCCACAGGAGAAGAAAGCAAGAAGCCCCAAATAATAATAGCTTTATGCCTTGACACTGGAAAATTCTAGCCTCCATGCTCAGGCCCAGCATGCAAACTAACTCACTGACTTGCGCTTTGAGACTTGTACAGGGATTCCCTTCCTACTTCAGAGACTGCTGACTGACCATCCCAATGCAATAAGCAAATGGCATTGACAGCCTAATCATGTAAAAAGAAGGAAGGGAATTGGGTAGAGGAGGGAAATCTGGCTTTCCTCTGCTTGGGAGAACCCAGATTAGAGAGCCCCAATGCTGCAAAGGATCTCCTGGAACACTCATCCAGCCCTCCTCCAAATCTCCATAAAGTTTTAGACAATGATTCAGCCTCACCAGAAAAGGAGGAAAATGAAGAGAACTAAGAGCAAAGGACCAGCATAAGTGTCTACCCTGGGTTTGAAGGAAAGGGGATTCAAATCCATCTGAATCTATAAGATTTTTGGAGAAGAGACTAAGTCCATAAAAAGTAAACTCCCCAACATAGAAAGAGACTGAGGCAGACTTCCAATCTATCCACTGTCAAAGGCAGAGGAATCAGAAAGTGGAAGTGGACTGTAAGGAAGAAAAGGTTAAAACCAGCAAAGGTTACAAGACAAAGAAAATTCAACAACAACAACACAACATTGATAAACATTTTATCTAAGTATAGCTATGCAAAAGGCAATGAACATGAAGGGCTAGAGGAAAAAAACGTTAGGACAAAGATAATAGCCAGTTTGGGTATCATCTGTATAAAGGTGACCATTTCAATCATGGGATCAGATGAAATTAAAAGTGGCCAAGAACAGAATATTTTGGGAGACAGTTACTTCTAAGTTGTGGGGAAGAACAGAAGAATCATGACAGTGCAGACATCAAGAGAACACAGAGAATCCAAAAGGAAAGGATAGAGTGTGTTAATTAAGAGCACAGAAGTAACAAGAGTAAGAAAATCAAGGGGAAAAAAAGAAATACAAAGGGAAGAAATTTAAAACAAAAGTAAATAATGAGAAGGAAGCAGAAAATATTAATAATACAAGGAATTAATTAATGAAAATCAGCAATATTAATTCTTTACTTTCCAAAGGAATAATAAAACAGGGGGACCAGGTAATATTCAAGCAAAAGGTTAGAGAAAAGTATGAAACATAAAAATAACATTTTGAAAAGAGAAGTAGGAGGAGAAGGACTGAAAACTCCCTCAGTAAGGGAAAAAGAAAAAAAAGTTAAACAAGAGAAGGTATAGTTCCAAATACTCAATATCTGGATTTTGAGAAACAAGACAGATAAAACAAATATACAATTATAGTTAGGGACAGTTTCCAGTTAATGCAGATTGATGAAGTAAACAACAACAGCATGATTAATCATACAAGCAACAAACAAATACTTATTAAGTACCTACTAAGTGCAAGGTACCATGAGAAATGTAGTTTTAAATACATTCTAGCACATAGCCCCATAAGGTTAAGTACATTTTCTTTGGGGGTTGGAAAGAAGAAAGGCTTGACATTATACTCCAAATCAGCCTAGATTCAAAGAGACAGGTAGGCATTGTGCAGGCCAGGAGGGACTTTGTTTTGGTCCATAGGAAAAAAAAATTTCACATAAGTATGGCCTTTCTCTTTTTCTCATATGACATAGAGGTTGTAAGGTCTTCAAAATTCCAGCTAAAATATGTATGATACATATTTCTGTTGTGGGGATATTGAAAGCCACAAGAGGAAAAGTTGAATGATTTGTTTTGACGCTAGTGCCCCGAGATGGGATTTGATGCCCTTGGTTCAGAAACTACCTCTTTTGTTCATATAAATTATAAGGATTCAGTTCCTAAGTCCATGCTTGGCCCCAAATTCTTGGTTCTTTCTCTTACCATATGTGGGTGATATTGCTGATATGCATGATGTTTATAAATGTGTGGCACATGGATGCCTTCTATCCCCATATTAGCAGTAAAAATGAACTGAATCTCATCATTATAGCCACTTTTCCAATGGTGAAACCAAGCCTTAAGAGTCTGCGTTCCAGGAATTCCTTTGCTCCCCAGTCGCTTTCCTCTGTATTTCCTTCACAGAGTCCTTTGATTTCAAAGGATGCTCCGCTCATCAAAGAAGTGTGTTGGTGAAGAGGGAGTAAAAGGAGTAAAGACAAGGCCCAGAGGAGGTAAATGACTTGCCTATCATTTGGAATCACAATACAAGTATTTTTGAATCTTAGTTCTGGGTCCCATTTTGTATCATCCCTCTCTTCTTTTTCTTCTCTATAGAAGAATCATCGAGAAGAAATCATTTTCTCAAGATGTGATCTTCAATAAACATTTCCTTTCTTGTCTGTCACATAATCACAGACTATCCCCCTTTTCCAGCTATGGCAAGGTAAATACCAGAGAGGCTGGAGGCTAGAGGGAAAAAATACCCCAAAGGAAGTAGCATGAATCTACTTTATGAATTTGTTCCTCTGTGCACCATTCTAATAGTTAGAATATAAATAGAATAGGAAATTCCATTAGAATAATTTGCTATTCATCATGAATTATAAATGATATGATTTACTATTCATACATGCCTAATTTGAACTTTTAAAATTTATTCTGTAAATTGGCTATTGAATTGTATAGCCTTTATCACTTTTCCTAAACTCAGGGGCTGGATTATTATTGTGTTTTGACCTCTTATCCTCTCTTCCTAAGATAGGTTTGTAAACCACTGCGTACTGACTACTCTTAAAAGCACCGAGAACACAAACCCTATTAGGCCTAGTAGTGAATGACTGAAGGGAGCTCAGCTCAATGTTTCCTCACTGAATCCAAATTAGTCTCACAGCTGGAGAGGCGTCAGTGGTTGATAATGGCCTAACAACCTCTAGCACTAACAAATATGACCTCAGGTGCAGTGACAAGAATGTGTAATGTAGTGTTCTCTCAACCTGTGTCTGCTTTATGGAACGGATTGACACGATGGGAGTTTTGAGCTACCTTGAAAAATAAAATGTCCTAAAATGAAGGAGAAAAAAATAATCAATAGGTGACAGGTTGCACAATAATACCTTTGGAACATAATAATAATAGTTTCACCATTAGCTCAAAAGGAAGGTTCAGAGGCGCTGAGGAAGTCATGGTGAACTTTACCATTTGTAGCACTCATTAGCTGTGAAATTATGCATTCAGCACTTCCAATCCCACTATGAGTTTCATGCCTAATTCCCATCAGCTAACCTTTGCATGCATCTGATACTTGATTAAAGATATGATGAGCCATTGCCCAACAATGAGGACACCACCCCCAGGTTTTTACCTAGCTAAACACCAGTGTAGGGCAGTAAGAAACAGATGCAGTGAGTGAGACAGCATAATCCAAGACATTAGTTTTGGATTTTTAGTTATCTAACTTTGCAACTAAAAGCCACGACATCCATGTAGTCTTTGATTATGTTAGTCCAAGTTCTAAATTGTCCTTAGCTCAAAAAAAAAAAAAAAGTAAGCCGGCATTTTCATCTCTCCAAATTATACAGCTGTAAAATATATTAAATTCCCAAATGCTGCCCATTCACAAAACTAGAAATCTATGTCTTTGTTGTTTTTTTGTAATAATTGATAAAGATTTGCCAAGCAAAAAATCTTCCAGTAGTCAGGTGCTAGGCAAAACAATTCAATTTCTGACCCTTGTTAGAAATAGAAATTGATGTGGTAGGGCTTCATAATGAACAGGGACTATATCCATATTAGGGAAGAGAACTTCTATTTCCAAAGCTAAGTATTTAAATTCTCAAATGCTGCCCATTCACAAACCTAGGATTCTCTGTCATTATTGTTTTTATTGTAATAATTGATAAAGATTTGCCAGGCACAAAATCTTCCAGTAGTCAGGTGCTAGGCAAAACAATTTTGTTTCCAACTCTTATTTGAAAGGCTTCTGAACAAAAGTGTTAACAAATGAAAACATTGACTCAATCTGGCTTCTGGTGGAATGTGAACTGCAAATTGAAAATATATTTGTGAAATATCATCAGTAAGAATTTGCTAAGGAACCTATGGCTAGTGTTCATCTTCTTACCTAAATGATTAGCCAAGGAAACACAAAGTGTAAAAAGTGGAGCAATTTAAGACAGTCATTTTTTTCCCCTACTCAGGATTTGAACTGGCTAGCATTTGGTCTTTAGTCATCCATGATAGGCATACTGGCCAGATATCACAGAATTGAAAACAGAAAAGTACACAACAAAGAAATATCAGTTAAGATATAAGCAATGCTACACCTTTGCATATAAATATATGTAAAATATTAATAATTCTTTTATTAATGATTGAACAAATAGTAGACGAATATCAGCTTTCAATTTAGCACTTCCCCTGTATGTCTATGGAATGGGGGCAAGAGGAAGGAAGAGTATCACCTTGTTTTGTTTTGAAAGTTTTTATATATTCAATGAGTACCTACATCTCTCTCTTTCTCTACAGTGAACATTTGCAAGCACTGGGAAGACAAATAAATTGAAAAATCTTCACTAATTAAAAGGAGCCTCATAAAGGAATGCAGTTCCTGCCAACTTACCAGGATCCTTCAGTAATGCCGGTTGACTGTTCTATAGAGATCAGAAATTAAGTCATCATCATATTGAATAGCCCATGATGGTCAGACCCTAAATAAATAGCAGTTTCCTGTTTGTGTTTTTTTTTAATTTGGTGTTACTCTATGAAAAAATAAGAGGAGAAAATTAATAATTATCCACCCAAAAATTTACTGTATAAAAATGCTTTTAAGTACTTGCTTCATTTACCCTTCCCTTCTTTGTCCTTTCAAAAAACCTTTCTCCTTGTCATTGTTAGGCCTCACTTTTCCTGATTCTGTTTTTTTTCCCCATAAAAATAAGTTTCAGTGGATTTCAAAAGCCAAAAAATAGATGGGCGAAAATCCTTCTCCAGAAATGGGATTGATCGTGCTGAGGAGGGATTTGAAAGAGGGAAGAAGGGTAGCTAAGACAATAAGACTTTTTGAAGCAGAAAAAGAAAAATACAAAAATAGGTAGTGAGCTACTGGGAGGATTGAAAAGGTTTGGACAACTTTATTTCATATGAAGGAGAAATAGAGTGGAACCTGTGACACATTTGATCCTCCCCATGTCCTGCAATTCAGAAGGTCTCAGAAGCACATAGGGAAATAAGGACTACCCTGGGTACCAAGTGTCAGGAAGGACTGGATGATGCTGGCAATTCTTGGCCTCTGACTTTAATACTAGTCCTAAAGAAACAATAAAAAGAAGTTGCTGGGCTAGAGCAGAGCGAGGTCTCTTAAAAAAGGGTTAGGACTTTTGAGACTCTTTACCTCCATTTGAAAGAGGTAGGAAATGAGCCTTGTTGTAGTCCTTGAGAGGTCCTGGCCTGCTCACCCACTTTACCATCCCTTCCGAAAGCCACTGTCAAGACAAGCAACTAGTATCTCAGCAGAGGATTCCAGGAATGACTAAGACAAGGAAGCCAGGCCAAGAAGAGAATAGAATACCTAGTGACATGTTCCCTTTGCAATTTCATGGGGTCCAATTAAAAGATGGACTTACTGCTATTCAAAAGAAACATGCCTTAGATATTATAATTAAAAATGGATGAAATATAACCTCTTTTTATAAAATATTTACAGGCATTCCCAATTTATGAGCAAACTGTATAGAACTCTGAAAAGCATTTTCCCATATAAAGTTATGTTATATATAGTGGTTAGAGTCTTAGGATAGCCTATCAAAACCTATTTAATCCCTGTCATGCCTGAAGTTTAATACCATATTTGCAATACTTTAGAGGCTGACCACCACATGGCACAGTGTTTCTAAGCTCCTTCAGAATTCCAACTTGGGATGGCAGGAACACAGCTGCCTCCCCTCCCTCTTTCCCCCCACAGCAGTGGGGTCAAAGCTGCTGTTATTCCTCACTCCTGGCAGGGACAGAAGACGTTCCCCCAGCTCCAAACTGAGCACTGTTGGCTCCTGTGGTCTCTGGCAGGGACTCTAGTCAGGCTGGGACTAGGGAGTGGGGAAGGGCCTATTGAGGGAAAGAAAAACAGAAACATACTGAATCTGGGTATGAGGATCTGTGAGGAGATGGGGTCTCCTAAATCCCAAACAAATTTCTAAATCCTGTCAACCTGGCTACTCCCTTCTTTTCCTTAGAGGGCCACAAGGATTGGCCTATAAATTCATCTTTCAACTGGCATCACCTAAGGCTGCTATCCAGTTTTTCTCTCCTCCCCTTTATGCCATTGTAACTTGGAATAAAGCAGGATTTTGAAAATTGTTCTTTGAAGAGATTAGTGCAGTATCTGGCATATAGTAGGAGCTTCATAAATGCTTATTTAATCAATCCATCAATAAGTATTTAGGTACCTACTACCTGCACAGAAACAGCACTTGGTGCTACGGATATGAAGGCCAAAAAATAAATAAATAAAAATAAGATTCAAAAAAAGTTTCAACCCCTATTCTTGAGAAACTGCTTTCTATTTGGAGAGCACAGATAAAGCTAGGTGAATTTAAAGAAACCAAGTTAAATGATTGCAATTCCAAATTAGTAGTCGCTCAAACTCATAAGCTTTTATTGTAAAAATCAGGAAATAAATGACATAGGCAGAAGTATAAAATAACTTAGATGGGCCATTTTCTCCCTAATCTTAACCTGAATCCCAAAATATGGTAATGCCTTTCCCGGCAGGGACTACAGACCAGTGGAAATTGCTATCACTGATCTATCTCATTACCCCAAGTCCTACTTATTCTTTCACCTTGATCTTATTAAGCAAAACATAAGGGCCTGATTCCACAATGAGCAAGTCGTTCCTTGGCTGACTGTAAAGTGCTTACTCATGTGAGGTAAATTAACTCCTCCAGAGCATTGCCAGTTAATTCACCCCATTGTAAAATGTCATTGACTACATGGGGCTTTTTAATTTCTTAAATTTCCTATCCAACTCTTAGTGCCCTGGCACATTTCATTCACTTTATGCAGAGAAAATAGTTTACTCACCATAGGATCAGGCCAAAATAATTTTGTTCCACTGCCAATCAATGGGATTTATGGTCTACACTGTTTTCAAAACACCTTACAGCCTTTAAAATGTGGTTCCCCAACCTGTGTGGTAGATAGGCCATGTCAGTAGCACATAGTAAATTCAATAAACTGTATTATTATTATTTTTTTATTTTATTATTACCACCCACATCTATTACCACTGTGGTAACATATGAACCTAACCATTTTGGGAAGCGAATTTCCCCACACACACTAACAGCATTTGCTTATCTATTAGGTCTCTGATAATATCCTCTATAGATTGTAAACTACTTGAAGGTAGAGATCATAGTATTTGAGTTTGAATGGAGCCGGGACATTAGGGGTCCTCTAGTCTAAACCCCTCATTTTAAACATGAAGTAACTGAGTCCCAAAAAGAAATCAAGTGACTTGCCTGAGATTGCATTGGCTAAAGTAGCAGATGCTAGATTTGAACCCAAGTTCTAGGTGGCACAGTAGATAGAGCCAGTCTGGGCTTATTATCAGGAAGCTCATGTTCGAGAGTTCAAATCCAGTCTCAGACACTTACTAGCTGTGTGACCCTAGGCAAGTCACTTAAACTTGTTTGCCTCAGTTCCTCATTTATAAAATTAACTGGAGAAGGAAATGGCAAATTCACTCCAGTATCTTTGCCAAGAAAACCCCCAAACTGAGAGTCACAAAGAGTTGGACACAACTGAAAGTGACTAAACAACAGTAGCTTCTGTATTCCAAATACAATAGGATTTCCACTATACCAAACTCTTACCAATCATGCCTCATTTAAATTGATATCTCTTCAAGAGACTAGGAAAATGCCTTAACAAATGTTTGTTGAATGAATTCCTTGAAAAGTGAGTAAATGGATGACTGAACAAATATATACATTTTTTTCTTCTTCAACTGAACAGTTTTTCAGAGCCATTTGGATTTGTAGGAGAATTTTTGATGTTTAGTATGTTTTGTTTCCTTCTGCTCTTCTAAATGGACCATTAGAAAAGCTAAGTAAATTCAGGCTCAGTTCCTGATTTCTAGTTCTGTTGTACAGACCTTGAGTATTTTTGTTTTGCTTTGGTTTTATTCAGTTTATTTAGATGAAATACAAAACAGTGTGGTAGTTTAGGTTTTATAAGGTTGCAGTTATAAACTGTTGTGCATTGTGGTATGTTAGAGGGCTGTGGGTATGGGACAGACTTTTATTAAACATGTTTTTTCTGGTTTTCTCCACAGATTTTTTTTTGAAAGAACACTCATATCTGCTTCCCTTGAGGTCTTTCAAAAAATGGAAAAATACCATTTGTTCAGAATAATTTAGGTTCAATTCTACCCAGAAGCAAGGGAATAGTCTACATGACCATTTGAAGGTGCCTTCAAGTCATCTGATTCTGTAGCTTTCTATACCAAGAATTAGTGGACATAGATATATGACTCTTTTGCGCTTATATTTGTAGAGATTTTCCATTTTTTAGAAGACTTTAAAATCCAAATGTACAAATCAAATAAAGAATAATTACACACTTTATAAAAGTACTTTCATTTACAAATACATTTACTTACTTGACTCTAATTTCTTTATTTGGAGGGGAAAGACAAGCCAGTTTGGTTAAGTGACTTGCCCAAGGTCACACAGCTAGTAAGTGTGTCAAGTGTCTGAGGCTGTATTTGAATTCAGGTCCTTCTGACTCTAGGACTGGTACTCTATTCACTGCACCACCTAGCTGCCCCCTGACTCTAATTTCTAATCACTGTGGAACAAAGTGTTACTCACTTAACTTCACTGACCATCAATTTACCCATTTTGAAAATGAAAATAATAATACTTGTATTATATACCTCACAGGTTCATGATAAGAAATACTGAAAATTATTTAAATGTGAAGATATTATGGGAGGGCACATAAGACAAGTAATACAAATGATTACAAGCAAAGCAGTATGCAATAAATGTCCTAAAACATGCAAAATGGAACTCAGGTGAAGGAAAAGTCTTTTCTTATTAGGAAGCATCATGTGATCTGTATTTTTGGGGATAGCTTGAATTTCAATTGGTACAAGTGGAAAGGGCAGATCATAAGGATAATGTTGGAATTTTGGGATCATGGCAGAGCAGTGGGTCACTAAACTTTTGACACACTTTAAATCACAGGATGTATGTGGCTGACTCTCTTCTTGGCTATAAGGCTCTTCCAGCATACAGACCTAAAAAAGAGAAATAGTAGTTTCATTGATGGTCTCATTTTCATTTACTAAGCCTGTGAAAGGCAGCATGTTATTGTGGACAGAGAACTGGTCTCACATTCAGGAAAACCTGAATGCAAATCCTGACTCTGACAAAAACAAATTGAAACTGCTTGCAAGTCACATACCCTCTCAGGGTGCACGGGCAGTTATCTAAGTCTCAAAACAGAAAGAAAGAAGGAAAAAATAAAAATAAATAAAAATATGAAAAGAAGG
Source organism: Petaurus breviceps papuanus (assembly GCF_028583685.1). Classification (NCBI taxonomy): domain Eukaryota; kingdom Metazoa; phylum Chordata; class Mammalia; order Diprotodontia; family Petauridae; genus Petaurus; species Petaurus breviceps. The sequence continues at coordinate 24,443,535 of NW_027185712.1, forward strand.
AAGGAAGGAAGGAAGGAAGGAAGGAAGGAAGGAAGGAAGGAA
>NW_027185712.1:24443586-24479155 GCF_028583685.1 Petaurus breviceps papuanus
GAAGGAAGGAAGGAAGGAAGGAAGGAAGGAAGGAAGGAAGGAAGGAAGGAAGGAAGGAAGGAAGGAGGGAAGGTATGTACCAGGCACTGTGCCAATCAGTTTATGAATATTATCTCATTTAATCCTCACAACAAACCCTGGAAGGTAAATGCTAGTAATATTTCTATTTTTACACTTGAGGAAACTGAGACAGACAGCAGTGAAGTGATTTGCCTAGTGTCACACAGCTAACGAGTTGTTTGAGGCTGGATTTGAATTCAGGTCTTCCTAACTCCAGGCCTAGTGGTTTGTCCACTGTGCCACCTAGCTGCTAGAGGAAGGACCGATTTGCATTGACAGAAGAAATTTCTCTCTGGGAGGTACCTAAAACCATAAAATTACAGGTTTGATCAAGGGCAGGGAGGGGGAGAGGGAGCTTAATGTCAGTTTCTGAAATCAAAAGACCTGCTGTGGAATTAGCAGATGACAGGAGACAGGAAGAAAGGTGGGAGAAATCAGGAGAAAAAAAGAGGAAGGAGGGAGTATGTGCCTGTCCCACTTGTGGTATGTGGTAAAAACACCTCCTATAGAATTCACATAGTATTCCCACCAAGGGACATGTAAAGACCATTGGTCTAGCTCAGACATGGAGGGAACCAGACTGACCCTAGGGTCAGAGAGAATTTTAAGAGTCTGTGGCTGCTCCCAGAAAACCAACATGTATCCTACTTAAATAAGCAAAAGATTTAAATATAGACACATGCACAGTTATGTGATTGTGCATACATGTGCCACATTCTCTGGTGTAATGTAATCTATTGGTCATTGTATTTTTATGTTACCAAATCTGAGGAAGAGAACAAGAAGGAGAAGATGGGGTGTGAGAGAAAGAGTTACAGGGGTAATGCCCAAAAAGGACTCAGCATTCAGAAGCACAAAGTTCTATCAAGAATTTGACTTTAAAGGGACAGACCAAATGGCTCTTGTGGAATTTCACTTTCTGCTCTCTAAGACCATCATTCTTGAGTAAGAGCACCTGACAAATGCCCTAGGGCAGCTTTGCAAGTCAACTGGCAATTACATAACAGATAAGTCTCTCTGATATTGGCAGAATCTTTCCATAAGGATGAACAGTTCTGGAACAGCTTCTCCAGGGTATATAGAATTAGGCACAAACAACCTTTAAAAAAAATCAAACATGAATTTCATACATAAACAAAAGGGGAAAAGTGGTTGGAATATTATATTGAGATGTATGTGATCATATAAAATGATGGGTTGTATACAAAAGCCATACATGTAAAAGCTATGGACAAGTTTTCAGCTATTTAGAATTGATACTAAATCTGCTAGTTTAATTATGCTCTTCATATTCATTATACATTCTATGAATATATTCAAAGTAAATTTATAACTATCTTGTGTATAATGCATAGATTTATATATTTTATGCCATTATTCAGAAGAAAATAACTGAAGCATTTGAAGTGTCAAAAATATTCAATAACAAAAATATAAATATATTAGAATATATTTCATACCACAATGGAAAAAAATGGTGGATTGGGAAATAAGAGAACTAGCTTTGAAACCAGCAACTTTGAGAGCCTGGGCAAGTCATTCACCTCTCCAGGCCTTATTTTCCCCAATCTGAAAATTTGCCAGGACTGGACTGGAATTAGATGATCTCTAAAGTGCTCTTTAGTTCTGATAATCTGTGTATGTAGGACATAGTCATGTAGGAGCATATGAGATGTAATAACACGTGTGAGTGTGTGTGTGTGTGTGTGTGTGTGTGTGTGTGTAGAAAGAGAGACAGAGAAGACTTTAAAGTATACACAGTACTTTTCCTCACAACATTGTAAAGTAGGTAGTGTAATTATTATATCTATTTTGAGGAAGAAACTGAAGTTCAGAGAAGAAAAGTGATTTGCCTGAGGGTACATGAGTTAATTAATTAAGAAGCAATTATCAAGCCCTTGCTATTTACCAGGTCTGGAGCTTGATCCTAAAGACACAAAGACAAAAACTAAGCAATCTATGCTTCGAGGACCCTACATTCTAAAGGGCAAAACAACATGTACACATATGACTTAATTAATATAAACTACATATACAGTAAGTACAAGGCAATTTCTGCAGGGAGAGTCATTAGCATCTTGGAGAATCAGAGCAGCATTTAAGCTGAGCTTCAAAAGAAAAGCCAATAAGGCATGCACTTGAGGAATGGGGGATAGTTTGCATTAGCACTCAGCCAAAGGAGAGAATTAACAACAATAACAATAACATTTGTATACTGCTTTAAAGTTTATAAAGCATTCTACAAATATTATCTCATTTGATCCTCACTACCACCCTGCAAGGTGGGTACTATGATTATCCCCATTTTACAGATAAGAAAACTGGGTCAGAAAAAGATTAAGTGACTTTCAGCCTCACATAAGTTGTGTTTAAGCTAGATTTTCAACATAGGTCCTCCTGACTCTAGGTCCAGTATTTTATCCACAGGGCTACCCAGCTGCTTAATCTCAATCCTGGGTCCCTTTACTACAGAGCCATTTTTCTTTTTATCCTCCTTTACTATGACACAATTATGTGTTAGACAAAACATACAAAGCATGTTTATATGTAAGATGCATTTAAATATAAAGAAAATGTATTTGAATACAAAATATATTTACTGCATAGTATCCAACTATAAATTGGAAATACCAAAATATTTAGGAATCCTCATCTTCACCTTCCCCCTCCCTCTACCTAATGGATAGAATCATTGTGGAATCTATCTATCTATCTATCTATCCATATATATGTATATGTATATATATATGTATATGTGTGTATTGCACCAACAAGTATTCATAACAAGTATTTAGGAAGTGCTTTCTCTGCCAGGCACTGAGCTAAGAACTGGGGATCCAGAATCAAAAGAATTCAGAGCTGCAGAGAACCTTAAAATCATATTGTCCAGCTTCCTCATTTTACTGATGAGTAAACAAATACTCAGCCACAGAGGGTAAGTGCTTTCCATGGGTCCAGTTATCTTTTGGCATATAATCACTAGATCTATGTATCCAGCTAGGGTCTCTCTCCTGAACTTTGGTCTTGTATTAGACATGCCAAATTGCATAATCCCATAGTCATCTCAAACTCAAAAAAGCCAACACAAAACTCATTATTCAACCTACTTGCCCCAAACCCACCCCTCTTCCAAATTTCCTTGTATGGTTTAGTGCAATACTATCCTTCTAGTCATTCTGGCTCTGTGTAATCCTCAAATATCATATTCTCTCTCTCTCTCTCTCTCTCTCTCTCTCTCTCTCTCTCTCTCTCTCTCTCTCTTTCCTTTCTCTCTCCCTTTCACTTTCTTTTTCTTTCTCTCCCACACACATATACACATACACAAATACACAGGTATATACACAATGCATAGACATATGTGTATATATGTATATGTATGCATGTATACATAGTAAGTGGCCAAATCTTATCATTTCTATCTATATGTGAACATTGTTCACACATGACCCTTTCACTCCACTCACACAGTCTCACTTCAGTCCAAGCTGTCCTAACTACCCCCACCTAGATTGTTGCATTAGCCTCCTCAATGGTTTGCCTACCTCCAGTCTCTCCTTATTCCAGTCCATCCTCCATGAATCAAAGTGATTTTCCTGAAGCACAAGTCTGACAATGTCAGTCTTTTCATTCAATTGACTCCAATAGTTCTCTACTACCTTTTGGCATTTAGAGTTTTTAATAATCTGGCTGCTTTCCAGACCTCTTACACACTACCCAACCCTCTACACCTACATAGTGTTACTCAGACATAAAACACCCTTTCTTAGCTCCATGATTTTGAAATTGCTTTCCCCTAGAATGACCCTCCCTCCATTACTACCCCCTGGAGTTTTTGGTATTGCTTCAAGATTCAACTCATTTTCCTCCTTCTCCGTGAGGCATTTCATAGTCCCCTCAGATGCTAGGGCCTTCTCCTTCAAAGTTACCTTGTTTCATTGGATCATTCTCCCAACCTTTACTTGTACTCAAAGGTCAGACCTCCAGAGAGTTACTGGCTACTTCTCCCTCGAGTATTCTAGGGGTGACTCTCAGGGGCTAGGGAAGGTGGTAGTTTATCTAATACTAAAACTCACCAATGAATTTCCCTAAATGATTATTAGCTGATATCAATTTACCAGTTAGAATCAATTAGCTTTTTGAAACATATTTACTAAGTCATTATAATAAGAATAGCTGGTATAACATCCTCTCAGAGAGGACAGCATACTTTGCCTCAAGTACATGCAAAGTCCACAGAAAAGAGACTTCATTCTTCCAAGTACAGTGTCTTCTAAGACATTATAAACAAAGTGGTTAATTCACAACTCCTGGTTGAATGACAGTCCTCTCTGGTCATAGAATCCTCATTATTTTATTCAGAGGAATGGTGTAGACGTCTTCTGGGATCCTTGTGGAGTCTTAAGCTGCCTTTCTTTAAAAAAAATTTCCACATTAGTCATATTGTGAAAGAAGAATCAGAACAAAAGGGAAAAACCACAAGAAAGAATATATAATAGAGAGAAAATTATATACTTCGATATACATTCAGACTCCATAGTTCTTTCTCTGGATGTGGATTGTATTTTCCATCATGAGTCTTTTAGAATTACCTTAGATCATTGTATTTCTGAGAAGAACTAAGTCTACCAATGTTGGTCATCGCAATATGGTGCTGTTAATATGTACAATGTTCTCCTGGTTCTGCTCCCCTCACTCAGCATCAGTTCATGTAGGTCTTTCCAGGTTTTTCTGAAATCTGCCTGCTCATCATTTCTTATAGAACAATAGTATTCCATTACATACATATACCACAAGTTGTTCAGTCATTCCCCAATTGATGGGTATCCCCCTCAGGTTCCAATTCTTTGCTACCACAAAAAGAGCTGCTATAAATATTTTTGTGAAGTGTGTCTTTTTCCCTTTTAAATTGCCTTTCTTCAGTGCAGCTAGTTTGTCCAAGGCTCTCAATGCAGACAGTGCTGTAGCCACTGGTACAAGGTTACCACTAGGACATTCATGAGAAATCTAAAATCTGAAGTTGACAAGGCCATCTGGTCAAGGCGTTTGATTGGATCTATAGCCACCACTTCTATGGTTCATTTTCAAATGCCAGAATTGGTTGGCTATTTTATATAAGCCCTACAGGGTTTGACTGTGTCTCCTCAACCAGTCCCAGCATACCTTCTGTGTACTCATTTCATTTCATCCAATGGCTTTTTTCGCCTTTCAAATTAATTCAGGGCTTCAGAATATTTTTTTAATTGCCTGATTCAACAGAGGTATTCTCACTTGATAAAGGTACCAAAAGTGTAGCATAGAATGGTATCATTCATCCCCCACCCCACCCCCACACACATACCCTTATATCTATTTTATACGTGCTTTGTATAGATTTATATGCATTTTGAATATAACTACATATACATTTGTTATAATGAACATTTCTTGAGGGCAAGAACTGTTTTTGCTTTTGCTTCTCTCTTCAAATCCCTGGTGCCTGACCCATAGTGGGCACTTAATAAACGGTCACTTATTCAATTTCCCAATGGTAAAAAAATATATATATGATCATAAATACAATTGGAAGAAAGTTTTTAAAGTAACCTAGTTTGACCCCATCATTTACACACATGGAAACAGAGACCCAGAGAAATTGAGTGACTTTCCCATGAAGTCAGAATTTGAACTCAGCTCAGAGGACTTCAAATCCAGAATTTTTTCCATGGTTTTTCAAAATAAGCCAGAGGTCTGGGATTTGAAACTACCTCCTTTGACCCCCAAAACCAAAGCTCTTTCAACTCTCTCATGTTGTAATGGTAATGGTAATGTGAAGATATTTCCTGCTTTGAAAACAAACTCTTCCCCCTAATAGGCTGAATGATGCTAGGGTGCTTGCTGCTACACACGCTGGCTATTCTTTGGAGGGAATTTTTTTAACATTTAGGTGGTGGCATTATTGTTAAATGGAGCCTGTTTTTCTAATGGATTTTATCTTTTTAATTCAAGAGTCAGAAATAATAATGGAAGAAGCTGGTCACAAATAGTTATCTTCTTCCACCATCTCTTCATATTCTTATGACCAAGGCTTTTTGTTTGCTTTGCTTAGTTGGTTTGTTTTTTTAATCATTATCCTGCTCCTTGATTAATTTTCCATAAGAATAGAAACAACAAAAATATCAGCTGTGTTTTCTGCTTTCATTTGTCTGTTGCTATTAGAGCAGGGATGTTCAGGTAATACAGATAGCTCTGCTTATAACTTCAGAGTCATACTTGGTGACTCACTTATAGATTTTGTTGCTTTTATAAGATTATAATACCTTAGAGGTCACCTAATTACACATATCATACACAAAATTTCAGCATTGAAAGTGAGCTCAATGGTCAGCTATTTCAATTTATACCCACTATAATATGTGTTCTTAACCCCAAAATGCTTTTGTGGTTAGAGCTAAAAGAGTCTGTGAACTCATAAGGGGAAAATTACATCTTTATTTTCATTCATCTCTAACTGAAAATTTTCATTTCCTTTAACTACTTAAAAACATTATTCTGAGAAGAGGTCCATAGGCTTTGCCAGACTGGCAAAGAAGTTCATGACATAAAATAGTTAAGAAACTCTAGAACCATCTAAGCTAGATGGTGCAGTGGATAAAGCACCAGGTCTAGAGTCAGGAAATTAAGTTCAAATCTGGCTTCAGACACTTGCTGGTTGTGTTACCCTAGGCAAGTCATTTAATACTGTTTGCCTCAGTTTCCTCATTTGCAAAATAAGCTGGAGAAAGAAATGGCAAACAATTGCAGTATCTTTGCCAAGAAAACCCTCAATGGGGTCATGAAGAGTCAGTCATGACTAAAAAAATGATGAAAGAACAATATTCTATAAAATATCTGATGACTATCTAAATAGTCTTTGACTTCACCTTCAGTGAGAGAGAATCTAGTAACTCCCAAGGTAGTCCACTCCACTTGGAGTCAGCTCTAATTGCTAGGAAGTTGTTTCTCCCATCAAGAATGAATTTGTCTTATCTCAATTTCCACCCAGAGCTCCTAATTCTGTCCTCTGAGGTCAAGGAAAACACATGTAATCCTACTTCTATTTGACCTTCCTTCAATTTATTTGAAAAGAGTTATCATGTCAAAATCTTTCAATTGACAGATGAAGAAACTGAAGCAAAAAAGGTCCCATGACCTGCCTAAGGTCATAAAGCTAATCAGGAGCAGAAATGGGAATCCAACACAGGTGTTAGAATCTAAATCCAGGGTCCACAGCATTATACCGCACTGCCTCTGTGATCTACTGGTGATAAACATGCACGAGTCCCTCAACTATCTGTGTTTCCTACCTCACCTTTTGAAATGGAGCTCCTAAGAGAATTCCTATGATACAAAAGTGTTTAGAGACAAAGTATAGTTGCATGGTTCTATAAAAATAGCATTGACTCTGCAGTCAGAGGAGCTGGCTTCAAACCCTATTTCTCACTTGTACTAGTATAACTATGGAGCTGGGTACATTGGATAGTGTTGTGGAGTCAGGATAAACAGATATCAAATTGTGCCTCAGGTATTTACTAACTGTATGACCCTGGGCAAGTCACTTAACCTCTGTCTGCCTCAATTTCCTCAACTATAAAATGAGAATAATAATGGCATCTACTTACCAATGGTGTCATGAGGATCAAATGAGGTAATATTAGTGGGGTGCCAGGAAGATAGTTGATGTTCAGTCATTTTTCAATCATGTCCAACTCTTTGTGATCCCATTTGGGCTTTTTTTAGCAGAGATACTGGAACGGTTTGCCATTTTCTTCTCTAGTTCATTTTACAGATGAGGAAACTGAGGCAAACAGGGTTAAGTGACTTGCCCAGGGACACACAGCTAGTACGTGTCTGAGACCAGATTTGAACTCAGAAAGGTGAATCTTCCTGACTCCGGGCCTGGCACTCATCTACTCCATCTGCTGCGACATCTAGTTGCCCGGCTGCTGGCACCTGGTAAGTGCTCATAAATGTTTGTTCTCTTCCTGTGTCACTGTGGGTGAATCATGTTAGCTCCCTGTGCCTCATTCTTCTCTTCTCTTAGGTGACATGGTTGGATAAGATGGCTTCTAGTTACCTTCCAGTTCTAGGCAGAGGCCCCCATGATGGAGAGGCTAGTTGGAGCTCTTCAGAAGACAAGATGCCACAGAACCAGCATGGGGTGTAGAGTCAGGAGAACTGTGTTCAAGTTCCACTTCTATATTTTACAACCAGTGTCACCTTGGTCTAATCTCTAATCTATCTGAGACTTAATTTCCTCATCTGTAATATGTGGATATTAATAATTGCACTAATTAATCACTGCGTTGTTGTATGACACGAGGTAATACATGCAAAGAATTTTGTAAGCTACACAGACTTAAATAAATACCTGCTATTATAAATGACTATGTATTCTTTTTTGCAAAATGTGTAAATAGAATTATTTCGTGGCCTGGCTCATTTAATACACACTTGAAAGTCTATGAAACACACTCAGTCTATAATCTGATTGAAGACACCAGAGATGTAAAAGATTGCACTATATTTTCAAATGAAATCTTTACAAAGACCTTAGTGCTTGAAACATAGTATGTGCTATATAGATACTTATTTTCCTCTCCTTACCCTTCCCATAACACTTGTGAGAATACCTATCTTATTCACTCACTGTGGTCTACTTTTTATTGTAATTATCCAGGGAACCTACCTATTTACTGTGTGAAAGGTTGTTGCGAGCAGGAACTGCATCATGTATCTTCACGATCACATAGTGACTAGCAAAGTGAAAAGAACTTTGGCTTGGAGTCTGGAGACCTGAATTTGAATCCTGACTCTTACTGGTTGCCCCTTCAACTCTATGAGCCTCAGTTTCCTTATCTGCAAAATGAAACTATTGACACTTGCCACACTTACTTATAACGAGAAAAATACTTTATAATCCTTCAACTATTATAGAAATATGGGAGATGACTCTCATATAGAAGGCACTTAATAATTTTATTGCTATTGTAGATTTTTTTTTGTTTATTTTTAGTATTCTTTTCCTTTTGCCTTTTGGAGGGCAATTGGGGTTAAGTAACTTGCCCAAGGTTACATGACTAGTTTTTTCATGTGGGTGTTAAGTGTCTAAGGCCAGAACCAAACTCGGGTCCTCATGACTCAGGGGCCAGTGCTTTACTCACTGCACCATCTAGCCGCCCCTTTATTTTTAGTTTTCAACATTCATTTCCACAAGATTTTAAGTTACAAATTTTCTCCCCGTCTTTTCCCTACCCCCACCCCAAGATAGCAAGCCTACTAAATACCCTTTCCCCCAATCTGTTCTCTCTTATATCCTCCCCCATCCCCCATTTAACTTTCTAGTAGGGCAAGATAGATTTCTCTACCCCAGTGCCTGTATATCTTATTTCTCAGTTGCATGTAAAAAATAATTTATTTTAACATTTGTTTTTAAAACTTTGTTTTCCAGATTCTTTCCCTTCTTCCCTCCTCACCCACCCCCACTGGGAAGATAAGCAATTCAATATAGGATGTACATGTGTAGTTACACAAAACGTTTCCATAGTAGATATATTGTGAAAGACTAAAAATATTTCCCTCCATCCTATCCCACCCCCCATTTATTTTATTTTCTACTTTAACCCTGTCCCTTTTCAAAAGTGTGTGCTTCTAACTACCCTCTCCCCCAGTTTTCCCTCCCTTCTATCATCACCCCTCTTATCCCCTTCCTCCCTACTTTCCTGTAGGGTAAGATACCCAATTGAGTGTTTATGTTATTCCCTCCTTAAGCCACATTCAATAGAGTAAGGTTGACCCATTTCCTTCCACCTTCCTCTTCTTCCCCTCCATTGTGAGAGTTTTATCTTGCCTCTTTTATATGAGATAATTTACCCCATTCTATCTCTCCCTTTCTCCTTGTCTCATTCCTCTCTCACCTCTTAGTTTTATTTTTTTTTACATTATCCCTTCCTATTCAACTTATCCTGTGCCCTCTGTCTATGTATACATGTACACACATATACACACTCATGTATGTATTTATACACACATACAGCCTTCTATATATACATATATGTAGGTATATATACATACATATATACACATATATATATATTCCCTTAAACTATCCTCATACTGAGAAAAGTCTGTTACAATTATCATTTTTCCATGTAGTAATGTAAATAGTTAAACTTTAATAAAGTCCTTATGATTTCTTTTTCCTGTTTACCTTCTCATGCTTCTCTTGCTTCTTATATTTGAAAGTCAAATTTTCTGTTCAGCTCTGGTTTTTCTTCAAGAATACTTGAAAGTCCTCTCTTTCGTTGAATGACCATATTTTCCCCTGAAGCATTATACTCAGTTTTGCTGGGTAGGTGGTTCTTGGTTTTAATCTTAGCTCCTTTGACCTCTAGAATATCATATTCCAAACCCTTTATATCCCTTAATGTAGAAGCTGCTAAATCTTGTGCTATCCTGATTGTGTTTCCACAGTACTCAACTTGTTTCTTCCTGACTTCTTGTAATATTTTTTCCTTGACCTGGTAACTCTGGAATCTGACTATGATATTCCTAGGAGTTTTCTTTTTGGGATCTTTTTCAAAATGCAATCAGGGAATTCTTTCAATTTCTATTTTTGCCCTCTGATTCTAGAGTATCAGGGCAATTTTCCTTGAGAATTTCTTGAAGGATGGTTTCTAGGCTCTTTTTTTATCATAGCTTTCAGGTAGTCCAATAATTTTTAAATTATCTCTCCTGGATCTATTTTCTAGGTCAGTGTATTTTCCAGTGAGATATTTCACATTGTCTTCTATTTTTTTCATTTGTTTGGATCTGTTTTATGGTATCTTGATTTCTCATAAAGTTATTAGCTTCCATTTGCTCCAATCTAATTTTGAAGGAATTATTCTGTTCAGTGAGTTTTTGAAATTCCTTTCCCATCTCGCCAATTTGACTTTTTAAGGCATTCTTCTCCTCATTGACTTTTTGGGCCTCTTTTGCCATTTGAGTTAGTCTGTTTTTTAAGGTGTTATTTTCTTCAGTATTTTTGGGGTCTCCTTTAGCAGGCAGTTGACTCTCTTTTCATGATTTTCTTGCATTCTCATTTCTCTTCCCAATTTTTCCTCCACTTCTCTTACTTGATTTTAAAAATCCTTCTTGAGCTCCTCCATGGCCTGTAACCAATTCATAATTTTCATGGAAACTTTTGATGCAGTAGTTTTGACTTTGTTGACTTCTTATGGTTCCATTTTTTAACCTTTTTGTCCCCAAAAATGGATTCTATGGTCTGATGGTGCTTCCTCTGCTTGCTCATCTTGCCAGCCAAATACTTGATGTTTGAACTCTTTGCCACAGTAGAATTCTGCTTCCAGAGTGGAGAGCTGTGTCCCAAACCACTGGGGTTTTCACAAATGTTGCCAGAGGTCTGAGGAGGGCACTCTCTCTACAGCCACCACAAGCTCTGCACACTGGTGTTCCTCACCCCAGGATCACCACCCAAGACTGCGACCCAGATCCAAGCAGGTCAAAGCAAGAACAATTACCCTCTTGAATGCTCACTTGATCCCCCTACAATCTGCAGGCCAGGAGCTCCAGAGGCAGCCACATGGCAGCAGCTGCAGCTGTCACACCTCCGCTGCCTCTCGCTCCAGGTGCAGGAACAGGACTATGTTCTTCAGTCACCCAGTTCCAACAGAGTTCCCCACTGACCTTTCACTTTCTCTTTGGTGTTTATGGGTTGAGAAGTCTGGAAACTGACCCAGCTGTTGGTGATTCACTCTTCTGAAGTCTGCTCTGGCTAGTCTGGGCTGTTGGATGGGGCTGCCCTGGGTCTGATTGTGGGTAGTTCATGTGGAACTGTATTTGGCTCCCAGCTCAGTGTGATAGACCCTTCCTGTCAGCCTGTCAGGCTACTTTCAGTGGGAGATTTGTTTCTCTCTGTCACTTTGTGGGTTCTGTAGCTCTAAAATTTGTTTAGAGTCATATTTTACAGATGTTAGGGGTGGTTCGTGCAGGAGCTCATACAATTTCCTGCTTCTACTCTGCCATCTTGGCTCCACCCCTTGTAGATTTAACTATAGTTCAAAATAGCCTCATATATCTCAGTAGGCCCTTGAGTTACTACTGTGTCTCAGAATCATACAATAATCTGTGTCTACAATGATAACCCTGAGGCAACTAGGAAAGGTTTTAACTGCTTTGGGCAACACTTTGCTCAAAATGTTAGGGAAACACATGACCCATCTTTAAAAAAAATCTATCCTTGGGGTTAAAATACATAAGTGTTTTGTCACTTAAAACAATAAGCTTCAGTTATTTGGAAAATCCACTTAATGGGAAACATTTCGTTCTCCAATGATGACAGAAAAATGAGGTATTGCTATGATTAAATTAAAGAAATATTAGTCTGAGAAATCTTCCTGAAATGAGAGTTATTGGCTTATTGATTAGTTTATCAAAAGAAATCCCAGAGAGTGGACTGGATAAAACCCAGGAGGTTTATTGTAAAAAAAAAAAAAAAAGCAAATATGTATTTGAAAGAGGATGCTCTTATTAATATGCTTCATTCTCTAGTCACTACAACATGTCCTCTTTTTCCTCCCTAAGTAATGAAGTGTCTCTCCTTTTCCTCTCATATTCACTTAACATATACATGCCAGTGAGATAGAATGTTCTATTTCAAAGCATTCAGTAATTCTAGAATGGAGGAAATTATTGATCAGTGACATCTGAAATGTAAAACACATTATCATTGGTTCCTATCATACTGGCAAAGAATAGGAGAGGAAAAGGTTTGTGATTTCAGTGGCACAGGGATACTCTGAGGTGAAGAAACTTTTGCTACCAATGGAGGGCAGCACTTTTGCTGAAGCTTAAGCTCTTACTGGACTATCTTGGAGTCAGCTAGGTGGTGAAGTGGATAGAGTACTGACCCTGGAGTCAGGAGAAACTGAGTTCAAATTTGAGTTCAAACACTAGCTGTGTGATCTGGTCAAGTCTCTTAACTGCAATTGCCTCCTTAGAGAGAATTGTCTGGAGCATTCAGCAGTTAAGTTACTTTGCTGGGTTCACACAGTCAGTGGGTTTTGGAAACAGAAATTGAACTCAAGTCTTCATGACCAGATCTCCATGAATCATATGTGCTACCATTAGAAAGAAGAACATGAGTAAATTTTGTATAGAAGTTTGGAACAAGGGAGAAAAAGCATTTTCTACTCTAGCAACAGATCTGATAAGGAAATAAATGGATAAAAAACCCATAGAATAACTTATAATTTTTAAATTGTCACTTTACCATCTTAAATTCCCCCTCCCCACAGAGGTTTATAATATTTTAATAAGTTCATTTATTTTCCTTCACTAAGCAAACAGTTAATTGAGTATGCTTGGTTCAAACCCTATTTGTATCTCCCAGACTTCCTTGAGCTTAGTAGTTAGAAGCCAATGTGGATTATTTGATGAAGATAAACTATAGAGAATGATTTAGGAGCAGAAATTCCTTTAAGGTCAATTATATGTCCAATAATTGACACAAATACTTTCTTAGCACATATTTAACCTTTAAAAAATCTGCTAATATAGATTTCTTTCAAATTTACCTTCGCTAAACAAAATACTTGACTTCCATTTCCTTTTTGGGGGAAGGGAAGGGGGGAGAGGGAGACAATAGGGATTAAGGGACTTGCTAGTAAATTTCAGAAACTAGGTTTGAACCAGGATCCTCCTGACTCCAGGACTCTTACTCTATCCACTTCACCACCTAGCTGCCTCCTACTTCTACTTCATAAATGTCTTCAAGCATCTTGATCTCTGTGTCTGCCACCTTCCAAGACAGCCATGGACAGTACAATTTGTGGTGTGTTTTTTGAAAACTAAATAAACAATACCACCACATGAAACATTTTCACGTGTACTATTTCCCCTTGACAAAATTAACCGGGAAAATAAACACTCCTTTCACAGCAAAGCCTGTGACACTGGGCCTGAACCACTTGTGACATTATGACAAAACAATTTCTCCACATACAATTTCTAAATGCAAAATGGAACTGATGAGATTAGAAGTCAGTGGGTGTCGGAATATGCAGGGTGTATAAAAATGATGTCTTGAATAGACTGGGTGAGAAGTAGATTCCTTTTGATTGTTGTCTCTTGCTTTTTAATGTTCTCAGAAAACGACTGTATCTTTCAGAGTCTCTCAAGGATTTTTAGATAAAAAGAGAGGTTTTATCTTTGCATGTCTATAAGCAGTGAAAAACTCCGGAGACTGAAACCTACAGGCAATTCAAATAAACTAAATCCGATCAAGGTAATATCAATGCCAGAATTAGAAGAAAACCCAGAGAGAATATCAATAACAACATTAAAACAGCAGGTTTCAACTGGAATCAATAGGCAGAATAAACAGAAAAAATTAAGTCACAAAGTGATAGTAGATAAAAGCTCCCCACTCATTAAAATTCTGTTTGTCTTTGTGTCTTTTTATCAATGTACCTATATATCTATGCAAGTGTATCAAAGTTTATAATGTAAAAGAATGATGAAATAATCTAATTAATTTCCGGTGTCATTTCACATATTTCTTTCAAGTTAAAACTGCAATATTAATAATGGTTTGCAGTTTAATAAAATATCTCTATGTCCTATTAACTCCTATATCAGCTCGTTATAAAAGACACTTTTTATCAAATAGCTAAACTTCAAAAGATTTCTGCTTTGATCTGAAATGAAAAATGAGGTTCATTCCATTTGTACTAAATAACCTCGCTCAATTTTAGAGAAAGACAGTTGTCTGTTATTGCAATTCTGTCGCCAAGTACGTTCAAACTGAAGGAAAATACAGAGGGGAAAAGAATATTGGAAAGGTAATCATAGAATCAAAGACATAGCTCTAAGACTCATAAACTCAAAGCTAGACCCTGCCAGATCTGGAAGGGACCTGGGAGATCGGCTGGTCCAACCCACTTATTTTACAGGTGAGAAAACTGAGACTCACAGAGGTTAAATAACTTGCCAGGGGTCACCCAGTGAATGAATGACAGGCCCAGAGCTAGAATTCAAATTCCCTGACTCCCTAGTCAGAGAAGTCTATTTTAAAATGGATCCTGGCTTTGCTTTTCCCTCATATATCCTTCTGTAAACACTTACCCAGAGGGTTAGTCCTATTTACTATTTATAGGTATGTAACAAAGTGTCCTGTCCCAGGAAGAGCACTTAAATTCCAATCAGAAGTCCTTTGTTCAAATTCTGGCTGGTTGGCTAATCTTGGTCAGGTCATTGAATTTCCTTGGTGCATAGTTTCTTCATCTACAACATAGAAAGAATACACTGTCCACCACTTACCTGGTAGGGATCAAATCAGATAAGGTACAAAAAGTGCTTTGTAACTAAAAATTGCTAAATACATATAAATTATCATTATTATTATTATTGTAAAGGTGCTGCAAGACCTCCACTGTCCCCTTGCCTGACAATAGGTCTGCTTCCCAATTACCTAGCCTGTCTCTTCAGCCCTTTAAATCAACCATTTGACTTACAGAAGACAGAACATTATTTTTAAGAAATCATAGGTTCATAGATCCAGAGCTAGCAGAAGGCATCTACCCTAACTCCCCATTTTACATATGAGGAAACTGAGGCCCAGGGAGGTAAAGCAATTTGTCCAAGCTGACACAGGTAAGGTAGTAAGTGACAAAGATAAGAATTTAATCCAGATTCTCTTTATTCCCCAGCACACAATCCTTCCACTGTACTTAAAAAAAATGCCTGGAATCTCCTCTTTTGTTGTTGTTCAGTTGTTTCTAATTCCCTGTGATCACATATTGGGTTTTTTGTTTTGTTTTGCTTTTTAGCAAAGATACTGGAGAGGTTTGACATTTCCTTTTCTAGCTCATTCTAGATAAGGAACTGAGGAAAACAAGGTTAAGTGACTTGCCCAGGGTCACACAGCTAATAAGCATTTGACACCAGATTTGAACTCTTAAAGCTGAATCTACCTGATTCCAAGCCCAGTGTTTTATCTTCTTTACCATCTACCTGTCAGTCATCACCTAGAAAGGCTTAGAGAACACAACCTTGAACAAGTGAATTGTATAATAAAAAAATATCAAGGGTGAACATCGGAGAGGTACCTTGAGTATTAAAGGGCTAACAGAAGAAGAAAGCTGAAACTTTTGTCCATGTCCCTTTTCTGGGACTCTTGTCTTCAATGTCCAGAATCTACTAAGCACCCAGTAGACTTTATTTCCCTCCTCACTTATACTATGAAATTTGTTGACAAAACATTTTCCTATATACAGGTATTCTGCCTTTGAGGATAATGAAGAACCACTTTCTACAAGTTTGCAATGGACAGGAATTATCACCCAAACACTACTAGAACATCCGCCTAATCTCCTTTTGGTGCTGACAGAGGGCACAACACAGTCTATGTTGTGAGTACACTCCCATCTGACACCTTGCAAAACCTCATGAAAAGCTATCTGTCATCCTTATAAGGCTTGAGATAGTCCATCTTTGCTTCCATACTAATGTATGAGACCAATAACACTCATGAAAGAGGCTAATCAACCTAAATAAATTTTATTTTATGATAAGAAAATTTAGACAGATGAGAGGAAAAAAAAATTACAATGCACCAAAAGATAGCAAGTGTGTTCCTTTGAATCTTCCAGATTAACTTTCATAATAAGATTTGAGATAAGGAATCTGAAAAAAAAAAAGAGACTTTAAGTATTAATCATTATCAGGACTTAAATTGTCTACAGAATGAAAAAAAATAATAATAATTTGGAAGCTAAATAATCTGGAAAATGTAGTTAGTATGGCCAGCCTTAGACCTCCAAACCACTGGTTTTATTTTCTCTCATTCCTTTTTTCTTCTTTCTCTTTTCTTCCTCCTCCTTCCTTCCTTTTCTCTTCTTTTTCTGACTGAAATAACAGAAAACTTTGCTTAACTTTAACCTTCCACTTGATTTTGCCTTCAATGACACACAGTGTAACTAAAGAATTAGGATTACAATAGAATATTAGATCTGGAAGGTATCTTAGAAACTATCTCATCCAATCCCCTCATTTTACACAGATGAAGAAAAACTCAGTGGCTAAAATAGTACATATAGTAAGTGCTTAATGAATGATCTTTGACTGAGTGTACTGGTTTGTTCCCCATTCCTAGAATACTTTGCTCCCTCAGCTCAAATTCTGCCTTTGGCAGGAACCCTTTTCCAGCTCCTCCAATGGCTAATGTCTTCTCTTTTCAGATTACTTCTATTTGCTCTAAAAATATCTTGTATGTACAGTCAATTCTCAATATTTGAGGGGGTAATGTTCCTCAGAAATGGCACAAAAGTTGAAAGCATAAATGTTGAAACATTCGACGTATGGGAAATAGGGGTTAGATTCCTGTGACCATCAAAATACTGTTTGGCAACTCCATAATTTATCCCTACTCTGTGTTATAGTGTAAGGGCAGGGAGGAGCAAGAGCAAGAGGAGGGGAAGTCCTGAGGGGTAGTATCATCTAGCTCCAAAGATCACAGACCCTGAAGAACAGTATTGTTTCTGGTTCCAAGGGAACAGGGTCCCTGAGGAGCAGTATCCCCACAGTGTCAAGGTCCCTTCCTGGGACAGGAACAGAGCACAGACAAGGAAAGTACTGATCAAGCATCTTCCCAAGTCACAACATATGGAAGTACCAAAAACTTCCAAAACCCCAGAAGTAGCTCTGAAAACAGCAGTACAAAAAAAGCCTGAAGCTTGAACTAGTTTATCTCTCTCCCAATGTTAGTATGGAGGCCAAAACTAACATAAAGCTCTAAATTAAGAAATAGGGTAGAAAAAATGAGCAAACAACAAAAGAACCTGACCATAGACATCTACTATGATGACAAGGAATATCAATACACAAACTCAGAAGCAGATAATGAAGCCAAAAGAGCTATAAGCAAAATCTCAAAGGAAAAAGAGAGGTGAATTGGACACAAGCTCAACAAGAGTTCTTGAAAAGTCTAAAAAAATTTCAAAATCAAATAAGAGTATGGGAGGAAAAACTAAGTAAAGAAATTAAAGCAAAGGAAGAAAATTATGAAAATAAAATTAACAACTTGGTAAAAAAAAAAAGGTACAAATAATACTGAAGAAAATAACACCTTAAAAATAGAACCAGACAAATGGAAAAAGTGGCATATAAATTTACTGATGAAAATCACTCCTAGAAAAGCAGAATTGGACAAATGGAAAAATACGCACAAAAGCTCATTTAAGGTACAAAATCTATTTAAGAAAATAATTCCTTAAGAGTTAAAATTGGGCAAGTGGAAGCCAACGACTTTATAACACATCAAGAAACAATAAAACAAAGTCAAAAGAATGAAAAAAATAAAAGAAATTGTAAAATATCTCATTGAAACAACAACTGACCTGAAAAATAGATCAAGGAGAGATAATTACAGAATTTTTGGATTACCATAAAGCTTTATTAAGAGCCTAGACATTATCTTTTTCTTTTCTTTTTTTTGGGGGGGTGGGGGTAGGGGGAGACAATCAGAGTTAACAGACTTAACTAGGTTTACATGGCTAGTAAGTGTCTGGGGCCAAATTTGAACTCAGGTCCTCCAGACTTCATGTAAACATTGTCTTTCAGGAAATTGTACAGAAAAACTGTTCTCATATCTTGAACCAGAAAGTAAGATATGAATTGAAAAAATCCACCAATCACCACCCAAGATCCCAAAATGAAAACTCCCAGGAATATTATAGTTAAATTCCAGAGCTCTCAGGTGTGATAGTAATGGCAATTAAAGATTCCCCTGTATTGGCTTGGTTTTCAAATTGATTGTATTAAAACCCAGAGCTTGTTAATCCCACCTGTGGGATGGACTTTTTGATGTGAAAAGAAAGTCCTGACTGGGAGGAGCTGGTGACGTAGATTTGGAGAGACAAGAGAGAGGCGGAAGTTCTTTTTGGAAGCAGCACCTCGTGTAGGGGGAGAGACTAAGAGATTGCTGGTGGCCGCTTTGAATTGCCCTGGACTTTTGAGACCTGCCCCCTGAGCTGCCAAGGACTGAGGAGACATGGCTGTTTTGCTGGTACTTTGTCTGTCTGTTTTGATGTTATTTTGCCAGATTTGTCCACTGGTGAAAGACTGTCCTGTTGAAGAAGTCCTGGAACCTGGCATTTGGTTAAGAAGGCCTGAGACTGTCCTGCAGACAGAGAGTGAATACTGTCCACTGGTGAGGGACAGTACTGTTGTTGCAGGGGTCTGGAGACTGTCCGGCAGACAGAATGAATACTGTCCACTGGTGAAGGACAGTGCTGTTGTTGCAGGGGTCTGGGAGCCTTTCTGTTGGTTTAGAAGCCCTGAAGAAGGATTTTCTTGTTGTATGTTTACAGAAATCCTGGGAGAGGGCTTTGCTAATGTGTTCAGGGGTTCTAGGACTGTTCTACAGACAGAGGATAAATTCATGAAGGGACTGGCAATGTATCTTATGGCCTTGCTAAGCCTTGTCTCCCCAGGAACTAAGATTGCTGAGAACTTGCCTCGTGTCAAGATGAAGAAAAGACCTCCATTTGGGTATTAAGTGCTGTGTTTAAACTTGATGTAACTCTGGGGTAGATTCAATTGTGATCCAGGGGTGGGGAACTTTTGACCTTTTTGTGTTCTATGGTTGAGCAAATGAATGTATTTTACTTATGTTTGGAAACTAATCTCCATTTGAGAAGAGGGGCTTTGTGGTGGACTTAATTAAGGTATAGCCTAGGGGTGGAGAAGTATTTGGAACAGAGACTTTGTAATTGATTGAATGATTGGAAAGTCCTGGGGTGGGGTAGGCCTTGGAGATGATTTAATCACACTTAGTAAATGCTGTATTTTGAATGATGTCATGTTTTGATCTTCTCTGTTCTGGGTTTGTTACTGAATAAAATAGAGAGCACCTATGCTGGTATTTTGAACCTGGGAAGTTGCCTTTGCTTGGTATTACATTACATCAGGTCAAAGAGAAAATACTTCAAGCAGTCAGAAAGAAACCATTCAAATATCATAGAGCCACAGTCAGTATCAAGCTGTAGCAGTTTCTACATTAAAGGAGCAGAAGGCCTGGAAAATGATAATCCAGAATGCAAAAGAGCTGGGATTACAACCAATCATAACCTACTCAGCAAAACTGAGTATAATCCTTCAAGGGGAAAGAATGAATATTTAATGAAATAGAGAATATCCAAATATTTCTGATGAAAAGACCAGAGCTGAACAGAAAATTTGACTGAAATATAAGACTCAAAAAAGCATAAAAAGGTAAACATAAAAAGACAAATTATAAGTGATTCAATGAGGTTAAAGTATTTACCTTTCCATATAGAAAGATGATAAATATATCTTTGAAGAACTTTTCATTATTAGGGTAGTTAAAAAGATTCTACATAGAAAGAGGGTATCGACTATGTTGGGATGATGTAAAAAAAAATGGATAGGAAAGAAAGAGGGACCACCTGGGAGAAAGGGGGAGAAGAAAAATGAGGGCAAACTATCTCACATAAAAGAGGTGCTCTAGGAAGAGTGAAGTGGAAAATTTTGCAGTGAAGGGGAAAATGGGGGGCTTAACACTAAAACCTCAATCATATCTAAATCAGTTCAAAGATTGGGGGGGTACACACATATGTGTATATACAAACATACATATATACATACATATAAGTACACACACATATTCAATTGGCAATAAAATTTATCTTACCCAACAGGGAAGTAGGAAGGGAAAGACATAAGAGAAAGGTGAATGATAAAAGGGAGGGCAGATAAAAGAAAATAGCAAATCAGAAGCAAAATAGATTTGAGAGGAGGGACCAGGTAAAATGAACAGAGAAAGACAAACAGAAGAAAATGAGATGGAGAGAAATGTAGAGTTAATAATCATAATTGTGTATGTGAATGTGGTAAACTCACCCATAAAATGGAAGTGAATAGCAGAATGAATTAGAAACCAGACTTCAGCGATATGTTGTTTACAAGAAACACAGAGAGAGACACAGAGTTAAAATAATGGACTGGAGCAGAATCTATTATGCATCAACTGAAGTAAAAAAAAAAATCCAAGTGTAGCAATCATGATTACAAACAAAACAAAAGTAAAAATGAACCTAATTAAATGGGATAAGCAGGACAACTACCTCTTGCTAAAAGGAACTATGCACAATAAAGTAATATCAATACTAAACATATATGTATCAAATAACATAGCATCTGAATTCTTTTTTTTAAAGCATTTGGGGTTAAGTAGCTTGCTCAAGGTTACATGGCCAGTTATTTTTTGTGGGTACCAAGTATCTGAGGCCGGAACTGTTCCCAGGTCTCCCGATGCCAGGGCTGGTGCTCTTACTCACTGCGCCACCTGGCCACCTCGGTATCTAAATTCTTAAAAGGCAAAATGAATTACAGGAATAAACAGACAGTAAAACTATACTACCAAGAAATCTCAACTTTTCCCAATCAGAGCCAGAGAAATCTAACAATAAAATAAATAAGAATGAAGTCAAGGAGAGGAATCTTAGAATTAGAGAGAAACTTAGAAAAGTTAGATTTGATAAATCTCTGGGAAAAACTGAATGGAAATAGAAAGGAGTATACTGTTTTCTCAGTTGTCCATGCTGCCTTCACAAAAATTTACCATATATTAGGCCATAAAAACCTCACACACAAATTCAGTATAGCAGAAATATTAAACACACCCTTTTTGGACTATGATCCAGTAAAAATTACCTTCAATGGGTGGTGGAAACAGAGATTACAATTTAATTGGAAACTAAATAATCTAATCCTAAACAATGAATGTCTCTCTAAAAGAGTATGACAACAATGAGACATTTAAAAATTTGTGGGATGCAGCTAAAGCAGTAGATAGGTGAAATTTTATATCTCTAAATATGTACATCAGTTTAAAAAAAGAAAAGAAAGATCATATCAATTTATTGACCTTGCAATAAAAAACTAAGAAAAGAAAAAAATTAAAAATCCCCAGCTTAACACTAAAATGAAAATCCTGAAAATCAAAAAAGAGATTAATAAAATGAAAAGTAAACCATTGAGATAATAAATAAAACTCAGTTGGCTTTATTAAAAAAAAAAAGCAATGAAATAGATAAACTGTTGGTTAATTTGATTTTTAAAGAAAAGAAAGAAAAAAACAAAACAGATTGCCAGTATCAAAAATGAAAAGGGTAATGCATCATTAATGAATATGAAACGAAATCAATTGTTAGGATTTATTTTGTCCAATTATATGCCAGCAAAACTGTGAAACTGATGAATATTTACAAAAATATTAACTTCTCAAATTATCAAAAAAAAGAAATAGAGTAACTTAACCCTATCTTAGGAAAAGAAATTGAGCAAGCCACCAATGATCTCACTAAGAAAAAAATCCCCAGGACCAGATAGACTTAAAAATGAATTCTACAAAATATTTAAGAAACAATTAATCCTAATACTATATAAATTATTTTTTAAATAGGTAAAGAAGGAGTTCTACCAAATTTCTTATGACACAAATATGGTTTTGATACCCAAACTAGGGAGAGCAAGTATAGAAAGAAAAAGAAAATAACTATAGACCAATTTCCTTAATGAATATCAATGCAAACATTTTAAAGAAAATACCACAAGAAGATTACAGCAATATATCACAAAGATAATACACTATGATAAGATTGAATTAACACCAAGAATACAGGGCTCGTTCAATATTAGGAAAAATATCAACATAATTGACTATATAAATAATTAAAATACCAAAAAACCCATAATTATCTCAAGAGATTCAGAAAAAGCCTTTCTCAAAATATAATACCTATCCCCATAGTAAAAAAACAACACTAAAATACATAGGAATCAATTGAATCTTTCCTAAAATGGTAAGTGGTATCTACCTAAAATTAAGAACAAACATTATCTGTAATCGAGATAAACTTGAAGCCTACCCAGTAAGATCAAGAGTGAAACTAGAATGTCCATTATCACCACCATTCTTGAATATTGTACTAAAAATGCTAGCTAGAGCAGTAACACAAGAAAAAGAAATTGAGGGAATAAAAATAGGCAATGAGAAAACAGAGCTATTGTTCCTTGCAGTTGATAAGATAAGGTATTTAGAAAACCCTGGAGAATCAATATTAAAAGCTAGTGGAAACTGAACAACTTCAGCAAAGTTTCAGGATTCAAAATGAACCCACATAAGTCATCGGCATTTCAATATGCTACCAACAAAACCCAGCAGCAAGAGATAGAAAGTCCTTGTTGCTTACCATATAAAATATGTAGGAGTCTACCTGCAAAGACAAATCCAGGTATTGTATAAATGAAATTACAAAACACTTTTCACAGAAATAAAGACAGATCTAAACAATTGGAGAAATATTAATTGTTCATGGGTAGGCTGAGCCAATATAATAAAAATTCCAGTTCTGACTAAGTTAGCTTACTTACTCATTAACATACTAAACTACCAAAGAATTATTTTATAGAACTATAAAAAATAGTAATAAAATTCATCTGGGAAAACAAAGGGTCAAAATTTTCAGGGGAATCAATGAGGGAAAAAAGTGAGGGAAAGAAGCTTAGCAGCTCCAGATTTCAAACTATATTACAAAGTGGTAATCATCAAAACAATCTTGTACTGGCTAAGAAATTGAGTGTTTGGAACAGTGGAATAGATTAAGCACACAATAACACAGAAGTAAATAACCATAGTAATCCATTGCTTGATAAGTACAAAGATTCAAGCTTTGGGGATTCACCACTGGACAAAAATTACTGGCAAAACTGGAAAACAGTTTAACAGAAACTAAACATAGAAGTCAGGAGGAGTTGGGATCAAGAGTGTATGTGGAGGGGTTTCCTTGGGTAAGGAGGAATGCCATGTCTTCATCTAAGACTGTGGTAAAGAAGGAGATAGTGACAGTAAATGTCTGAATGTTCAGAGAAGAGGGAAAAAGAGAATGAGGACACTTCAATGAAAATTCTCAATTTTTTCAGTGTTGTATGAGAGAAGACCTTTAGATAAGAGGGTCAGCAGAGAGGCTGTTGTCATCGGCTTGAGACAAGGTGAAGTTTGGAAAAGCTATAGTAGAAAGTAAGTGAGAAAATCAATTAGAGATGCTTGTTGTAGCAGAGGTTATTTTGGTAGTAAGATAATAGATGGCTGCTGAGCTCCCTTTCACCTCTGAAATTTCTTTGATTCAATGATTCTCCCTATACTCCATAACCACAATTAGCTCATAACTAATCATTCTTAGTCACTAATCTTTTCTGTCTACCCCTTGAACTTTACCTTCTAGAGCCCACATTCTATTATTAATAAATATTCCTCTCCATCATTTATTTCTGCCTCTTAAACTACTTACATCTATTAGCACTTTTTGAAACCTGGGTTTCTCTTGAAGACTTCGTATCTCTTGCCACTCTATTCTTTCCTGACTATCTCTCCTCCTACAAGATCAAGGAGAATAATGATAGATAGACTCATAGATTTCAAGCCAGAAGGAACCTTAGAGGCCATTAAGTACAACTTTTTCATTTTACAGATGGGAAAACTGAGATTCAGAGAGGGTAAATATATATTGGTCACAGGTGCACACCTAGTAAGTGGCTAAGACAAAATTTGAACACTGGTCTTCCTGACTTCCAGCTTCACTTTGAGCTTCTGATTAGTGTACTCTTTGCTCTCTGGAGTTCCTTTCAGATCTTCCCTATGCCATGATTGTTCAACAACTTCTCCTCCTTTGAAGTACACCATCCAACCATATCCCCCTGTCTAGATTTTTGTTGCTGTCATCTAAATACCTCCCCAATGATTATACCTTGAAACTAGTTTACACCCTACCATTACACCCTAGCATCTGCCTTCATACTTGATTATTTCAAATCATACTAACATCCTTCACTCTCATTTCTTCAGTCTTCTCAAGTCCCATGAGTTCTATCTCTACTGCCAATCAATCAATTAAATATTAAGCTATTGACTCTATTCTAGGCATTGTGCTCAATGAGGTTACTACGAAGAATGATACAATCCCTATTCACAATGCATTCTAATTGAGGGAACAACAAGTACATATTAAAATATATATAGCACAAATATAAAATGAATATATAAATACAAATATATACAAAGTAGTTTAATTACAAGACAATTTAGAAGGTAAAGTGCTAATATTGTGCAGAATGTGTGACTTGAGCTGCATCTTAAAGGAAGAGAGTAAATCTATGAGACAGAAATAAAGAAGGAGTATATTCTGGGCATGAGGGATGGCCAACAAAAAGGAATAGAGATAAGAGATGCAGTGTCTTGTGGGAGGAACAGAAAAAAGTCAGTCTTCCTGAAACAGAGTTCAGAAAAAAAAGTAATGAAGATGGAAACAGAGGTTGCTACTAGTTTGTTTAGGGCTTTAAAAACTGGACATTCTTTTTTTTATCCTATAGACAATAGAGAGTAGATGGAGTTGGTTGAGTAGAGGAGTCACATAGCCTGATTAAGGAAAATTACTTTGGCAGCAGGGTATAGTATGAACTGGAGTATTGAGGGACTTGAGTCAGTTAATAGTCAATAGCATTTATTAAACTTAATATATGCCAGGCACTATGCCAACCACTAGGGATATAAAATGTAACCCTGATTTCTCTGAACATGTCCTTTAAGGGGCCTTTGGAGTATACCTAGTTTGCTTTAACCTGAACAGGTGAGAGGAGAAGGACTATCCTTCCCCTGCTTTCCCTCTTTTACCCACTTCTGTAACAGCAACCATACTGGCATACCCAGGATGCCTGCTAGGAGGGGTTCTTAGAGCTGCTTTACTAGGAAAGATGGCTGTTCAAGGGGGTCAACAATCTTTTTGAATTACATTCATTATTTCAGGGGGAAAATCATCACCCTGAACTTCAGAGAAAATACAAACAGAGAAAACATAAGCAGAGAAATAAAAACCAACAGACAGGGCTTCTGTCTGAGAAAGTAGCACAGATCAACAGAGAGATGTGATCCAACCATCTGACCAAGACAATACATATAGAGTTACCAGAGAAAGAAGCACCAACATCTGGATTTCAAAGCCAGTGGGGCTCCTTCACAAGTCTCATCTTGTCAAAACACAAGAACACTCTTCCAATGAGTGAGCCCCAAATCAAAATGCTAACCTGATAGTATATATACAATTCTCAGAAACAAAAGGCATCACAACTCTCTTGACTCAGAGCCTAATTAGAAATTAACAAAAGGTGTGAAAATCTTCCTGCAAGCAAGACTCCCCTAAGCAAGCGTCCCTTAATGGACTCCACATGAGGCCTATTAATGGGTAAGGAAGATCTTATATCCCATTAACATTACAATTTCCAAGTGGGAATTCGAGGTATTGGTGGAATTTGGAATTGAGACTGTGCCCTATACGAAATAAGCTAAGCTATGCACCTATTCCCCTTTCCCTCCCCAGAGACTGAGGTGAAAGAGGGCAAAGGTTTTGGGAAAGTAAGATTTTGTATTTTTATTATACCTTTTAAAGTAAATATTCTTTTGCAAAAAGTCTTTTGTTACAAAAGAAAAGGTTTAAGACTGTCCCTGCCCTCAAGGAGCTCACAATCACAAAACAACACATTAAAAACCTGAGAAAGTGGTGAGAGGGGATTGGGAGATATTCATAGCTGGGGTAAGAATAATGGGGTGTATGCCCTGGATACCCTCCCTAAATGGTGGAGTATCTGGGTGGGAGGAGCTTTCTAATGTCCAGTCTCTACCCACCCCAGTCAGAAAGAGGAAAGAGCCCCAGGTGTATAGAACCCCATCAGAGGCAGGGGAGGCAATGAGACCTATTAGGAAATTGCTATAATAATCTAGATGAGAGATGATTAGGTCCTGACCTAAGGTGGCAGTATTGAGAGTAGAGAAAATAAGTTATATTTAAGATATGTAATGAAGGTAAAAATGACAAAATTTATCATCTGACTAGATATAGGAGATGAGGGAGAAAGAGCCCATGAATCCACAGGAGTGGTTACAACTTAGACATTTATATCATTAAAGGCTGGAGCCTGTGTATACAAATAAAGTTGGAGATGGGGAATGGCAGCAATGGCAGCACAGAGTGAAGTCTGAGGGGTGAGGTAAAGAGGGAAGGGGTAGATGTGAGTAGCGCTCAATCCTTAGAATTTGTCCTGTAAAGAACGCTGCTTCTGAATAGCACTACCTTTGTGACAGTGAGCAAGTCAACTAACTTCTCAGTTATAAAATGAGGACTTTGGATTAGAGAATCACTGAGGTCCTTTCCACCTGTAATATGGGGTGCTATGATTTTGTAGTGAAGACCTACAGGTTCTTCAAGGCAAGGTATGAGTGTGGCAATTGTTGCAGAGAAGAGTAAGGTCCTAGGGAAGCAACAGGGCTCCCCCAACATCAATACCCAGTATCACCATGCTACTTATAACTCTGTCCAAAACTATTCTGCTTCCAAGATCTTGAACTATGAAATTATCCATTTCATTTCAAGGAGATACCACTGCCACCTGTGAAACCTTCACTTGCTCTGATCCTAATCCCAACCTCTTAAATCATACTGGCAGAAGTCTGGGGATGCCACGAGGGTAGGAAT
Organism: Petaurus breviceps papuanus; assembly: GCF_028583685.1. Classification (NCBI taxonomy): domain Eukaryota; kingdom Metazoa; phylum Chordata; class Mammalia; order Diprotodontia; family Petauridae; genus Petaurus; species Petaurus breviceps. The sequence goes on from NW_027185712.1 coordinate 24,471,270, forward strand.
TGCTTTATTTTTGTCTTTGAAGCCAAGCACTTAGTATATTGTTGTGCACATAATAGGAAAGAAGGGAGGAAGAGAGGAAAAGAGAAAAGGTCGGAAGGAAGAAGGAATTCCTGAGAGCTTACTATGTGCCAGGCCCTGTTTCAGCCACACTAAATGTATGTTGACTAGCTTCTCCTCCTGAACACTTCTGTATCCTGGTCCTGGTTCTCCTCCCACCTGCCTGCCTGTGCCTTTTGAGGTTTCTTTGTTTGCTGGTCATCCATGTTACACCTCTTAATTGTGGCTCTCTCTCAAGGCTTTGTCCTGGGCCTTGATCTCATCTCTCCCTCTGCCTGAGTCTCAATGCAGTCACATTACTGACTCCCAGTTTGCCATATTCCCTACTGCTCTGTGTTGCCTTCATCATACAACTATAATATTAAATAGATTTAATTTAAACTTAAGTATAGTCTTGGCAAATGAAAATTAATTTTCTCTCAAAAACATCAGTTTTGGGTGTGCCAGAGCATTTCCAGTCCAACAAACATGTAATTGTGCTTCTACTACACATAAGATACTGGGAATGTAAAAATAAAAAGAAACACAGACCCTTCCTTTAAGAGGCTTCTGATCTAATGAAGAAAATAAACATTCAATTCAGTGGAATTAAAGATTCATTAAACATTTACTAAGTGCAAGGCAGTGAATTAGTCACTGGGGATACCAAGATGGAAAATGACAATCTCTTCTCTCGAAGACTCTGCAATGTAATAGAGTATGACATGTATACAACAATTAGGATGCAAGGTAAAACTGAGAAGAACAAAGGGGAAAGCCAAAGTGCTATATGAAATTTGAAGAAGAAAAGGTTATTTTTATCTGAGGAATCTAGAAAGGAAGTAGAGCCTGAGCTGAACCTGGTTAAAAAGCAAAAGAAAAGGATATAACAGGCAGAGATGTACCCTGTTGCAGCTCAGTGGTACAGCAGATAGAGCACTGAGCCTGGAGTCAGTAAGGCCCAGGTTCAAATCTAGCCTCAGACAGTTACTAAGTATATAACCCTAGGAAAGTCTCTTAATCTCCATTTACCTTGATTTCCTCATCTGCAAAATAAAGATAATAATAGTACCTACTTCCTAGGGTTAGTGCGAAGATCAAATGAGATAATTTTTGTAAGATTCTTAGCACAGTGTCTGATATATAGTAAGCCCTATGTAAATGCTAGCTATTATAATAATCATCACGATTCAGGTATACAAGATAGTCTGCATCAATGCCTAAGGGATGGAAGAAAGCAGAATACATTTGGAGAACAGGAAAAAGTCCAGTTTTCCAGTATATAAAAGGAAGTCAAGTGAAATAAAGTATGTTAGGCTAACTAGATTGTAGCAAGTCTTAAGTGACAACTAATAAATTTGTATTTTGTGTTACAATCAATGGACAGCTGCTTTTTAAAATTTTATTTTAAATTTATAGAATAAACCAAGAATGTCAATGATACAGTACAATAAAAATATATTTGCATATGAAACTATAATCTATGTACAATTATATGTACAATTCCTTTCAAATATACAACAAAATTATTATGTAAATTTATTTTTTCTCTTCCTTCCTCCCCACTCTAGAGATAGCTACCCTTAGACATAGATAGATAGATGGATAGATAGATATGTACAATTATTTTATACATACTTGATCAGTTCTTTCTCTTGATGAAGATAGCATCTTTTTATATGTTCTTTATAGTTAATTTGGCAATTGATTAGGTTAAATTGATAATATTCAAAATACCTTATTTGTTCAAAGTTGTTCTTAAAACAATATTGCTGTTACCATATACAATGTTCTCTTGTTTCTGCTCATTTATATCTTCATTGTTTCTTCCAAGTCTTTCCATGTTTTTTTCTAAAATCATTGAGTTCATCATTTCTTCTAACATAGTAGTAAGCATAGTTGTGACATTCTCAGACTTGTTCATTAGGAAGCCTTTTTCTTGTCTTCTCCATCCTGCCTCCACCCCACCCCCATTACCATGATGGATTGAAGCAGGTAAAGATGGGTGGTTTCATGCCTAGAGAGGCTACCCAAGCTTATAAAATCTCACCAGTATATCTGTCAGGAGAGGACATGATGTATCCATTGGTCATTGTCAGCACAAGGTATGTTAAAGGAATGCCATTCAACAACATGAGAGTGTAAAGTCTCCAGGAAGCAGATTGCACTTACACAAAAAGCAATGACTGCCCCAAAACCTCTGGTAGCATAAATCCTGCTTACTCTACAGACTTCCTTGGGTCACAGCCTGAATCCAGCTCCTGGCCTACAACTCCTGCCTCTATCTACTGCACTGGGTGCTTCCAAGAAATTCTACCTACTTACCTACTGTGGCCTGGTCCCTGATTAACAACAGTACTTTGTAATGTACCCCCCTTTTTTCCCTAGAAGGGGATTTCCCATCTGACTTGGTGAGTTCACTAATCTCTGACTGATATATATTGGTCTCCTGTGGGGAATCTTACCCATCATCTGGTAAAGTTCTTGAGGTCAGTAATTGGTGTTATTTTCCTTCCTAGACCTCAGGGTAGCTGGATAAAGGGTCCTAGACCTAAAGTTAGGAAAGACCTGGCTGGGAACCTGTGATGGTAATGGAATATAAAGATTCCCCTGTATTGGCTTGGTTTTCAAATTGATTGTGTTAAAACCCAGAGCTTGTTAATCCCACCTGTGGGATGGGCTTGTTGATGTGAAAAGAAAGTCCTGAACTGGGAGGAGCTGGTGACGTAGATTTTGGAGAGACAAGAGAGAGGCAAAAGAACTTCTTGGAAGCAGCACCTTGTGGAGGCAGAGAGAGACTGAGAGAATTGCTGGGGGCCACTTTGAATTGCCCTGGACTTTTGAGACCTGCCCGCTGAGCTGCCAAGGACTGAGGAGACATGGCTGTTTTGCTAGTACTTTGTCTGTTTTGATGTTGTTTTGCCAGATTTGTCCACTGGTGAAAGACAGTCCTTTTGTTGAAGAAGTCCTGGAACCTGGCTGTTGACTAAGAGCTCCTGAGACTGTCCTGCAGACAGAGAGTGAATACTGTCCACTGGTGAAGGACAGTGCTGTTGTTGCAGGGGTCTGGGAACCTTTCTGTTGGTTCAGAAGCCCTGAAGAAGGATTTTCTTGTTGTATGTTTACAGAAATCCTGGGAGAGGGTTTTGCTAATGTTTTCAGGGGTTCTAGGACAGTTCTACAGACAGAGGATGAATTAATGAAGGGACTGGCAATGTATCTTGTGGCCTTGCTAAGCCTTGTCTCCCCAGGAACTAAGATTGCTGAGAACTTGCCTCATGTCAAGATGAAGAAAAGACCTCCATTTGGGTATTAAGTGCTGTGCTTAAACTTGATGTAACTCTGGGGTAGATTCAATTGTGATCCAGGGGTGGGGAACTTTTGACCTTTTTGTGTTCTATGGTTGAACAAATGAACGTACTACTTATGTTTGGAAACTAATCTCCATTTGAGAAGAGGGGCTTTGTGGTGGATTAAATGAAGGTACAGCCTAGGGGTGGAGTAGTATTTAGAACAGGGACTTTGTAATTGATTGAATGAGTGGAAGGTCCTGGGGTGGGGTAGTACTTGGAGATTATTTAATCACATTTAGTAAATGCTGTATTTTGAATGATGTCATGTTTTGATCTTCTCTGTTCTTGGTTGGTCACTGAATAAAATGGAGAGCACCTATGCTGGTATTTTGAACCTTGGGAAGTTGCCTTTCTGTTGGCATTGCGTTACAGAACCCTGGCTCTGACGCTGGCCAGTTTATGTCCCTGGCCAAGCCACTTTGTCAAATGGATATAATAAAACCTATGCTACCCATCTCACAGAATTGCTGGGAAGAAGTGACTTTGTTGACTTTAAGGTACTATATAAATAAGGGAATCAGTAATATTATCAGCCTGGATTTTCTATTTCCTTTTTCTATATTAAATTTTCCTCAAAGTTTACAATATTTGTGCAGAAAGTCAGCAGAAACCACCTCTGTAAAATCAGTCCTCCATCTAATTTTGTTATTTTGGCTTTTCCTGAAAAAAAGTTACAGGCAGGTAACTGTTCTCACTAATGTTTTCTCGTTGTGAAACTGAGTACATAGGAGATTGAAGGTGAGAATATCTAACTAAAAGTTGTTAATGTTGGTTCACGTGTTTTCCCTCTCCCTGAACTGCACTATCTGGCCAAATCTAATTATTACAATATAATGTGGTTGGGCACTGTTGCCAAAGAAAATGGAATTAGATGGGGAGTAATCTGTCAGCGTCAAACTTTTGCATGTGACAAATACTGAAGGAAGTTATCTCCTGGTACAAAGGAAAACAGTGGCTAAGTTTTGTTTTGTTTTGTTTTGCTTTTTACAAAACACAGATTTCACAACAGAAGAGATTAAGTGATATTAGGCCTTCACTATTGAGTCCTTCCTTATCTGTTGCTTGATAATGTGATGACAGTGTTTTGGTTCCTGGTTCTGAAAGCTGAACTTGGCATTTACAGTACATCATGTTAGCTGGGAAAGAACATTCACTGCGTGGAGAAATGTGACATGCTTTCGTAGGCATTTTGTATTTCTGACTCATTCAAGCATTCCCTTTTCTAGTGGCTTTCTTAGATATGTTTGTGAACACCCATGGGATGAGAAGCAACTTAGACAGGGAGATCTGAAGACCCTGTCATTTTGTGATTTTAATAGGATACTGGGAAAACAAAACACTTCCAGGCCTGGTTACCCAAAGTTCAATTCTTTAAAACCAAAAAGGGAAGTTCAGAGTAGTGGTGATTTAAAGGCATATACAGTATGATCTTTATTTTTATGGGTGAAACATTGGCAGTGAGCATGGTATAGTGAGTAGAGGGTTGGTCTCTTAAGTTAACATGTTGCCTCTCACATGGTAGATGGGCACATAATTTCACTCTCAGTGTCCCCTAGGAAACTCTCAAAGACTATTAGTCTCCCCAGTAGAATATGAACTCATTGAAAGCAAAACTATTTTGCCTTTCTCTGGCTCCTAGTATAGTGTCGTGCCTAGCACGTAATAGACGCAATAATAAATGTTTATTGATTGATCAGCTGCTAACGGTTTCTGATCTGTATGGTTAGAGTTTCCATATTGTGGGGTTCCCTATACAGATAAATCACAGATCAAAAGCAAAATACAATGTAAATCTTGATTTTCCTGTTCCCATCAAAAGTTAATTAACATGGATTATGTGCTTTGCTAAATCCATTGACCACATTTGTGTGAGAGGGGAAAAAATTTAGTAAAGCTAGAGAATGAATTTGTAAAGGTATGAAAGTCCCATGGATCCATATATTTTGGCAGTCTTATATAGAGACAAATGCCCAATTATTAGTAGAAAATTTATAGGTTCAGTTCAGGAAAGCATCAGCATATGCCAGAAGTCAGGGTTACTGAGAATGAGTGTATATTAAAGACAATAGGATGATGATGATAGGGGCCTGATTGTGTGAGCTATCTGCCTTAACGACTCTCCAGTCTTCCTTCTCAACTCACTTGCCTCTCAATGTGTGACTGGCCTGTATCTATTAATTTTGCTGATTCTTTACGGATCCAGCTTTCTATCTTGGGATTGATGTGTACACCTCCCTGGGTCACATAAGTTCCTTGCTTCATCTAGTTTGTACTAGTGTTCCATGAAGTCAATCAGTGTTGTAGACCCCTATCAGAGTCACGTTGCTAATTTGATGTAAAGGCGGAGAAGGACAGCAAGGAAGCCCCCCCTGGTCTTGCCCTGTCTCTGCAGCTGGATGCGCAGGAGTGAAAATTTCCAACAGACTTAAAACATGAAACACGGCAGGCCTCCCATGCCCCCTTCACTACAGTCCGCTAGTCAGTGGGTGGGAGCTTTGGTTTTCTAACACAGCTACCAGACTCAGCTTCATGAATATTTCAAAATTAAGATGGCAAACTGACTTCACCAACACAGCAAGCAAACCCACAGTGACGAGGCTCTGAACCAGAACTGAGACTCGACATATGTATGCACTTCTGAGAACCCACATGCCGATTTCTGCCCTTGTTAGTCACTGATGCTGCTGCTACCACCACTGGTATTCAGGCCTCGAATTTCACGGCCATGAGCTCCAAGGGGGCTGTGGTTATCATTACAGTGTTTGCTGGAGTAAACATCATAATTGAGGTTATCCTAAATTACTCCCTGTTTTAAGTTGCTCATACCTCCACCAAAAACTTATCCTTTGGGGCTAAAAATGTTCACGTTGCAGACCAGCCATGTATTTTTATGGAAAGATTAAGTAAAATACACTCAGCTGCTTGTGAGTTCAAAAGCACATTGTTCTGATTTGAAAAGCAATTGAAAAATCTTTTTTTGGGTACAGAGAAAATGACTAGACTTTAAAACTTTCCATGTGCCTAGTTTTTGGTAGTGGAAAAATTTCACGCATAATGTAGAGACAAAAAAAAATGTTTAAAGTGATTTGAGAAAACCTCCCAGAGCACATAACATTAAAAAAAAAAAAAAAAAAAAAAAAAAAAAAAAAAAAAAAAAAAGGAAAAAAAAGAAAAAAGCCATCTATGACAGGAGTATCCTCAGCCAAGCCACTGTGGCAATGTGGTTCTCCCAGAATTCTTCCCAGGTCTCATTCTGTTCTCTGGCCTCTTCCCTCTAACTTTTTGAGCCTCTCCCATACCCAGCCTTGTCCCACCTCAATGAGGTACCCACCTAGAAGGAAGGATTCCAAACAGAGAAGCACAAGGGGAGAAAGGGGAAAAACTTTGAAACCTGGGAAAATGTGTAAAGTCTGTAGCAAAGGATGAAGCCCAGCTGCTCCTTAAGACACAAAAAGGTGAACTTACTAAAGAAGCAAGCAAATTATAGCACTGGGGAGTTTTCTTCTGCTGTTCTCCCAAACAGAGGTAAAAATAAATACAAGTCAGGTATCCAAAGCTGAGATTTTGAATTTTTAATCTGAGGTCTGTCATTATTGCTGCATTTGAATCTCATTTCTAATATACTACTATAGTTTTGCTTTAGTGTACATATATATATACACATATGTACATGCATACACATTGTGCGAATGAATTGTGTAATGTACATACATGGATGCATGTGTGCACAGCTCTATTATATATGTATGTGCTACATATACATTTCTATTATATGCAACATGTACATTATCAAACTACTATTTATAATATATAATGCCATTATTCAAACTGAAAAACATACAGGAATATTATAGAGATTAGAGTAAAATAAAATAGTAAACACAGATCTCAGATTAAAAATTCAAAACATTAATTCTGGCTACCTGAAACAAGTTTATTTCTTCATCTATTTGGATGAACAACAGAAGAGAACTCCACTATGCCATAATATGTGTGTGGGAACACTCATGCTTGCAAATGTATATGTATATATACAAATGCATGCATATATCTAACACATGTGAATCTATTTTACCAATATACATTTATATATAATATGTATCATGTCATTACTGATGCAAAATTGAATATAATATTATTATAAGAGATAAAACAAATACAAGAATAGTTATGGGCCTCAAGTTAAAAATTCAAAATGTCGGTAGACTAAATGCAATATACAAATACAGATGCAGATATACAGGCATATTTACATATATGTGTATGTATGTAGCAGGGAATGTGCACCATGAAAAGTACATTGGAATGAACCTTAAAGGATCATCCCTTTAAGTGTGCCTAAGAACGTGCTTAGACATTATAAGGAATATAGGGATCTATGTGGCTCAGGCTAAAAGGACGTGATGCTCTGAGATGATAAAATACTGGTCATTGAACAAGAAGATCCACTGAGTCAGTGCAGCTCTAAAAAGAAGTGGCTCCAATCCTCTAGCATAT
>NW_027185712.1:24479165-24482833 GCF_028583685.1 Petaurus breviceps papuanus
GTTGTTATTGTTTAAGTATGTAAATGTAAGTGTGAGTCTATGGAGATTTGGGGGTTTCCTGTATATGAATATGACTTCATGAGAGGAACCATTTCATTTTAAATTAACAACTCCATGCCTCTTTCTAGTCATCTGGGACACAAACATTCAAGGAACAGGCATCTTGTTAACTTGAATTATCTGAAGAATTTGTAAAGAAACTTCCTTTGTCTTCATAATTACACATCCAGTGAAGTTAATTGAACCTTTAAGGTACAATGTTTCTATTTTAAATACATATATGTGTGTGTGCATGTATGTGTATATCTGTGTGTACATATTCACACACATATAGATATACAACATACAGTGCCTTCGTTTTAAATACAAGTATAGGTGTATATGCATGTATGGGTACGTATATACACACATATATGTACAATGCCTTCATTTTAAATACAAGAATATGTGTATGTATATATGCATACAAGAAAATTTAAATATCAGAAAACTGAGGCACAGAAAGGACTTGTCCAAGTTCACACAACTCCAACAAGAACCCAAATTTCCTCTACTCTACTCTGAAGCTTCCTCATTGTTGGAGAAGCTAGAACCCTTGTATAGTCTTCATATGATCCTTCTGACAAATCACAAGTGCTTGTGTGTAAATAGCTGGATGAAACTAAACTTGATGGGCAACAGCTTACATGACACAGAAGGATGAGATGTTTGTGTAAGTAAGCCAGGAAAAAAATCCAATTCGGTCATTGGGGAAAAGGAAGAGAATTTGCCTGAATTATCCAGAGAATTTCCTTATCCCCTCTCTGCTTTTCATTGGTTGTCACACACACACACACACACACACACACACACACACACAGAGGCAGTATGGCATCATGCAGAGAGTTAGCCTCAGAACCAGGAAAGACAAGGCCTGCCTCTGACACACAGTGATAATTGCTAGCAGTTATGCAGTCCCCTCTATGAGCCAGGAACAGTGATAAGCACTTTTTAAATATCGTCTCATTTGATCCTTACACAAAAACCCTGAAGCAAACAGGGGTTAAGTGACTTTGTTATTCTTTCGGGTCCAACTCTTCATGACCCGGTGGACCATAGTATACCATCGCTGTTCATGGGGTTTTCTTGGCAAAGATACTGGAGTTGTTTGCCATAGCCTTCTCCAGTGGATTAAGGCAAATTAAGGTCAAGTGACTTGCCCAGGGTCATACTGCAAGGAAGTATCAGTGGTCACATTTGAACTCAGGTCTTCCTGACTCCAGGCACAGCACTCCTTCCACTGAGCCATCTAATTACATACTGATTTTATGACTTTGGGCCTGTCACTTAAACTTTAATATTCTCTACAACAATTTGAATATAAATTACAGAAAAGGTGCTGCTAATTTGCATTTTAGGAATTTTCTCATTTCAAAATTCCCTATACCAAGGAAATCATAGGTCCAGAACCATCCTTTGTCTCTCTCTCTCTCTCTCTCTCTCTCTCTGTCTCTCTCCTCTGTCTCCCTACCTAACTATTTTAAAACTTCAGTAGATTCATTTCATAAACAACTCCCATTCTGCAAATCACAATCCAACCACTTCTTATTCTAATTTTGCAAAATAATTGTTGTTTCCCTCAAATAAACCCTTCACGGAATATACACCTGGCTTTCTGACTCCAGAGTAAACCTCTATCCACTTTGCCACACTGCTTCTCTTGAATGTATGTAGGCATGTGTATATGTGGAGTGAGAGAGACAGAAAGAGAAAGAGACAAAGAAAGAGATAGAGAGACACATAAAGACACAGAGAGAGATTTTTAAAATAACTGCAGATAATACCACTAAATGGCCAGACTAAGTGGTACTGAGCCTGGTGTCAGGAAGACCTGAGTTCAAATTTGACCTCAGGCACTTACTAGCTGTGTGACCCTGGGCAAGTCCTTTAGCCCTGTTAGCCTCAGTTTCTTTATCTGTAAAATGCAATGGAGAAGGAAATGGCAAACCATTCTAGCATCTGCCAACAAACACCAAATGAGGTCATAAAATGTCAGGCCCAACTGAACAACAAGAGTTACTAAACTGACTGCTGGCACTGTTGTTTGAAAAGATCCACAGGCTCACATGGAATCACTTCTTAGTGTTGCTGTCACTCATTGTTCCCAATTATGCTTCAGATTTATTTTAAATGCTGCATCTATGTCCCCTGACTAATACTGTTCTTCTTGCTTGGATATACAGGAATCTAAAAGCCCACTAGAAAATCAGTCACGAGGTTCAAAAATAATACCCAAGAGTCCAGACTCTGTGCTTCTTTATAAAATGTTCCCCAAAGGAGCATAATAAGTTCCATAAAAGAAAGACTGCCCTCACATTCAATCTTATTATGTGTTTTGTAGCATTTTATTGTGTAGAGCTGCTGGCTTCTCACTACACTAACACATTTTTTGGCCTTCCTCCTCCCCAAACAGTCTTAGAACATTGTACACCTCAAAGATGACCATTGTAGGTATGTCCTTCAATCAAAGGGATCTCAAGTGTTATTTCATGAAGCACTTCTCTACTTGAGTCACCACTCCTTTCAGTGGCCCCAAACAAACGTCTCTTGTTAAGTGAAGTGTATGTTCTCTTTCTTAAATTATACAAAACAGAGTGTGGGTATATTTCTTCAATTGGAAGTGATGTCGAAGGAGTAAGGCCCTGAAAGACCTAAGAGGCAGGGATGACTCTGAACCCAACTACTCCATACATCTGTTAAAGGCCCACAGGCATGCCCGGAATTCATATTGGGGAACTGAACAACAGGCCCATTAAGGGCCTCTTGAGAAATTCTGGGAACACTCTGTTTCAGACTCTTTGATAAGGTTACACTCTAGACTGAGGGGAGGCTCCCTTTTGGCACCAAGGAGGAGAAGCTCAAGATGGTATGGAGAAGCCTGCTGTGTCAGCGGTTGTGTTCTTGCTGAATCCAGGTCAGGTAAAAACCCACCATAACACGTGGGGCCCTGGAGGTGCTTCATGATTTTTTTCCTCCTTATGTTTCCTAATGAGCAGAACTTCTCATCTCAGTCCACTTACAAAAAAACAGAAGTCTTTAGCTCTTAGAATCCCTACTAGATGTCCAAGAGACTTTTGTAGACTAGACTTTGGTCTCATTAAGTCTCTAATATATCTCTTTTCTCTGGCCTTAGCTTTTCCTACAGAAGTGAGAGGAATGTGCATAATGGGGAATAAGTAACAACAACAACAAAGGTACCATTCAGTTTGGCTTCATAGTTTTTTTTTGAGGTATGTAAGATTACTATATAGTGTTCATATATAAATTGTATAAATATGCAAAAGTTCATTTATACACGTTATAACAGCATTCCCTGTTCAATTATTTTTAACCTGATGGTAATTTGATATTTTTAGTGATCTAAACACTTTGAGGGTAGATATAGTTATATTTCTGTCTTTGGATTCTCAGGGCCTGGAACAGTACCTCATATTTGGTATAAACTTAATAGTCACTTCTTTGATCAATAAATCAATCATTGACTTGAATTAAGTGAAGACTGTGTGCCAAATACTGCACCAGTCCTCCCTGGTATTACAAATGTAAAATTAAGACTGTTCTGCCCTTAAAGAGCTTATAAGCATGAATGAATGAATGAATGAATGAATGAATGAATGAATGAATGAATG
>NW_027185712.1:24482843-24487838 GCF_028583685.1 Petaurus breviceps papuanus
GAATGAATGAATGAATGAATGAATGAATGAATGAATGAATGAATGAAATGAACATTTGCAATCTGCACACATTGATGCAGATTGTAACCTCTAATTTTCTGTGATTTTTTTCCATTTTTTTTTCTCTCTAAGTGCACTATAAAAAGATCTATCATTGGGGCAGCTAGCAGGTGCAGTAAATAGAGAGTTCAAATATGGCCTCAGGCACTTGACATACTGGCTCTGTGATCTTGGGCAAGTCATTTAAACCCAATTGCCTTGCCTTCCCTCTTCCAAAAAAAATTACCCAAGGTTCTAATATTATAGTGTCTCAGGTTTACCAATGCACCCCTTCAATTGTCTTCCTGTTGTCTCTCAATTTCGTACATGGATGACCTAATTTTTTTTTCTGTTCAAACCTATGCTCAATAATAATGTTCACACCTAGAGTGTACCTTTTTTTAAAAAATTGGAAACATGCTGTAGATTCCTTACACTTACTTAAATCATTCCATTGCCCTGTGAGATATTTTTAATTTTCATTCTCCTGAGATCATGTTATTTCAAAATTCATGTCTATGTAGAATTGGGAGAATGCAATGTCAAAGAGAGGGGGTTTTGAAGCAGTGGATAAGTTGGGATCATTAGCAATACTCTGCACTTTCCCCAGTGAGATGTCTCCTGATCTCTTCAATCTCAATGTTGATTCATGTTAACAGAGAAATTTGATAAACTGCATGTTGTCTTGGACAATTCATGTTTTTCCATCTATTTTATTTCTTTAATATAGTATAGATCAGGCCTACACAAAGCTGCGGCCTGCCAAAGGATTTTGGGTGGCTGTGGAAAATGTAGAGAAAAATATCCTCTATATTTTTTGAAGGTGGTTCGAAATCCTTTGGTGAATGCAAGCCTTCCCAGGGTTGTGCAGGCCTGGTATAGATGGTCAAACCCATTTATTTTGCCTTCCTGTGGAAAGTTTTGGAAAATGCTGTGGGGTTCCATGTGACTCATGAAACTTTTCTGGGCTAGTCATAAAACTCTGAAGACATGACTGACTTACTCTTCTACATTCTGATAGTAGATAATACGATGTATATTTTGGATCTTCCACTGGCCCAAAGCTTTTCTATTACCTTATGAAATCATATATTGCCATGCCAGTAGGTAAACAAGCCATCATTTGGTAAATTTCCTAATGTTGGATAACCAAAGGCCAGTTTTTAATTTCTCATTTTTCAAAATGGAGATATTAATAATTTCCTATCCAAATTTAGAACATTGTTTTAGGTATCAAAAGAGGTAATCCTATCAGCACAATCTTTCTAATATTTGCTCGGATTTTATCACAGTCTCACTCAAAAATCTTCAGTGGCTCCCCATTTATTTACCAAGTAAAGGGCATGCAAAACCTTTCAACACTGCCTCTAGCTACATTTCTCGTATATTTGTATATTTAGCATTTTGCAAAAATCCTACCCAGGAAATCATATTATCTACATTCCCCCATTAGTCACCTTTACTTCTCTCTTTGTTGTTTTACCCTGCCCTTCCCCATACCTGGAAATATCTTTTCCTATCAACACCCCCAACATTTGGCTGTTGAAATTCTTCCCTTGTTTCAAGGTCAATGCAGTTACTATCTAATCATCTAATCCAGAAAGCATTCTCTGATTCTCTTCTTCCTCAAAGGTCTCTTACCTGGCAGTTGTTGATTTCTAATCTCAGTTGCTAAAATCTCCATTCAAGTAAAGGTAACTACCTGTGAAGTAGAAAACAATGATTCCATTCTCATTTATATACACTAATGAAAAAGCTCATTATCATGGATAACTGAGGTTCCACTTGACCTATTTGGGAAAGCCATTTTCTCAGGTTGGCAGGAAAACTCACCTCCAGCAAAATCAATCAACAAACATTTGTTAAGCACTTAACTTTGTGCTAGACACCCTGCAACTGATGCGGAAACAAATATAACACTGAGTCCCTGGCCTGAAGGAACTTACTTTCTACTATATTCTACACTAAACTTTAAGCCACCCTTAAGGAAATCCCTCTACTACCTTGGTGCACAGAACGCCTGTCTACCCCAAGTAGCAACCCATCTGCCCTTTGGGAGTATCCAGCTACTAAACCCTAACCTACCCAACCAAGGAAGGTCACTTATACTTAGCCATTCAGATGATACCATTTAACTGAATTCAGTGTGGTGTCATGGAAAAAGTATTCATTTGAGATTCTAGGGACTTTGGTTATTGTCCTAACTCTAACTAGCTGCATGACCATGGGCAAAATATTTCACATCTTTAGATCTCAGTTTATTTTTGTGGCCATGGTGAATGGCCATGCTGAAAGCTTACCCAGGCTAGCGTTTTATTTCTGGAAGTGTCAAAAGTGAGACAGGCTAGCATTTTTGTTTCTCTTTTTGCCCACCCTCCAATATTCCAGTGGGAATCTGTGATTTCATCTATGTGCTTATTCAAGGGGCATGTGAGACTTTTATATAACCTTGTAGTATAAATGTGCCCAGTTTGCCCAAGCTAAATTTAAAAAGTACTTTTACCTGCATTAGCTCATCTGAACCTCACAATACTTTAGCGTAAAAAGGATGGGTATTATTATCCAAGGTGTTAAGTGTTGAATGTGAAATTTAAACTCAAGTCTCATGACACCATCTGACAATCTTCCTACTACACTGACTCTGAATTCAGTGCTTCATTATTTTCCAGGCCAAACTCTGGACTTTCTCTACCATGCCCCAGAAACCTCTTCAATCCTGGAGACACTCCAGTCCTGGAATTCATGCATATTAAGTGCCTGCATCCTCTCTTTCTGATTAAAAATCGGCTCCTCCCAGAATTTTTTTTTTTAACAGAGCATACCCACAATGACTGGCTGAACTCTTTCCTTTTCTCTATCATTCTTCTATACCTTGACATGACACCCCTACTCCCCATCACCATCATTTTCAGTTTTCCTTCATGTATTATTCTTCCCTCTCCCATTAGAATGTAAGCTTCTTGAGGTCAGGAAGTGTCTTAATGCTTGTATTTTAGATTATAAGTGATTCTTAACGAAGTGGCTGGCATATAGTTAGCAGTTAATGTATGTTGACTGATTGTTGATTGCTCAGTGCATTTCCTGAAAGTGAGACCACTTTCAAAATGAGCCTTTAAGGTAATTTTCTCGAATAATTAAAGATCAATACTACTTTTAACTTTCTTCTATCATCTGGTCCAATTAAAATAGTAATAATAATAATAATAATCTTACAAGTAAAATCGACTTAGAAAGGTGACACTCTAAATCTTGATTAAGAGAGGGAGGTTAACACTCACTTAGTCCATGGGCAAAGAAAAAATGTTTTGGCTTTAGATTCAGAGAACTGGGTTTTAATGATGGTTTTGCTACTAATTACCTTCGGGACCCCAGAAAAATCATTTAAGCTTTCTGGGGTCCAATTTCTTCAACTGTGATATGAAAGGGTTGGACCAATTTGAAATCCTATGCAGTGGCCAGGTTTACTGATAAATTGCTTGTGAGCATGCTTCAATGATAGCTACCTTTTTGAATATGTATCTTTCTGCCTCCAATCCTTTACATATCAGCTTATTAAATTGCACACATTCCTAGTTGATTCTCAGTTGTGTATTACTTGAAAAATGATCCTAAGGTAACTGAAGAAAGAAACAGGATTGAAAATTAGAATCAAAGACTCTTAGGTCTGGAAGGGATCTCTGGCATTATCTGGTCTAATCTCCTTATTTAAAATAAATAAAACAAAAATAAACTGAGATCTAAAGATGTGAAATATTTTGCCCAAGGTCACACAGCCAGTTAGAGTTGGGACAATAACCAAAGTCCCCAGAATCTCAAATGAATACTTTTTCCATGACACCACACTGAATTCAATAATGTAATTATAATATTTTATAGAATTAACTAAATTTTGACCTGGAATGAAACTTAGAGAATTAGTAGCATAAATGTTGAACTAGGTTGTGCATCAAATCACATACCTTGAATCATAAAAATCAAGTCAGACTGGTCTCTTGCCTGTGTAATATACTCAGATCAATTCCACAAAGGCTCTCCCTCCCAATAAATAAATAAACAAATATTTTGAAGACATATTACATGGCAACTTCTTTGGTTTAATAAACTCCGTTAAAACACAGACAGAGACACACACACACATCACACATGCAACCTCTTTGTAAGGGTCAACAGATCATTCAATAGTCATTCAGAGTTTTATGGTCAGATACATCCTAATAGCTAACTAATGCAGGCTTGATATGGATAAAGATAAAATTTGATGGAATCGAGGGGAATTGAAGGGATTTGGGATACTACCGGAGAAGATGAGCCTGAATGTGGGTACTTTAGGTAGGGGAATTCTAACAGTTCAGCAAGAAGTATGAGATCATTGGAGGGTAAAGGAGAGAGCTGCTGGAAAATCACTATAGAAAAGCAAATGGGGGTGGCTAGGTGGAGCAGTGAATAGAGCGCTAGCCCTGGAGTCAGGAGGACCTGAGTTCAAATCTGGCCTCAGATACCACACCCCCCCCACACACACACACAAAACAAAACAAACAAAACCTAGCTGTGTGACCTTGGGCAAGTCGCTTAACCCCAATTGCCCTACAAAAAGAAAAAAAAGCAGATAAAGAGGCATTGATTCTGTGAAGAACTGTGGCATATCACCTGCAAAACAAGTACAACAGTCATTAGTTCTGTCCTTGAAGGAATAGATGAAGGCAAAAATGTATTTATTAATCCAAGCATCAAGCTAAGGATTGGGGATACAAACAGAAAAAGGAGACAGACCTTCCTGGCAAGTAGTTAAAACTCTAACTGAGGAAGGTATCAAAAACAGCAGAATTCAGCTTTAGGACAGACTAGAAGGCACAAAGTCCAACATCCTTAGGGTGGATCAGTAGGTCAAATAGCATTGTACAGGGGTTATATATATATATATATATATATATATATATATATATATATATATATATA
>NW_027185712.1:24487848-24492015 GCF_028583685.1 Petaurus breviceps papuanus
ATATATATATATATATATATATATATATATATATATATATATATATAAGCATCATCAAATAGTCTTCTTGTTGTTTTGTAATGCCTATATATTTTTTCACATGGTGTCTGCTACATTGTAGGTGCTTAACAAATGCTTATTTTGAGGGGTAGGGGGGAGTCACTTGGGGTTAAGGGACTTGTCCACGGACATACAGCTACTAAGTGTCTGCACTAATAAGATCCTTCTGACTCCAGGGTGAGTACTCTATCTTCTGAGTCACCTAACCATAAAATGGTTATTGATATACATAGATTATGTGTGTGTAACTTCCTATAAAAATGAATTAAGCTATCTGTGTATGTATGTATGTATGTATGTATATATGTGTATATGATTGCATGTGTGTGTATCCTGTCCTGGCTAGACACTTATTCCTTCATCCCCACCTCCTTAGGAGGGAATACACAATCTCTTTTTCACTCAGACTCTCAGGTCCCACTACCCAGAAGAATAGACTTGGCTAGTCACATAGCTGGATGAGCGCAACCCTTCTTGTAAAATGAAGAATCACCAGGCTTTGCCATTTGCCCAGCTACTACACCTTCCAGATGCCCAGATGTTGCCATCTGACCTGATGTTGCATCCTAATGACCTCGGGTCCTTGCCATCCTATCCATCACTGTACCCTTAAGGATTCCTAGTACCTTCCATCTGCCCTGCCGCTAAACATTCTTGTATTTGCTGACTCTCCAGTTTGAGAGGAGTGACTGCTTCTGTATTCTCTTTGGCAAATAGTAATTATTTAGTAAATTATTTTTCACTAATTTTTTTTTTCATTCATATAATACAGAATACATTTTAGCTTAGTCCAGGGATGTGCTGGAGTCAGCTTTAACCAGCTTGAGAGTTAATTGTTAAGTTTTCAGTGTGAGCATTTAAACCTTAGAAATCAGCAAATGCTACAAAGCCCATCTGGGCTTGATTTAGTTTTGTGTTGCTATTGATTGTCTAGGGACTTAAGAAAATGATGGAGAAATGTTAATGATGCTAATTAAGCAAATAAGTATTTGGAGCAAACTTTTCTCTTTTTTCCTGAGAATAGGTAGTCAAATATTTACCAGCAGATCTTTATTTGTAACCCATTGGGGGCAGTTTAGTAGTGGAAAGAGCCCCGAATTTGGAATCAAAAGACTGGATGTAAATCCCAGCTGAGACCGCTTAACTTCTCTGAAATTCAGTATTTGTACCTCTAAAATGGGCATAATACTTTAGGCAGGAGGGGGACTGGTGGAGAGGAGGGAAGACTAGATCTATAATTTCCTTGGTACCAGGACCTCTTGGGTAAGAAAATTCTGCTGCAGACGACTACAGTCTTAGCTGCCTGGGGCAATGCAAGATTTAAGTGATGTGTCCAGGGTCACAAGCATTGGATATTATGTAATATTTCTTCCTACTTCTTAGGCCAGTTCTCTGTCTACTACCACACTCTACCTAATTGTAAGCTATCATTATGCTATTGAGTGATCAAAATTCTGGCCTAAACTGATTGATATATGTCAAATTGCATTAAAGAGACTGATTGCAACATAACCATCTTGCTAGTCATATCATAAACCTACATAGCTATACCCTGAATCACACATTCCTCTATAGAACCAGATTTCGCTAGTGTTGTTGCTGTTGTTCAGTGACCCATGGATCGTACTGTCCATGAGGTTTTCTTGACAAAGGTACTGGAGTGATTTGCTATTTCCTTGGCCAGCTCACTTCACAAATGAGGAAACTGAGACAGGGGTTAAGTGACTTGTCCAGTGTCACACAGATAGTAGGTGTCTGAGGCTGCATTTTAACTCATGTCTTTCAGACTACAGGCCCAGCATTCTATCCACTGTGCCACCTGGCAGCCTCTTCCTCTTGAATGGTGTAGCTCTAAAGAAAACCATAAGGCAGAATGTATGCAGAAAGAGCCAATGGCACCTTTAAAAACCTATGATTTGTCAGCAGACTTTGAGAACCAGCATTTGTGTAGCTACCCATAGTGTTTGCTTTGTCTGTGTGAACTGCCCGGAGGTACTGTTCAGTTCACTCCAGGCCAAATTTAGGGGGACTGTGTTCTCTTATAATCTTGGAATACTTTCTTTTGGTTTGCAAACCACATAATGAAAATCAGCTTTGTCCTCCCAGGATGCTGAATGGCTTCCTATCAAAATAAATTAAGGTAAGGCCATTCATATTTATCTTTTCATTTTCTCTCAGGCAATGTTTTTCTTCTAATTGGGACATCAGGGCATCCTCCCACTAAATGGAGCCCTGGGCTACGGAACAATGACCCCTTCTGGTAATCTAACTAAGGCTGCTCACTTTAGTTCTAGAGGAATACCGAGCTGGAGCCTCCTCAGGGGTCATCTAAAGCGGATTGGAGTCAAACATTCCCATGTGATCTACAAGGCCTATTTTTAGTTGATGGTTTACCTTGTAAGACACATCACCTGGCTGAACCAGTCACAATTACTGTGACTTTAAATTGCAAACATTTATATTTTCAGGCTCATTACAATTCCCAAGGAATGCGAGTTTCTAGGACCATCTAGTGCCTTGGGTTTTTTATTAATCTCTGCTCATTTTTCAGTTGGTGGAAAACAGATAGGAGCAGACAAGATTGGCCTGCTCATTCTTAATTTCCATCAGTTGTTTTTTTTTTTTTTTTAAGACACTGGTGTGTGATTTAAAGTCCTTGGAACTTCAAATGGAGGTTTGGATTTTCTTAGCAAAGGCATTGTCTCAGTGGAATTTATGTCCTGATTCATAACCGTCAGAGACTTAAGGTTGCTGCTGTTCTCAGCAGCCTGACTTCCAATGCCTTCACATTATGTTGCTCTTCATGGCAAACAGTTTTTTTCTTTTGGGGGACAAAATTCACGATGTAGAGTTGCCACAAGGCCTTTCATTAATTTAATTGTTAATAGTAGACTTTGATCACTTGGTTCCTTAAATGTGGCAACTTTTTGTAATACTCAGTCTCTAAGCTTCCATTTTGGAATCAACCTTCCTTGCCATACTTTCTTAGTCACTGGAATTTCTAGTGACCAACAACTATTTAGTGATTTGTGAATATTAAATAGGTTTTGTACCATTCCCAGATGTATATTGGTCAATATGTTTATGTAATCCTTTCTTGACTTTTTAAGATATATGCCCCCACCACTGTCTACATGGTATTTTGTATACACAGCTGTTTTCATTTTATTTGGTGTCTGGGATTTCACAAAAGACTTGTAATTTTTGCATTTTTCCAAATTGAGCTTGAAAAAAAATTCTATTTCTGTTTTATTGCTACAATGAAGGGAATAATTTCTATCCTCTACAAATGATTAGAAGTTAAAGCACATCGTTACTTAAAAGCAGGCATTGTTATTCATTTGCAGGTTCCTGTCCTTTTTGGATATTCAGCATTGTTCTTCTTCATTCATATATGTAACACTGCCCATGAGACTTGAGGATAAATTGCCTTATTAAATCCCATTATTCTGAATAACAATAAAAGTAACAAGTTGGTGACACTGAAACAGTGATAAATAACACTTTTTTTATTTTGCCATGTCATTATCATCTTACTCTTACTGGTCTGCTTGTATGTACCCTTCTATCATCAGAAAATGAAAAAGATCACTATTATTTTGTGCTGACTAAGAACTCTTGGACTCTCTGTAAAAGCAAACTAAAATAAAGAATCGAGCAAATATCTGGAAAAATTGAATAATATAGAAATCCAGTTTGACCAGCAGAAACAAACCAAAACTTTAAAATTTAGATGACACCATGACCTCATGGAGCCATAAACACTTGTCCACATAGAATATAATATAAGATGCTTAAAGTCAAGTATTAGGGGCGGCCAGGTGGCTCAGAGAGTAAGAGCACCGGTTCCAGTGTTGGGAAGACCTGGAGATCGAATCCCGGGCTCAGACACTCAGCACCACACCCAGAAATAACTGGCCGGGTAACCTTGAGCAAGTTACTTAACCCCAATTGCTTAAAAAATAAATAAATAAATAAATGAAGTCAAGTATTTATTTCATTTCTATCTTTGTATCCCCAGAACCTAGCATAGTGTTTGACGCACTGTTGTTCCTTTTTCTCCTTCTTTCTTTCTTTCTTTCTTTCTTTCTTTCTTTCTTTCTTTCT
>NW_027185712.1:24492025-24520191 GCF_028583685.1 Petaurus breviceps papuanus
TTCTTTCTTTCTTTCTTTCTTTCTTTCTTTCTTTCTTTCTTTCTTTCCTTCCTTTGGGTAAGGCAAGGCAATTCGGATTAAGTGACTTGCCCAAGGTGACACAACTAGTAAGTGGGTCTAGTGTCTGAGGCCAGATTTGAACTCAGGTCTTCCTGACTCAAGGGCTGGTGCTCTATTCACTGTGCCACCTAGATGCCCCAACACAGTTGGTTCTTAATAAATGGTTATTGGTAGAGTGATTCTATAAATTATCTATTGAGGACCAAACTCAATATGTAAGACTATGAAGGAGAATGATTGTACTCTCCCCAATTAGCTGAATAGCTACTGTTTTTAAACAATCCCTACCCTAGGTTTAAAAGATATGAAGAGATAACCCCCCCCCCCACACACACACACACACAACCCTTATGCTAGAAGCTGGTAAAGCAGATTTATGAAGAAGCCATTCCTACTGTGTATAGACCATGGATGTTGAGAAACAAAATTGAACATGTAGAGAATGGTAGCAGTGTTGTGATTGAGATGGTGCTACAAGTAGTAGGTTGTTTCAGAGTAGTAACGTAGTAGGGTGTTTCAGAGCACATGTAAGAACTTAATATGTCTCAGTGAGATGGAGCGTGTTGAATACATGTTCCCAGCAGTCTTATGGCTGTTTGAGGTACAGATCCCTAGTGGTTTCAGGGAGGAACCTTGATGTAGGGGAAATGGAAAGAATAAGAATAAAGGTGGCACATGGACACAACTGTCTCTAGCTTGTGTGGTAAGCTGATTAAGTTGCATGTCTGCTGCTATGAGGGCTCAAGATCTGACATGTCCTAGACTTGAAGCTTCAGTAGTATCATGAAAGAGAGACAGGGAAGGGAGAGGAGATAAGAGGAAGTAGAGAAGAATGAACCCGGAGCTTGGGTAGTATTTGAGTTGAATAGAAATAGGGAGTTGGATGGAGAGTAAGTCTCATACGAGGCACTGGAGGCTTCCTTCTGGTTCCTTTCAAATTTCTGGGCAACAATAACAAGAATAACGAGATGACCATAGTAAGCTACTCTTTATATAACACTATTGCCAAGCACTATGCTAAACATGTTACAAATATTATCTCATGTGATCCTCAAAATGACTCTGACAGGTGGGTGCTATTATTATCCACATTCTACAGTAGTGAAAACCAAGACAGACAGACACAGGTTAAGTGACTTGCCCAGTGATAGTCACATAGCTTGTAAGTGGCTTATTTGAACGAGCGTCTTCCTGACCTCTATACACTGAACCACCTAGCTTCCTCCAGTGATCCAGGCTTTCCCATCACCACTCTTGCTACAGTAGTCCATTCTTTTTTTTAGTCAAAATGTCTTTTTGTGCAAATAAGCTATGTCATCAGTTGAGACAGAGAAAATTAATAAGTATGAAAAAAGTATTGCCATGAGAGATTTGGAGTAGAAGATGTTGATATCTTTTCATCGTTAAACACTTTACCTGACCCCATCTAAAGTAAATGTTAAAAGGCTTGTGCTCAACCAGATGAGAATGACTTTATGTAATCAAATTAATCACAAGTTATTACAAATCAATGTGGAAAAGGCCTTGATCAATTTAGATGTCTCTTAGGAGCTATAGATGAGCTATAAAGGTGTTGCATAGAAAGAGGACAGCTAAGTGGTGCAGTGCATAGAGTGCTCGGCCCAGGAGTGAGGAAGACTCATCTTCCTGAATACAAATGTAGCCTCAGACATTTACCAACTGTGTGACCCTGGGCAAGTCACCTAACTCTGCCTCAGTTCCTCATCTATAAAATTGAGCTGGAGAAAGAAATGGCAAAATATATTCCAATATCTTTGCCAAGAAAAACTCTAAGTGGGGTCCTGAAGAATTGGATGTGACTGAAACACCTGAACAACAAAAAAAACCAGAAAGAGGTCTCAGATAGGTTATGGAAATATGGTCATGTTACAGGAACCATTTGTAAAATATTAATCTAGTTCAGAATTGATTTTCAGCAAGCGAAACTGTGATTTACTTCTTTGCTGTATGTGTTCTTTCAGCTCTAGCCTACTCTCCCCTCCACACCTTCCTTCTCTTTCATCCATTGGAATCCTTCCTGTCTGTCCAGATCCAGCCCAGGTGTTTCCACGAAGCTTATCTTATCTTGCCAGATGGAAGCCATCTTTTCACCTCAAATCTCTCATAAGCACTTTGATCTTACTTCTCTTATAAACTGATTATATTCTAACTTATAATATAGCTATGTGTGCTCCTCTCTTATCTCCCTTACTAGCTTATAAGCTTCTTGAGTTTAGGGCTTACAATTATAACTAATTCACCATTGTACACTCATCCTCTCCCCCTTCCTCCCAAAACTTATTGCAGGAATTTTTCTTTGACTTGAACATTATCAATATCTCTATGATGAGTAAAAACATTTTTTTGCACTTTTTTTTTGTTAGGACCCGTGATTTCCTTGGTGTAGGAAATTCTCTGATAAAAAAAAATTCCCCCTATCAATGCAATTCAGCAACTCTCCCCAGTTAACATAGTCTTAAATAAATATTCTTAGGAAGAAGCTGGGCTTAGTACCTAGTTAAGTTATATACCCAAGGTCGCACAGCCAGTATGAGTCAGGTACTGAACTAACACTTAGGGCTTCTTGCATTCAAGAAGAGTTCCTAAATGAGAAAAATGAAAAATACCAAGCTGAGATATGTGCATGAACTTGAGTTCAGTAGATGATTCTCTACACCTCTCATGCTGACTTAAGGTTGAAATAGTATCCACCCAATCAACACCTGATTTTACTGTGTAATGAGAGTAATGTTCATAGGGTCATAGATTGAGCACTAGAAGAGACCATAGAGCTCATTCTACAGAGGAGGAAATTAAGGTCCAAAAAAATTTAAGTGAGCAGTCCAAGGTCAGACAAGACATATGTGGCAAATTCAGTCAAACTGAATGGGTGTTAATTCAGACAGAACAGAGAGGTCTTGTAGGTCACCGTTTATAGAGAAGATAGTTGAAAGTTGGGGTTGCATAGAACAATGCACTTCAGTCAAATTGTATCAATCTTTAGCTCTTTTCAAGCTCACCTGATTTCCTAAAACAAAGCACTTTATCCTACTTTTCCTCCTCCAAAAGTACTTCTGTTGACTGGAAATATGGAGAGCAAAAGTTGAACTTATCTTGAGAGGGCAGTCATGTCAATAATCAAACTAGTCAGGATCCACTCATCTTCTGAGACATTGTGATCCATTTTATGGGTCAGGATACCCTAGTTCTCTTTTTTTCCAGTGCTACTGACCCTTATTTCCATATTTTAGAAATGATGGTAGTAAGTGTTGTCATATTTACCTTACATGTTTAATATAAAAATAATATATAAATGTGATTGTAATATTCTATATAGAAAAGCTCTATTAGAATGTTAGTGTCATAGTAGGATAGCCACCCTTTATAGGCAATCTGTGTTTTATGAGAGTTGTATTAAATATCATTAGGGTTATTGAGCAGATTAATTTGGCTAACACTATAACTGAATCTTTAAAATGGCAGCAAAGAAAAGAAGACAGGTACCTAGAGGACCTAATGCTCCTTAACAACTCAAATAGTCTATATTCTAAAAGATCCTTGCTGTAGTGAAGCTTGTTTCTTTTCCCCTAGCTTACTCATTTTCTTCTGTCATTTGCCTTCTCTCTACCTCAGTTTCCTTATCTAGAAATAAATATAATTATTATAACTTTTTTTTTTACCATAGAAATAAAAATAACTGAAACCTGTTCAGGAGTCTTCAGTGGTTCCCTTAGTACCTCCAAGTTAAAAGACCGCCTTTCCAGAATTATTTCACAGCACTCTCCTTCACAGTATTCAATGGTTTTTATTAAGTAACATTATGGATCAGGTACTATTTGAGAATTTGAGGGTATATGGACAAAAATGGCACAGTCTTTGCACTCATCGAGGTTAGTCTAATAAGGAAAAAGAGTAGAATGCAGATACATTCCAGACAACGTGGACAAATTGTGGTTCCCTAAATTCAGCATTCCATCCTATGACTCCATGCCCTTCTTACTTTCACCTCTTAAAATGTTTACCCACCTAAGAGACTCAATTTAAAATACCATTTCCTGTGGAAAGACTTGCTAAATTCTTCTAGTTCAGGGATTCTTCACCTGGGGTTCACAGGGTTTATGGTTAGATTTTTAAGAGTCCATGAATTAGAATGGGAAAATATTATATATTTATTTCAATATAACTGGGCCAACCTGAACCAGCTTCTCCTCTTCTCCTCTCCCATTAGGCAACCTGGTGGCCTCACGCTTCTGGAGGCTCATTATATTAAAGCCTAAATTAGTTTGGACAACCAATTAGCTTAATCCATTGCAGATCAGAATTCCAAAATTCAAGGAATCTCCAAGACTCAGTTTCCCTGGTAGCAAGTACTAGTTATGTTCTACCATGCCCAGCTTAGGGCTTGGGTTTCTGATGACACTACATGTTAACTATGATTCTACCCCACACACACCTTTTTTCCTATTTTCTATGTATTCTATTTCATGCATTAAAAAACATTTTTTCCCTGAAAAAGGCCCATAGGCTTTATTAGACTGCCAACAAGGACCATAATACCAAAAAAAAAAAAAGTTAAGAACCCCTGTTCCACTTTTTATTGCTCTCCCTCTCCCCAAATTAAGTTATATTTCTTTATCTGAAATACTGTATCTTTCCTTTACCTCCCCTACCACTATCCGTAATAGAGTGAATTGAAAGCAGAGTTTATTTTTCAAAGTGTCTTTATATGCTCAGTACCTGACACAGAGTCTTGCAAATAGCAGATGCTTAATCAATGTTTATTGAGTTGGATTTTGACCTATAAAATAGCATTGAGTTATCAATTATATTGTTAATAGCTGAAGGGATCATCTTCCTAATGATTATAATTTGTTCTGTTTGCATCTACAAGAAAGGAGGAAATTGATGTTTTTTTTGAGAAGAGATAACCAAGGGGATAAAACTTCTGACATGAGTACTATTCTTTTTTCAGAAACAAGGGCTTTAGTGGAATCTACTGATGATGATGATGATGATGATGATGATGATGATGATGATGATGATGCCTTTTGAGGAGAAAAAATAAGTTTGAGCTCCCTGGAGAGGGGCAAGGAGTTCAGAGGACTCTAAGTAGCCAGTTTTGCTGAAATTGTGATGCCCACCACAAATATGGTCCATAAAGCAAGCTTGTGTTTATACTATGACTAGAAAAATTTACACCATCATTTTGTGGAAAAAGAGAGATTGTGTGATTACTTTTATGACCAGAGAGTATTCATATAGAAAAATGTCCACTTAAAGTTATTGACGAAAGCTGCATTTCATGGGCAATATAATCAAGAAGGGCATATTTCATTGATATGGCACGATAGCTATGAAACAGAAGCAGCTGAAAACGTAAAAGCAAGTCAGCCTTTATTGCCTTCCAATTAATAGGACTGTACTGAGCAAAGTCCAGTCCTCTCAGGTGACACAATTCTACCACTTGACATAACTATCACTTCACCTTAATTTTTATTGTAAGTTGGGGAGGGGAAGTGCTTCACTGCAAATTAAGAAAATCTAGGAAATAGGCTTGATGCCACACATCTAAGTCAAGATGTATGACTATCCTTCAAGTCTAGTTCTAGGGGAAATAGTTCTAGAGGGGAATAAAAAAAGAATAGAAACAGCAAAACTCAATTGTGCCCATAAAATGCACACTCATCATAACCATTTCTTCCATGACTGACTCCACTAAACTTTTTCTACTTCTTGTTTGCTAAATTCTTGAACCATAACACCATTGTTTACCTGAAGTAAATACACTTCAGTCTTCACCAAAACTGAATTATTGTAGAAATAGAGGGAAGAGGGGGGATAAAAAAGACAGATAAATGTGGCAAAGAAAACCATGATTTGAATTTCTCTTTTCTTTTCACCTCTTCTCTATTTTTCACTTTCCTTTTCTTTCCTTCCTTTTTTTTTCAGATTGGCTATCTCCAATGGTTATCCCATTCACAAGGCATGAACCCACTCTGATCAGAATGGGAACTGTAATCTACTTCATTTCTGACCTGGGGAGTCTCTCCCCCATATCCATTAGGCTCCCGGATGGCCCCATGTTTCGGGGGGTTTATTGTATTTAAATCCTAAATTACTTTGGACACCAACAATAAGTTTGGTTCATTGCAGTTTAGAATTCCCAAATTCAAGAGATCTACAAGCTCCAGCCTCTCTGGTAGCAAAGACTAGAGGCATAATCAACCATGTCTAGCTTTCATAATTTGGGTGTCTATTGATACTACATGTTAAGTATGATCTTTTTTTTTAATATCTGCTTAAGGCCTATTCCAATGCCTTACAAAGCTTAGCCAAGGTTACTCTGCTTCTAAAGGGCTGTGCAAGGCAGTATCCAAGATCTGACAGATCCCATTAAGACTATTAGGCTTTAAGTAGAGGTCCAGCAACCTACTCTGTGGCTATTAGAAGCTCGAAAGTTCATACCAGGACACTGGCCATAGCAGATCATTTTTCGTGGACATAGCAACTCAAAAAGACCATCTACAAAAACTCACAGGAACCATGGTCTGGGCTTCGAGAAGGGCCACCCAAATTGATGAAATTACAGACTTTTTGAAGGAGCAGTTTAAAACCAGTTCTACCCTGTAGATATTCTTCAGACGGTGAGTATTTCTTGGGGGTAATTTAGAACTTTTCTAGGAAATTGAATAGCATTCTAAATGGGAGTGGAATTGAAATCTGTCAAGGAAAACCCCTTGAAAAGAATATACAGTTCTTTAAATTTTAACTTATCTTAATATGATGAGGCTATGTGATATAGTACCTTCTTACTAATTTGACCAAATTAGTACCAGGTCACCTTCTGATGGTTATGCTTTTTTTTTTAAACTAGGGTAAATTCAATCTGGAAAGTGAAAGATTGCTATCTATCCCCTGCTCCCCCCCCCCAACAAAAGTGTAAAAACAACAAACAAAATCCCTCAATTAACAAATTATTAAGCACCTACTCTATGCCAAGCACTGTGCCAGGCACTAGGGTCACAAGAACAAAGAAGAAAACAACCCTGACTCTAAAGTTGAAACTCTAATGAGGAAGAAAACAAATAGGCTGTGTGTGAATCTGTACTTATACACCTATAGCATAAACATAAAGGAAATAGATACAAATTTGTATAAAGCATTTAAATACAAACAAGATTAAAAGGGAGGACATTTAGCAGTTGTGGGGGATCAGGAAAGGCATCAATAAAACACACTTTTCAAAGAGATAAATAAGTCACCATATGGTAGAAAGAGCACTAACTACCATCACATGGACCTGGTTCCAAATCATACTCTGACACTTGCTACTTAGGTAACTTTGGGCAATTCATGTAATCTTCCTGCGCCTCAGTTTCCTCACTTATGAAATGGAGAAGGGTATTAGACTGGATGATCTTTCAAGTTCTTCCAGCTCTACACCTATAATCCTAAATAAACTTCATAGTTTTCCTGTCAGCATTATCTGTAGTCCCCTCTGGAGAATCTAAGACATTTAATGTTAGTTACCACAGCTATAAAATGGGAACAGTGACATTTGTCCTACCTCATAGGACTATTGCGAAAAAGATGCTTTACAAACTATTAAGTGCTCTCTTAAAAGAGCTCTCCTTAAAAGGAAGGAAAACCCAAAGTAATAGAAGGAATGTGTAACATACTGAAGTTTCTGATTCATATGGGTCCTTCTTTTACTTCTTAGGCTGATTCCTTGTTGAAGACTAGGTTCTATGCCTTGATGACAGAGTTAACTGAGTTGTAAAATGTTGCTTAGCTATTTGGGGTGTTTTTCTTACACTCGATCTGGTTCACAGAGTGGACAGCTTTTTCCTTGCTACCCAGACAGAATATTCTGCTCTCTTTATGGACTCCAGTCCATGGGCTAAAGATTGTGAAATTTGTCCAGAGAAAAAGCAACCTGAGACTCTGTAGTCCCTTTTTAATGTATTTTCCTGGTTGATCATCAGCCAGTCTGGAAAGAATCCATTACTGTGTTCACAAGAGTGCTAAGAAAACAGCCCATTATTCTCGTTCATATGAGATTCAAATGAATGTCTTGCTATTCAAATGATATTCCGGGACCCTCAGATACAGGAAATGAGTGGAGAAGACCAGGGAAGGAGTCCTACTAGGATCAATAATCATTGCACAATTAGATTTGATATTTTAAGAGGAGGGTGATTCCTCTAGGGATAAGACAGAAATAATGAATTTCAAAAGGACACACTTCAAAACTGGGAAGAAAATATTTAGCTGCAGGCTGGGGCATAGAGTAAAAACCAAAACAACAACAACAAAAAACGACAAACAACAAACAAACAAAAACTCTTAAAAATACAGAGTCAGCTTGGAGGCTACTTGGGAGCATTGTTTTAGAGACCCAAATAGACTGAAATGAAAAACCCAAAAGAAGGGACAGGGCAAGCTTTCGTAGTTAAGTAAAGAAATGTACTAAGTCCCACAAAGCAACCTTTATGTTGGAACTCCTGTCTGAAGAAATAGAAAGATCAGAGCACAAACAATGGCTGATTAGCCTCAAATTAGAATTTAAAATGGCAGAGAGACAATGTGAAGAGAGAAAGAGATAAAAAGGTTTAATAAAAGATGCTTTAAATACATTTGAAGCAAGAAGTCTGCCTTGTGGCTGTAGGCCCTCTAAATTAACAAAGGGAGGGGGAATGATTAAAGGAGATGCTGAAGGGGCAAAGAAGTTAAATGAATTCTGAGCATGGGTCTTCACTATATAAAGAATGTCAGCAAGCACCTAATGAAGCTCATGGTGACATTTCTATTCCAAAAGCACTTTGGAGGGAACACTCTACTATGGTCTTGACAAGGATTGAGGTCTCCAGGGAGAAAGTCAGAGGATAACTTTACAAACTCAACTATATTAAATTGTTCAGGAACAGATGGTGTATTTCTAAAGTTTTAGAAATAAAATGAAATCACACATACTAAGATTTATAGCATGTGAGAGCCAGAATGGGAAGACAGAGGAGCGAAGAGGAGTTGTTGTTCTTAAAGTTGCTAATGTGATGTACATTTCCAAAGATCCAGAGGAGATCCCAATATTTTTGAGTTGACAAACCCCACTTATATCTTGATATAATCAATGGAAGTGCTAAAAAGCTGTAACGTCTATGATCTAGAAAGTCAAGAAAACATGAACAAGAAAGCATGTCACATAGAGCTTTTTTAGGTTAAAAATATTATAAATTGGTAATCTGCTTGCTTATTACTGTCAGGTCACCAGCTATGATTAGAAAGTTCTACTCACACAGCTAGAAACAGCATTGCCGAAAGACACTTAAATACAGTTAAGAAGTTTTGGTGTGTTAGGAATATGATTTCTAATGATGCAGTTATAAACCAGGATAAAAAAAATCAGAAACAAAGTCAGCAAAATGAAAACATTTTTGAGTAGAAGGACCTAGCATCAATATGGCAATAAATGTTAAACATAAAATAAGGGTCATAAAACAAAAGTACTGTACTATCGAACTTGATGATGGGAAATTTTAGCATTCGTAAACACAAATTATTCAAGTGACTGCTGTGGTCTTGGACCTGCTGACTGCAATACCTTTTTTGTTTTGTTTTTCATGGATGTGGATTTGGTATTTTCATGCTGTTTTGCATTAGCTATCAGGAGAAACCTCTTGAAATGCGAGTTTAAAGAGCCAACTTTCCTCAAAGCCAGTTTTATTTTCACAATCTTGATCAATTATGGGAAGGGGGCAGAGCGAGAGAATGAAGAGAGAGGGGAAAGGAGATTTAAAATCGACAACAGAATTCCCAAAGTGATTGCTTAACAAATAACTCAGAGACAAGAAAATGCTTCTGTACTCAAATACTTTATTCAAAGGCCCAAGCAGCATTTTCAAGGAAAGAAAAAAGTAATTAATGAATTATTTGCGGCAATATTGAAGTTAATAATGCTAACAAACGATAATAATAGACTGCAATCAGTCTACTGGAAACTGAATGTTTCATATTCAGTTTAAATGGGAACAGAGAGTATGTTGATGATACAACCAAAACAGAGAGCAATAGCTTGCATCTGTATAATGCTTTAAGTATTTTTTTTTTGTTTGTTTGGGTGTTTTGTTTTTTTTTTTTTGCTTTTTGGAGGGAAATTGAGGGTAAGTGACTTCCCCAGGGTCACATGGATAGTTTTTGTGTTAAGTGTCAAAGGCCAATTTTGAACTCAGGTCCTTTTGACTCCAGGGCCAGTGTTTTATTCACTGTGCCACCTAGCCGCCCCTAATGCTTTAAGTTTTAAAAAGCATTTTATATATACTATCTCATTTGATCCTCAGGACTTCATGAGGAGGATACCATTATGATCCCCATTTTGTTGCTGTTGTTTGATCATTCCAGTCATGCCTTACTCTTCATGACCCCATTTGGTGTTTTCTTGGCAGAGATACTAGAGTTGTTTGCCATTTCCTTCTTCAGTTCATTTTACAGATGAGGAAACTTAGGCAAACTGGGGGAAGTGATTTGCCCAGGGTCACACAGCTAGTGAATGTCTGAGGACAGATTTGAACTCAGGAAGATGAGTCTCCCTCACTCCAGGTTCTATTTGCTGCGCCCTCCTTTACAGAAGGATAAACTGAAGTTCAGTGAGGTTAAACGACTTGGGATGGTCAGACAAGTATTAAATCTGAAAGAGCACATTCATTCATAATATTTTTTAAATGACATTTTATAAGTATCTAATAATAATAATAATAACTAGCATTTATATAGTACTTTAATATTTATAAAATGCTTTCTAAATATTTTCTCATTTTATCCTCACAACAACCCTGGGAAGTACTTTTATTATCTCCAGTTTACAAGTGAGGAAACTGTGGTGGACAGATTAAATGACTTTCCCAGGATCACTCAGCTAGACTGGAACTCCAGGGTTCCTCACTGCTACTCCAGGAGCATATACACTGTACTGCCTAGCCCCTGGTTAAATTTTGTTAACCTGTCTTTTCCAAAGACATATTGAATGCATTTTAGTGTACTGGTGGATGATGGATAAAAGCAATCAAGAAGGCATTTCTTTTGGAGTGCAATTGGGGTTAAGTAACTTGCCCAAGGTTACACAGCTAGGTTTTGTGTGTGTGTGTGTGTGTGTGTGTGTTTGTGTATGTGTGTGTGTGTGTGGGGGGGTGTTAAGTGTCTGAGGCTGGAAACGAACTCTGGTCCTCCTGACTCCGGGCTAGCACTTTACTCACTGTGCCACCTAGCCTCCCCAAGAAGGCATTTCTTAATGAAAACCACAATCTGAAAGTGGGATGAATGACTTTTTTTTAAGGGAATAAGTTCCCTGCCACTAGAGAGACTCAAGTGAGACTGGAGGACCACTCTGGAGGAATCATGAAGGCAGCAGGTAGTTGGACTAGATGACTTCTAAATATCCTTCTAGTTTCAGCATTCTGTGATTCTTCACCTAAGCCAGGGGTGGGAAACCTCTGACCTCAAGGCCACACGCAGCCCTCTAGACTCAAGCACGGCCCAGGCATTCCCCACCCCTGACCTAACCTTACCTGTCTGAGGATATTATGGAGAGCATCTACTGTCATCACTACTACATCATCACTGTCAGAAGGAAAATAGAAATCTTCAAGGACCCTTAGTATGATTGAATAGGAGATTACCAACATCTATACTTAGTGTAAGGAAACAACAGCAACAAAAATATTTTCTTTACTTTTAAACTTACATAAATCAACATTCTTCCCTATTTGTGGGAACGAGTAGTTTTAATATTTTCAAATCTAATAGATGGCTAGAGACAAATCCAATTTGAGCCTCTCCTCCCAACTTCCCAATCTTGGAGAGGGCAAATGTAATAGCAAGACATTTAGTTGAACAGGAACGAAGAGAAGATGAAGGCAGTGTGACACAGTGGAAAGATCACTGAATTTGCATTGAGAACACATAGGTTTGGACCCTGATTTACTGTCTGTGTAACCTTAAAAAAGCTGTTTAGCCTCTCTGGGCCTAGATGTCCTCATTTATAAAATGAGGGGGTTGTTAAATATTCAGATGGAGCATTTACACCTTGAAATTCTGCCAACTGCAAATTGGGGCTTAATTTGTTGGTTTGTTGATTGTTTGGACTTTTGAAAAAGTGACAGGGAAAAATGTTACTAATGCAAATTAAGCTTAAAAATGTATCCCGCATACTTTTTATTTTCTTGGAGAGCTGGTTGTTAAACATTTACCAGAAAAACCTTGCTTCTCACTTTAAAACCTGGCATTCTAAAAAGGTTATCAGTCCATACTCTTTTTTTTTTTTAAGCAATTGGGGTTAAGTAACTTGCTCAAGGTTACACGGCCAGTTATTTCTGGGTGTGGTGCTAAGAATCTGAGCCCAGATTCGATCCTGAGTCATCCTGATTCTGCAGCCGGTGCTCTTACTCACTGTGCCACCTGGCTGCCCCTAAGCAACTGGGGTTTAGTAACTTGCTGTAGGTTACATGGCCAGGTGTTTCTGGGTGGGGGCTAAGTGTCTGAGCCTGGATTCAATCCCAGGTCATCCCGACTCTGGGGCCAGTGCTCTTACTGTGCTACCTGGACGCCCTGAGTCTATACTCTTTTAACCACTCACTTCCGTGCTTCATACTTTCACATGACAATGGCCCCTTCACCCCTCTACTCATAATAAAAAAAAATTCAGCTAAAAGGAAACCCTAGAGCAAGAAAGCTTCCACATTGAAGCTATGGGACTGACAGGCATGTAAACTAGTTACAAGAGCAAAAACCATTGGAATCAGGTGACTGGGTATTGATTCCTAATTTTAACAGTTACAAATACTATAAATATACAATATTGACCTCTCAGTGCCCCCAAAAACTCTGTGCTTAGAAATTATTCAATAGTTGGCAACTCTTCTTCTACTGAGGCAATTTCCCTGTTGAGAGATTCTCACTCTAATGAAATCACAAGTACAGGTACCCTCCCCCTCAAAAAAAAAAACTTCATAGAATTGTAGTAAAGTAATATATTTCAGTTATCTTTACGAAAATTTATTTTATTTAATAAAAATCAACTTTCCTTTCCACTTCACCTCCACTGAAAAAGAAAGAAAAACAAAACCCTTATAACAAATAGGCAGAGTTAAAACAAATTCTTACATTGGTCACGTTCAAAAGATATATGTCTCAGTATACAATCTGAATCCATCATCAAGGCTCTTGTCAGAAGGTGGCTGGCATGTTTCATCATGAGTCTTCTGGAATGGTGATGGGTGTTCTTAAATCTTTCAAAGCTGATTGTCTTTATAATATTGTTGTTATTGTATAAGCTGTCTTCCTGGTTCTGCTCACTTTACCGTGCAGAAGTTCATATGAGTCGATCTAGGTTTCTTTAAAATTATCCCCTTCATCATTTCTTGCAACATGATAGTATTTCATCATAGTCACATTAGTATTTAAATACAGTCAATAATATTTCCCATATAGTTTTTTCAGCTACTCCTCAGTTTAATGGACATCTTAGTTTCTGTCTCTTTGCCACCATGGAAAGAGTTGCTGTAAGTATTTTTCTACCAACAGGTTCTTTTCCTCTTTCTTTAGTCTTTTTGGTCTTCAGATCTAGGACTGGGTCAAAGAGTTTAGTAACTTTTGGGGCATAGTTCCAAATTGCTTCCTAGAATGGCTGGATGAACACACAGCTCCACCAATAGTGCAATACAGTATTTGTTTCCCCATAGACCCTCCAGTATTTGTCAGTTTTACCAATCTGATGGGTATGAGTAGAACGTCAGATTTGCTTTAATTTGTATTTCTCTAATTATTAGTGATTTGGATTTTTTCCCCATAGGAATATTGATAGTTTGGATTTCTTCCTCTGAAAATTCCCTGTTCATATCCTTTGACTATTAATTGGGGAATGTCTCTTATTCTTATACTTGAAGTCAAGTACTTTGTAAGTCTCAATTAAAGTGTGTTAGCATAATCATTATTTTAAATGTTCCTATCTTGAATTGATATTCTTGAAAAAAAATTAAATCATTTATCTTTTTTTTTCTTTCTCCCCCACCTTCTTACATATTTCAAGAGTTTCAAGGAGAACAATCTCTACTACATTATTTTTAACCTCAAAGGCAGAACCAAACCACCACACTTAAGGTGGCTTTTTTATTTGTATTAGTTGCCTGACCAATTGCCAGATGTGAGGTAATTCTATTTTGATGAACGTTTAAAGATATTCTAGGCCAGCTGTTCCTGGAATATTTTTGCTCACACTGTTATTTTCTTTTGGTTTGAGCCAGGTAGGGGGTGGGGAGTATTTGCAAATGTAGAACTAGGCCTGAAGTGGGGAGACATGGGTTTGTACTTTGTACATCTTTTATACATTTCTAATACTAATTAACAGTGTGCCTATGGCCAAATCACTTAATTTCCCTGGAACTCATTTTCCCCATCTGTAAAATGGGAATGATTATATTGACCATGCTATCCCATAGAATTGTAAACCTCTTCTAAACCTTAAAACACCACACAAAGATAAGCAATTATTTTTGTTGTTGTCGGTGGTGGTGGACCCCCTTCACTCATTTTTAATATAATGGGCTAATTTGCAGATATATACCCAAGGGATGAAATGGAAAAACTGAAGGAGGAAAAAAAAAAAAAAGAAAAAGTTAAGAACATTTAGAAAAGTGTCTTACTTAACACAAAATAAAGTTGGAGTTATGGTGTATTTCATCTTCCAGCACAGGCTAACACTGTAACAACAACAGCAATTCTCCCTCCATCACTGCACCTGCTTGTACAGTTCAAATTAAAACCCGAAACACAGCAAATCCCACTTCACAATGCCTTTCAGTGTTCCAGCCTCCGAATTAAAGGCCTCTATTGTTTAGGAGGATTATTTCCTTGCCTTTACTGGCTTCAAAGAAATAGGAATCTTCACTCACTTTCCTATTGATCCTTGTTGATCAGATTAACTTTGTTTTGGATTCCTATTGAAACAAAAGGCAAACAGATACATTTTAAGCACTTTCATGTATAGCTTTGTTTCACTCCAGAATGCTTGATGTGTTTCTACTTCCTCTTTGGAAAGATCTGTTGGGAGTGGAGGGGGGGGCCTTACAGGGAAGGGGAGAGAAAATAAAGGAATTACTAAAAATTCCATTTGCTAAATACCAACACTTTCAGGCAAATTATCCCAATTGTAAAATACTTTGGAATATCAAGTAATTATATGCAATTAAAGCCCCTGTGTTAATTTGCTTTCCCTTGTTAATTTATAATAGAATACCTGTACTCAGGAAAAGTAAAAGATTAGCAGGCACTAGAAATCAAAGGCATCTATCAGCACTACAAAAACAAAGCCAAACATTTATCCTACTCATTGGGCACTTCAGATTTCAGATAAAATTATTTAATACTCTCTTACTCTTTAATGAACCATAAAGAATCTTAAAAGTATTTCCTTGAAGACAGAATGTTCTTATGCCCTTTTTAGATTTACTGAGCAGGTTTTCTCTGACTGTGTCTCTTGTCTATATAGTGACTCAGGATACATTGAGCTAGGATTAAGGAGCTTCACTCTAGGCCACACTGTACCCCTTTTCATCTCATATCCCATCCTCCCTTAGGCAGCTATTAAATCTGCATTTAAACCTTCAATTAGAAATGCAGACCACTAGCCGCCTCCAAGGCCAGCCAGAGGTGTTACAGATACACACCCAGTTACTGCTGCCTGCTAGTTCACTTCCCTCATCTCACAGCAGGATGGATCACTAGACATTTTGTAGAGTGGCCCAGATTGAACAGGTGCCCTCTAACCACCCCCAAGTTTTTACACGTGGGCCTTCAAAACATTGGAATGGGGTGTCTTGTTCACTGGAATTAGAGTTAAATGGCATTAATTTATGAAAGACTGCTCACTTTTACTCATTTGCCCTTGTGAACAAGGATGAGGGGAAAGGAAGCAGTAAAAAGATTACAGGATTTGGAGCCAGAAGATATGAACTGGAATCCAGGCCCTGCCACTCTAGCAAATCATGTAACTGCTTCAAGACTCATCTGTACAGATGAGATTTTGAGTCTGTAAAATGAGGGAGTTAGGCTCAATAACCTCTATCAGACCTTCCAGCTCTACATTTTATGATTCTATGGAAAAACAAACAAACAAACAAAAACCTGGGGAGGGGGCTTTGGAATGGTGAATATGGTTAATCCTTGCAAAAATGATTCAGGCTTCTTTAAACACCATAAGTCTGATGAAATTTTAATTGTAATTGTTGTAATAAATGTGATTGCTTAACACAGTGCCTGACACATAGTAAGTACAATATAAATGTTTGTTATTACTACTGCTGCTGCTGCTGCTACTGCAGCTGCTGTTATGAATTCAACCTCTTATATAACCACCATAGAATAAACGTCTGATATAATGTGGTTTGTCCTTAAGGTACTTGTCTCTTGATAACAACATTAAGTCCCACCATTTATGAAATGGTACATAGCATTTGAGTGGGGAAATAACTGCACATTGAATTTAATTAATTGAGTATTAATAGGTGCTACTTTACCATGACCAACCATCATCACCCATTGAATTTCAACTATAGGTGCTACTTTACCATGACCAACCATCAGCCATTGAATTTCAACTAAGTAATACAAAATAAACTAGAAATCATTACTCATTTTTCTAGCACTATTAAGAAGAATCTATGAGATTTGCCTTTAGTTCTGAAAGCATCCTGGATTCCATAAACAGTCCTTTCCCCTGTATTCTACACTTGTGGAGTCATTACAGTTCTGAGTTTCCTATGTCACACTATGGCATAGCTTAGAGTGATAATGGTACAATTATGTTTTGCTATAGGTTTGACCTAGATTTGGCTTATGTCTATCTACTCTGTCACTGCATAGGGGATAGATGAACTAACTGAACGACACAGCTTTCTTAAGGTGTCATATTGGGGGGAAAGGAAGAATCTGGGTCAACACCTTCAGAGATTGTCACATTATATGATTCAAGAACATACAGCATTACCAGAAGAACATTGGTGGAATATGCTACAGTGGAGTCAGAGGATTTAGGCTTAAATTTCACCTCTGATAATTACTATCGAGGTGACCTCAGGCAAGTCACTTAACCACCATGGAGCCCAGTTTCTTCATCTCTAATATGAGGGGTCTGGACTAAATGACCTAGCTCTAAAGTTTTGATGCTTTTAATTTTTAATGAGTGTTAAAAAGAGGATTTTCATTTCATTTCATGCTTGGGATCATTAAAAATACTGTACAACTTTCCAATGGCAATTGATCCATTTTTCCTTCTTCTATTTGATTCTGGGCTCAATTCATTGTCTATCTGAAATCTCTGTCCAAGATTGACTGATCAGTCCCATGCATCAATCACTCATATATATAGTCTTGAGTAAGGGAGTCTTTATCTCTCTCTGTCTCATATATATATATATATATATATATATATATATATATATATATACACACACACACATATTATACATACATGTATGCATACACATATGTATGTGTGTATACACATACGTATATGACAAAAATCACTTTAGGATGGGCTACCTAAATTTCCTTAACCTCTGTTTACTAGGAACCTGATAGGATCATATTGCTACCCATAGCTCCCTTTGCTCAAAGTTCAGGCCTCAATTCTATCCTCATCCCAGACTTGGGAAAATCTACTTAACCTTCCTCCTAAGACCTCACCTTTGAAATGTAGATCATGATTCCTACTCCCTGATTACCTCCCAGGGATTTATGAACGATAAAAAAATGTTATTTTTAAAGCACATGGAGTTCCTTAGAGAAAAAGGTGCTATATAAATGCAAGATATTTCTGCAACTTGTAAAATGTATTGAAAAGATAAAAATGTAACCCTGCAGGCACTCAATAAATATTTGTTGCTGATGGTTATAGTAAGTGATAAATCACTCCATTTCCAGGACTTAAATCAGGTAAATTCTCTTAGTAATCCTAATCTGGCTAACTATATTTGATGGACAAGCATATGGGACTGAGAAGTAAAACACTTAGAGAGGATTTTTCAGGTATGCTTTATGTATTTAAAAAAACCTCTTTAGTTTGAGTTGTTCATTTGAAGTTCTCTTTGATATAATAAATGTGTATTATGTTGTAGTGTAGTTTATTGGCATTAAATATAATTTAAAGCTGTCCCTCACATTGGGTATAGAAATGTACCTTTTAACCTGGAATAGTAAATAAGTATTGGCTTTGGAGATAGGAAGGCCTGTATTTGAATCCTGTTGCAGATGCTCACTCTGTGATCCTGAGCAAGTATAATGGCAATGTAAATTTGTAAGATCTTCCCTGCGCCTAGGCTAAAGTGCACCTGGAGCCTGGGGTGGGAGGCTTGTTTTTCAGTAGATACTTCTTGATAGGCCAGTGAGTCAATAAGGTTGTTAGATTCTCTGAGCCAGGAGAAGGCTGTATAAACCCTGATGTGTAGCTTTGTTTTGGGGCTCACTTTGAGAAGTGTTCTGTGATTTGATATGGATTCTGGGAAGCCGTTGTCCAGAGGCCCCTGGCTTTGAAAAACCCAGATGTTGATTTGGTATGGATGTAATGGTTGGACAGTCTGGAAATCTGTCTACTTGATCTGTTTCTCTGACTTGATAATTCTGTCTGTGTATTCTGAAGTTCGGGGTGCTGAACTTTTTCCCCTGAACGAGGTAAACGATACATGTTTGACTAATTAAAGTAAGCTTGTTAACCCATTTTGAGTTGCTTTCCTTTAACAAAGCAGATCCGAGAACCTGTGGTGGCAGCGACCCTGGGGAGGCTTGGGGTGCTTGCTGCCACAGCAAGTCAGTTAACCTCTCTCTAAGTAGCAGTGGTCTCAAGTGGGCAGTGGTATTAGACTCAGAAATCTGACCACCATATACTGCGTAAGGATCCTTTTGGCCCTTATTGCTTTGCAAAATTACATATTAACATTATATATATAGTGTTTTTTCAAAAAATTTTCCCAATGGCATTTTAATCTGTTTCATTGGACACTCTGTAAGGGGTTATACAACTTAAGAGTAGCAGGTTTGACACCTCTGGTCTCGTCTGTAAAATGATGGTGATAGCCAACACTCTCCACAGGTTGTTGTGAATATCAAATGAGATATATGTAAAGCAAATCTTCAGCCACTATATAAGTGCAAGTTATAGGATTATTTCAAAACCTAGAGAATACACATGAATAAAGATTGCATTCACTGATTCAAGGAATAGTAGGAACATATCCAGATTCTTCGCAAACATAAATTTCTTCTTTTAAGAATTGATATATTAAATTAGCATTTCACCAAATCACATTTTCTCTTTTAAAAATATTAATTGATTCTTTTTTAGTTCTAATAATGAAATGATGGAGGCAATGTGGGACAGTGGCTAAAGGGTGCTGGACTAGTAGTTAGAATTGGCTTGTGTTCAAGGCCTACAACTGACAGTATGTCATAACCTCTGTATGACCATGAGCAAGTCACTTAGTACCAGACTGCCTACAACCAGGCAACTGTATATGACTATTCTTTGCAGAGTTGTTACAGTCTGTGTTGAAAGAGGTAGTTTCCAGCCTTGGATCCCTACATAAATGAGATTAGTCCATCGGTTAGTCAATAAACATTGTATGAAAGTCATCGAACTGGTGGGCGCCATGCTAAATACTGGATATGCAAAGAAAGGAAGGAAAAAAAATTATAATCTTCCTCCTTAAGGAGCTCCTGTTCTAATAGGAGAGACAATAAGCAAGCAACTTCTTGGAGTCAGGAGGACCTGGATTCCAGTCTGGCCTCACATATTTACCAGCTGTGTGTCCTTGGACAAGTCATTTAAACCTCCGTTTGCCTCAGTTCCCTCATCTGTAAAAGGGGGATAATAATAGAACCTACCTCACAGGGTTGTTGTGAAGATCTGGTGAGATAATGTGTATAAAGTACTTAGCACAGTTACTGACACATAGTAATTATTCTATAAATGTTAGTTATTATTAATATTAAGTAAATTAAATAAGATACATACAGAGAATGGGAGGAAATCTCAGAAGGAAGTCACTAGCAGTGATGGAGGAAGGAGTGGAGATGGGAAAGGCCTTGTGCAGAAGGCGAAATATGAACTAAGATTTGAAGGAAACCAGGAAAGCCAAGAGATGGAAGTGAGGAGAGAGAACATTTTAAGCATTGGGACATTCAGTGAGAAGATGTGGTGAAGGGAGATGGGAATGTCATGTGCATGGAACAATGATGATGATGATGATGATGATGATGATGATGATGATGATGAGGTGAACTCATGTTAACCTCAGAGCAACAAAAGAAAGAAAAATGCAGTCCCCACTAGATAATAACAACTCACAGTCCCCACATCTGGGCAGAGCCTCCCTAGAACTTCAGGTGGAATTTTTCAGGTATATAGATACCTCTCAGACAATAGGAGAGCAGCTGATAAATGTGAGATAATGGCTCACTAAGTAAATGTACTAATTAAAAATATACATTAGC
The DNA here is from genome assembly GCF_028583685.1 of Petaurus breviceps papuanus. NCBI lineage: Eukaryota > Metazoa > Chordata > Mammalia > Diprotodontia > Petauridae > Petaurus > Petaurus breviceps. Next base: position 24,512,621 of record NW_027185712.1, read on the forward strand.
CTGAAAGAGTTCCTGCATCAAGCCCAGTCTTCTTAATGCAGAAATCACTCTGTGGCTATGATGGCTAGGCTCTGGAAAGACATTAATTCTTTCAGTCCACTGAAGCACCATTTATAAATTGACTGCTCTGGTGCCCTAAATGGTACCCTGGGAGTCATTGGGACAATTTGGTGCATTAACTCTTTCAAGCCACTAGGGTACCATTTACATGGATTATGTTTAGCTGAATAAATTAATGGACCTATTGGCTTCCATGTGTCACCTCCTTTCAGTGTTACAGACTCTCCTCTATTACATTTGTTTCTAAAAGTGTGTTTACTAAAATGTCTCTGGTTTGAAAAACACAGTATGCATAGCATTTGACATAATAGAACAGGAATATATTCTATGAAAGATAAAGTAAAAGCAAAATAGCCAATGAATTTTCAGCTGTTACCAACACCCCCAGGATGGACACCTTACAAGCAGGTTCAAAATATCAATTTCATAAGAACAACATGGGAAACACACCACTAGAGAGCAGTTCATACGGGGGAGATAGTGTTTTGAGAACTATAGGCTAGATATGAATCCATAGCCTGATAGGAGTAATTACAAGCTGCTGGTGGCGCAGTGCTTAGGCCTGGAGTCAGGAAGACCTGAGTTCACATCTGACCTCATACACTTACTAGCTTTGTGACTTCAGGCAAGTCACTTATGTTTGTCTCATTTTCCTCAGCTGAAAAAAGAAGATAATAACAGCACCTACCTCAAAGGCTTGTTGTGAAGATCATATGAGATAATATCTGCAAAAAATACTTAACACAATGCCTGAAATACAACAGATTCTATATAAATACTTATTCCCTTCCCTGTCAATAAACAGTTATATAGCACTTTAAAGTTTGCAAAGTATTTTCTTTTGTTTAATCTCATTTGTGCATCATAACAACTCTGTGAGGTAGGAACCACAGATAGTATTCTATTCATTTACAGAAGATGAAACTGAGCCTCAGCCAAGCTACTTGTTCATGGTCACATAGATGGATCAGATGCAGGATTCATACACAATCCATTATTTGATTGCTTATACTATGCTGTCTTTAAAAACTCATGTGCTCTTAAGCTACATTGTCAGAAATAGAATGATCCTGTCGGTCAGGGTCAGACCATATCAATAGTATGAAGTACATTTTTGGGTGACACATTGGAGGGTGTCTAGAGTAGCCAAGATGAGTCAATGGAATGAAATGAGAATGTTCTTAAGGAGAGAAGATGTAGTAGGAAAATAATTGCAATCTTCAAATATTTGAAGAAAGGAGAGTTATGGAGAAGAGAGATTAATTCTACAGTCAGAAAGATTTGAGTTCATATCTGTCCCCTTACTAGCTGTGTGACCCTGGACAAGTCACTTAACCTCTGTTTGCCTTGGTTTCCTTAACTATAAAATGAAAATTATAATAACACCTGCCTCTCAATGAGGTTGTGGTGAGGATAGAATGAGATATTTGTAAAGCACTTAGCACAGTTTCTGACACATAGTAGGTGCTGTTTAAGTCCTCATTTCCTCTCTTGCCTCCCCCCCCCTCAACTATTCTGCTTAACTCCAAGGTGAGAAGTTGCAGGAAGAAACATTTCTGCCTCCAAAAGCATCCTAACAACTGCAGGTATCCAAAATATAAACAGGCTATCTCAGGAAGTAGTGAGTTCCCCATCACTGACATTCTTCAAGCAAAGGCTAGATGACTGTTAGGGGTTTTGTACAAGGGATTACTATTCAGATCCAGGTTGGATCAGAAAGCTTCTGAGACTTTCTCCAACTTTTGAAACTTTCTTTAATTCTCAGAAGTGAAGTATGACAATGAATTCATTAACTCTTTAAGCTGCAGAGATTAATCTGTTAAGAAATCCTTTCTTCCACAGCATTAAATAGTCCCCTCATGGCCTGAAAGAATTGATGAGTTTCCAACAGTAAGCAATCAAATTTCTTCCTACTGGTAGGAGTGGGCATATAGCTCTGAAATTGAATTCCATGCACACTTATGATGACTAACTTAGTGAATCATGTCAAATTTTAAACTTTATTTTATTTTATTTTTTATCAGCCACTGTATAATTGAAAGTGGGGGGAGGGAGGATGCCCAACTGACATCCTGCCCCAGGCGTCAGCCTGTCTTGCTACAGCCTTGCCTACCAAGACAGATGTCAAAAAGGAGTGTGACTTCCAAAAGAAACAGTGCCATTCTACCCTGTCAAAACTTTTCAGTACTCTAATTCTGTCAGATTTCTCTATTTCCCCTATCACCCAATATTTTCAATGGAAAATAAACATCACACCAAATAAATAAGTGAAGGAAAAATGTACTTATTTTCCCAAAGAGTGTGACCCTCAAATTTCCCCCAGAAATTCACACCTCTAGATAATTAGCTTGGAATCATTAATGGACAAGTGTAGAAATGTCTCATTTAAGCATGTCCTCAACTTAATAAACTATGGTAGAAATAAAAACATCAACTTAAAAAAGTCAAATGAATCATCCACCAATATATTCTAATGAGATTCAAGAATTTGTCACTGTCACTCTAAAATAACTAAAATTATTTCCTAACATGAACAAAGTTTTTTTTTTCCCTGAGTATGCTGTCCACTGTCATATAATATGCATGGTACTTGTACATGTAGCACCTAGAAGCAGATCTAGCATTAGAAATGGAAGTTTTCAATTTGAAAAATCAGTATCTACTATGCTGTTTCTACATTAACTTTTAAAAAAATATATATTTCATATCCTATAGCTTAACGCATTGAAACAAGATTTATTTTTTAATTGTATATTTGCAATGTGTTGGAATGAATATGCAGAACCTTAATTTAAAGTTTTATTGATTGTTCCTAACCTCAAAATCCTTTTTCTAAAACATTGAAGAGAAGAGCTCATGGCAGAGGTGGGAGACTATGGGTATTGAAATCATACTTGCTGTCACATGGAACTGGTGTTTTCTGATGAACTACTTTCTTTTTCTTCTTTTAAAAAAAATCATTATAAGGGAAGTTTTGCTGCTTAGAGTTACAAGCAAGTCTATATTCAAAATGAATGTTAGGTAAAAGCAGAAAGCATCAATTAAAATATTTCAAGGATAGAGAGAAACCTAAAATATACAAAAAAACAATGGGGGGAACTAGCAGTAGAATTGAGGTTTTAGATTTTTGGTTTAACTAGTCAGAAAGTTGATAATAGCATTAGATCATGAATCTGGATTTTATTCCTAGATCCTAATGTAATTACAGGCATAGCTCATTTTAAACAAATCCAGATTTAAATGAAAGATAAATCATAGTTGATAATTTGCCTTCTAAACTATTCATAATAGCATTGCAATATATAATAAGCTCCCCTAATCCTTTTTAATACATTTCATTTACAGAAATTAAATTTAATTGCAACTTATCAAGGAAATATACATCAACGATAAGGCATTTATTAAATGCTTACTATGTACAGTCAGAGCAGTAAGGGATGGAGTTAAAAAGATAAGAAAACAAGAAGATCCATAACCTCATGGAGCTTATATTCTAATGGTGGGAAGACAATACACAAAGGGGAGCTCGATAGAGTCATGTTGGTATGTTTTGGACGAAGCCAGAAGTAACATTCCTTTTCATGGTATCATACAAGATAAAGTTAAAAAAAAAGTCACCTACCAGAAACCATTGTAGTTTCAAGTTAGGGATGGAGTGAGGAGAAGGGAATCTATGGCCAGAGTTCAGGTGATATGGAATGGGAGTGGAGGGGAATAAGATACAGTACATAAAGCCAAGTACACCTAATATAACACTAAGGGAAAAATTAATTGGTGACAGTGATGAAGGAGTTAAAAAACTTCCTCTCCTATTTTGGATATTTTATTTCACAATGGTATTTCTGAGTGGGTGAAAAATGCTCTACTCTCCCCTCCATTTGTTTTTTGTTACAGGAAAAGGTTTGCTGCATTTTGTTGTTGTTGAGTTGTTTCTCAGTCATATCTGACTCTTCATGACCCCATTTGGGATTTTCTTGATAAAGATACTAGGGTAATTTGCCATTTTCTTCTCCAGCTCATTTTACGGATGAAGAAACTGAGACTAGCAGTGTTAAGTGACTTGCCCAGGGTAACAAACCTAGTAAGTGTATGAAGACAGATTTGAATGTAAGAAGATGAGTCTTCCTGACTCTAGGTCTGGCACTCTATCCACTGTGCCAACTAGCTGCCCCTTTGCTGGTTAGAGGAGGAAAGCAGAAATATATTCAGAAATAAATGTGATAGAAAAAAACATCAATTAAAAACATTCAAGAGAGGAACAAAGTTTTAAAACAAACAGAAATTTTAAAAAGGAGAAGAAACTATTTAGCTATGTTTAGCAAAAAAGGGTATATAAATATATATATATATTTTTTTTTTAAATAAGCAATTGGGGTTAAGTAAATTGCTCAAGGTTACACGGCCAGGTGTTTCTGGGTTGGTGCTAAGTGTCTGAGCCCGGGATTCGATCTCCAGGTCTTCTCAACACTGGAGCCGGTGCTCTTACTCGCTGTGCTACCTGGCCGCCCCAAAAGGGTATATTTTTAATTTTTATTTCTCCCTCACTTTTTTTCTCTCATCCTCTTTTCTGCCTCTTCATTTCTCCTCCTCTTTCCCTTCCATACCCAAAGAAATAGGTGAAGAGTGAAGGTCAGAACTGCCTCAGGACAGGGACATTCCAGGCACTGATCATGCAGATGTTTGCAACTTACATTTCCTATACAGAATGAGGAACACCTGCCTTTCCCTGCTGGTAGGGTTGTAAAGAATTATGACATTGTAGATAGGAGACTGGATTCAAAGCCAGGAAGATAGACATTCTAATACTATCTCAGACATTCAAGTAGCTGGGTGACCATTTAACCTTTTTGAGTCTGAGTTTCCTCATTTAAAAATGGGATAGTAAGGGTAACAAAAGCTATAGTTGTGAGGTATAAGAGAAATTGTGTCAACAAATTCCTTTGTAAACTTTTAAGTGTAATAGTATTATTATTGTAAGCATTTCTTGGATCAGAATGGCTTTATAAGCACAGAATGGCTTTATAAGCTTTATAAGATTAACTATGAAAACCTTAAATAGGGTGTCCTTAACTAAACAACTTTAATTGAAGCAGTCTTAAAATAGTTCCCCTTTCCTCTTGTGGCCTTAATGAAGGTAACTTTAATTAAGGTACTTTAAAATCTAGCAGAGCTCAATGAGTAATATTCAATTTGCTCCAAATATAATTTAAGCATCTTTGATGTTACTTTCCAAAATATGTCTTTTTGGTTCAATAGTCAGAAAATCCACAGTCCATGAGAATATACAAAAGCAAAAATGACACAACTCATGAGTGTGGAAAAATGGAGTCTGAGAAAGGAAATAGTGGTTGTCTATAAACCATGCATAATATGAATAGGGTAACCATGAACATGAAATAAAGAAGCACTTGAAAGAGGCAACTTTATGACAAATACAAGGATGTACTTTTTGCAAATGGGTAATAAATGTATGGAAATGTAGTAGTAGTAGCAGTAGTAGTGGTTGTAGTGGTAGTGGTAGTAGTAGTAGTGGTGGTAGTAGTAGTGCTGGTGGTAGTGGTAGTGGTTGTAGTTGTAGTGGTAGTAGTAGTAGTGGTTGTAGTGGTAGTGGTAGTAGTGGTAGTAGTAGTGGTGGTGGTAGTAATAGTGCTGGTGGTAGTGGTAGTAGTTGTTAATGTTGTTGTAGTTGTAGTGGTAGATGGAAACATGTTGATGGGTATAGCACTAGGCTTCGAGTTAGAAAGACCTGGAATCAAATGTACACTTGACTTTTAATGACTGTGTAACCCTGACCACATTACTTCTTGTTTGTCAGCCTAAACCTCCTAGGATTTAGCTGTTTTCTTAGACTAGATTGGGAAAGGGTTATCAAATATCAAATCCTTCACATTTTTGTGTTACTATAAAAAGTGATAAAGGTACACAATATAAATAAACTCAAAATGCTTGAATGAATCTATGGGTGGTAGGGGATATGATAGGGAACCCAAAGTGTATGAAATACATTCTTAACCACCAAAAGTTACTACCATGGATGACAAATATGGCATCCTGACTGCAAATTGTCCCTGAGCACTTTTGTCAGAAATATAACACAAGAATTGATCATAGGATCATACATGTAGAGTATACGAAGGTGTAATGGTAATGTAATTTGACCCCTTTGTATTGGCAAGTAAACAGGTACTTATCACTTAGGAATTGATCAAGTCTCTGTGAAAGAAACAGAAGGTTTGAACCCCTGTTCCTGATGTAACAGGGAGGGGTTGGCTGAAACAGGAAGTAGCTAATGCTGTATATATAAGAAAAGCCCCAGAGAGAAACAGTCAGAATTTCTTGGGACAAGAATCTGGTGGCATAAGCTGTTCTGAAGAGGAGCCCAGGAGCCCCCTTCCCCCAGGCTGGATAAGGTGATTCTGATTTTTTGAATGAGCTGCAGAAGACTGAGGAAGCATGACCCAGGTGCAGCGACTTTGTCTGTGGTTTGTTTGAATCTTGAATTCCCTGGAGCAGAAATTGTGAAGGATTTGAGATGGACTGGACCCTGTGAACTTCAGTATGGAGCAGGACCTACCCAGAGAGCTGGACAGGGAACTTGGAGCTGTCTGCCATTAAACCCAGGTCACAGCATGGTGAATCCAGGAAGAATCTGGGACCATGAAAGGGGATCCAGGGAATCTGAGAACCGGCCCCAAGTCAAGATGAAAAGATCTCTCTGTAGGTACTAAGTAATGGTGAAATTGTAGTTTACTAGGGGTGAGGGGATTGTGTATTTTCTAATGATTGTACTTAGTGATTAATGATATTTGGTAACTGATTGATGAATAAGTGACTGATTGAGTTAATTTAGTGTGCCTCATGAGTGGAAGACTTTGACTATTGTACTTTGAGATGATCCTTCTTTGTTCTAGATATTGTGACCACTTTGGTGAAAACTATGTGGCCATTTTAGTGATAAATCATTGTGAATGCTCTACTTTGATTTACTGTGAATGGTTTGCCTTGATTTGCTATGTAAGAGAGTGTTCACTATACCGTGTAATCAGAACCTTAAAAGCTGTTCACAGTAGCATTCTTCTGGAAAGCTGCTCATGCATGGTGTTACAGAAGGATCTTTAAAGTTCATTTAACCCAAGCTCTTCATTTTATAGATGAGGAAACTGGGACATTGTGGGGAGGGGGGGGGATTGTGCAAGATGACAAAGGCATTAAATGGCTAAACTAAAATTTGACCAGTTCCTTGAACTCCAAATGTACCTCTCCTTTCATTGTTCCACATTAGCTGCCCCACCAGTGTTGCCTTTATTATGCCTTTAAATTTCTATATAAATTCTGAATATCTTCAGAGAAAATTTAAGTATCTTTTACATGTGCAGAAGAAAATATAAGTTCTTTGAGGCTGCTAAGAACCTTGGATCTAGCACCTGACTAAAGACTTAGTAGTCATTCAATAAATACTTGTTGGATAGATAGATAGATAGATAGATAGATAGATAGATAGATAGATAGAT
>NW_027185712.1:24520201-24536657 GCF_028583685.1 Petaurus breviceps papuanus
GATAGATAGATAGATAGATAGATAGATAGATAGATAGATAGATAGATAGATAGATAGATGGATGGATATCCAATATATATTTCATATATTTTTTCTAGTCTCCAACATCATCTTTCTTAAAGAAAAGAAATTGTGTGCACTTGCTACCATAAATCAACAGGCTGAATCAAGAAGCTAATAGTAGCAAGTAATCAAAGACATAAGTTTTCAAATCATAAAAATGTGATTAAAAATAACTCCATGCTGTTTTACAAAGCTCTTTCTGTCAGTTAGCGTCCAATTTGGTAGAAGATTTTGGTCCTGAGGGAGATATAAAATTTGTTGTTATTGTCATTGCTGAGTTGTTTTTCAGTCTTGTCTGACTGTCTGTGACCCAATTTGGGGTTTTCTTGGCAAAGATAGGAAACGGCTTTTCCATTTCCTTCTCCAGCTCATTTCATAGGTGAGGAAACTGAAGCAAACATGAGGCAGTAACTTGCCCAGGGTTACATAGGTAGTAAGTGTCTGAGGTTGGATTTGAACTTAGGAAGATGAGTCTTCCTCACTCCAGGAAGTCTTCCTTCCACTCACTTCCACTCCACAGTGCCACCTAGATTCACTCAGGATCTGGTATGAAGCTAAAAGACAAACACAGGTAACTGTAATACACAACATTCTAAGAGATGTTAAAGAGTTGAAAGGAGGGAGGGCTAGTTACTAAACTGATTGATTATGAAATGCCAGGTGGAAATGGTGAGTCAAAGCTAATTCCATGGTTGTGGACATGGGAGACTAAATTAATACTGTTGTGAAAGACAGAAAGAGTCAAGTTACAAGTAGAAATAAGTTTTAGGGGGAGATATAGTTAGCTCCATTTAGGATATATTGATCTTGAGATTACAGGAGGAAATGTATGTAGAATATCCTAGAGACAGCTGAAGATGTGAGTCTGGAGTTCAGAAGAGAAGTGATTAATAATGTGAATAAATTAAATATTTTAGTTACTTCTAGAATCCATGAATTTGTTCAACCCAAGGTTTCAAGGGTATTCATAGTAGATAGTAGAGGAGGAAACAAAGAAGAATGGCTCCTCTATGTTTATGTGTTCTTCTTTTGATAGATTGAATTCCATTTCCAAGGAACGCTTGGTTATCACTCCTATGTAGGCCTCTTCTTCCTCTTCTGCTTTCCTACTTCTCTACTTTCCTTTTTCCTTCACTTCATTCTGTTCTTCCATCCTCACTCAAAGTGCTTTAAAGAGACATGTGAGAAGTGTTGTTAGTACTGTGGGACATAATCAGAGATGAAAGGGGACAACTTTTTATCTACACCTCTAACATTGGTGCAACCATTTGGTGATGACCCATTTCATCACTATGTAGCCATTATGATGGAAGGGGGAAAAAGTTAAAAACCATAAAAAAGTTTAATAAGATGCTGTCATTGTGTCCAAATAGTTATTTACCCAGATAAGCAACTCTGTAAGCATGTGTATCTTAACTTTAAACCATGTCTCCATGGATAATTAGCTCTTTAACCACATCTCTATTCTGGTCACTCAAGAGCTGTAGGGAACAATGCAACTGAGGATACTTGGCCTTAAAGTAAAAATAACACTCTCATTGAATGGCTTTGCTGAATCCATCATTAAAATGCACCACTCATCAACAGATACACAAGTCAATTTATAAGTGAAAAGAGTAGCTGTTCATTTGAGAATAAACACAAGGACAGAAGGAATTAGAGCAACTCTGCTAAAATTGAAACAGAGAAATTACTGTAGATAGAAGAACAGTGGCAAATTATGCCATTTGTATTTTCAGACATGGGCTTGCAAAGACCTGTGCAGAATTTTAATTTTGGAATAACATATGAAAATTTATTTCAGTTTTTCCCATCTGCAAAATAAAGAAATGGACTGTCTCTTTTATGATAATGTAATGCTGCTGATCCACTATCATTGGGACATATGCTTTGAGGTTCACCCCGATCGATCCCTAACTAAGCTTCCCATGGACTTTCATCATTGTTCTGTTTTTGATGAGTGGAAAGAATTTGAAAAATATCTGGCCAGAGCAGGGAGATGGGATGGAATTTGTGGTCCTGAGGAAGAGTTATTTGTTGGAAGGGAAGGGGCATGTGGAAGGGAAGGGTGGTTCATGAAGATTTTATCTGAAACTTGAAGAAAGCCAGAAAGCTGAAAAGTCATGGGAGAAGATAGAAAGCAGCCTAGAAAACAGTAAGGGACATCCAGGGTAAATGCATTGAGCTGGGAGATGGAATGTCCTGAACGAAGAATCAGAAATAGATTGGTGTTGCTGGCTTGTAGACTATGTATAAGGGAGGAAAGTGTAACAAGAATTTAAAGGAAAGGTTGAAAGATACCTAGTTCTAAATGGTTTTAAATGCTAAAAAATATTGAATTTAATACTGGAGGTAAAAGGGAACCACTGGAGGTTAATGAGGAGGAACATAGGCTGACCTGTGCTTTTGGCAAGGCACTTTGGCAGCTGAGTAAAAAATGGATTGAAGTGAGCAAACACTTGAGGCAGGGAGACCAATTAGAAGGCTACTAAAATAAATGGAATGTGATGATACTGTGTGATGGTAGTGATTGTGTATGTAGAGAGAAGGGGAGGTGTACAAGAGATTTTGTGAAGATAAAAATGACAGAATTTGACAACAGATAATATATGTGGGAAGAATGTGAGTAAAAAGTTGAAAATAATGCTGAGATTGTCATTCTGGGTGAATGAGAGGCAAGTGGTACCCTTGACAAGAGAAAGAAAGTTGGAAAGGAAGGAGTAAACAACCAATGCTTTAACAAAAGCAACTCAATAGTTATTACTGCCCAGTGAATAATGACTGTTTAACCAAATCTTACTGTTTAAAAATATACAAGCTTTTATGTAACTGAATTCAACAATAAAGGCTATTGGGATGTAGGTATAGTCATAGGAATTATGCTAGCCTAGAAATGAACAAAACAATTGTGCCATAAGAGGTGAAGTTCCAGTGAAACCTAGGAAGACCTGTGTGAACTGATGCAGAGTCAAGAGAATAATTTATATAATAACAACATTATAAAGACAAACAACTTTGAAAGACTTGAGAATTCTGGTCATTGCAATGGCCACTCCTAATTACAGAGAGCCAATGATGAAACATGCTACCCAGCTTGGGACAGAGAAGTAACGGACTCAAGATGCAGATTGAAACGCATGGATTTTTTTGCCATGGCCAATGTGGGGTTTTGTTTGACCATGAATGTTTGTTACAAGGGTTTCTTTCTTTTTTCAGTTTTTTTCCAATGAGAGTGAGAGAAAAGACAGGGGAAATAAATGTTTGTTAATTTAAAATATATATATTTTAGAAGAAGGAAACCTTTTTCAATTATTGTTATATACCCTCATCCAAAAAAATCCCTGGGCACCCAGACTCTGATCAGCCTGGTTGAGTGGGAAGAATTGGAGTCTCCAATCACAAACCTTCAAGAACTACTAACCCTCAGCATCTGTCCTACCCCTACTTCTCTGGCTTCCAGACCACTGTTCACTATCATCTTACTTGCTACTGCTTAGTAATTCTCGACTTTTCTATTGTTCTCCAGCTGAATTCTCTATATGTATTATCTCCTCCAATTAGATTGTGAGCTCTTTGAGAAAATGGTCTTGTTGGGGACAGCTAGGTGGTGCAGTGAATAGAGCACCAGCCATGGAGTCAGGAGGACCTGAGTTCAAATCTGGCCTCAGACACAACACACAAAAACTATCCATGTGACTTTGGGCAAGTCACTAACCCCAATTGCCCTACCTTCCCCCCTCCAAAAAGGAAAAAAAAAGAAAAGAGAATAAGGTCTTGTCTGTGTCTCCTTTTTATTCCTACTTGTATCCCCTTTATTTACTTAGCACAGCACTTGGAACAGAGCAATAAATGTTTTGTTTTGGCTTGGTGTTTTTCATTCATTCAAGTAATGCTCAGCAGAACTTTCACTATGGGATGACAATGGGATTAAAGAAGAAAGAGGAAGTCTAACATGTTTTTGAAAGAAGAATATCAGAGAAAGTTGAAAATGGCATATTGAATTCATGAAATAACAAGGACTCACATAAAAATAGGTATACTCTATCCATTAGATTATAATATAAACAAACATGTGGAGAATATTTTTTTTTACTTATCAAAGAGAAAATAGGATACATTTTTCTAAAAGTTCATGACTCTTCCTAAAAGGTAGCTCATCCATTCTACTGTGTTAAAGGATCTCCATTTATCTAACCAATGTTTTGGTTCCTTCTATAACATAGCTGTGCAGGAGTATAATTAAAGCTACATGAGTTGCTGAAGAATTGACTAAGGCATTGATCAATCCACAGACTTCTCACTGCTTCTCACATAGCTTTAGTCCATTAGCCACTTAATGCTTTCCCTCATAGAGTGAGAGTTACATACAAAAAAAAAAAAAAAGCATTGCAGCCTGTATTCCTAAGTGAAGATGCTAAGAGGCTTTGATGAAATTTATTAATTGGTATTGAGTTTGCTGGAGTTGAGATTAAAATCTATTAGATGTTTTGCATACATTATGTGTGTATTAAGTTAGAAAGATAACTACCTAGATGCAAGCAGAGTTTGATCCTGAGATTTTGAACAAACACTCCTGCATCCATGTCAGAATGAGGTTTTGTGAAAGAACACAGAGGAATTGTTAGGCTATTGTACAACTATTGTATTTATTTTCTCTTTGGAAGTTAACTCTTAGCTCAGTCTTTGTGTTGTGGCCTGAATGTGTGGTTATCTAGGGAAATCTTACGAGAAAATTATTGTCATTGTTTATTAATAATTATGATGATATTTACGTTTATTTGTCAACATTGCCTTGCACTTGTCTTTTCTTTCTTTTTAAAAAATTCTTCATTAAATATTTCATAGAACATGACAGATCAACAGGCTTGTTTATCTTTCTAAAATAAATATGCTGTAATGGAAATAACTTGATTCTGGCCATATGTAATGCAGCACCAGTAACAATATTTTATATTTGTACTCTTCTTTATGAAGCATTTGTCAATACATTGTCTCATCCGATTTTAACAATCCCATCTGGAATAAGACATTTGTGTACCCATTTGTGACAGGTTTGAAAATCGCTTCCTCATCAGGTAAATGCCCGGTAGGAACTTCATGCCTTGGCTCTATCTAATATGTATTCTTTGACTTAGCACAAAATTAATGCTACAGGAAATGGAGTTTTCTATCATTAAATAGCTTGTGCATTTTAAAAATGTGTTTTTTAAAGTCCTTTAAAAAAGTCCTATACTTAGCTCTATTTCTCTGTTCACAACAATCTTATGAGGTTGACAAATAAGGTATTATTACCTCCCTGGTATGGTTGAAAAATTTGAGAAAGAAAAGTAAAATGATGTGCTTGAAGTCATGAAGCTAGTAAATGGCAGAACCAGTACTCAATTAGGATTCTTAACCTATGTCCAATGTTCTTTCCACCACATCATACTTATATGTCTCCCGTTCATGGGCTCAATCCCTACTTTCCCATTCAGACTTTTAGAGTCTTCTGTGATAGAAAGTGAGGGTTCCAAATAGCAGTGAAAGCTCCTTAAACAGGAACTTCAGGGAAGATAGGTGGCAGAAGCATTATAGAATGAGGAGGGGATGAATTGGAATTCAAAACAAGTGACTGTTAATAAGCCATGAATTCTTATCATGTGTCAATGATACATCTATCAAAACATACTTCAGTGTGGGAGATCACTAGAAATGACAGAAAAGTTTGCATAAATACCTATGATATAAATACATCCAATATGAAACACTAAATATAGCCATCTATTTGTGTATCTGTGGATACATATGTGTATGTGCTTGTTATATTCCTGAATTTTGTGAGGGGACTCATTATGTAAGACATAAAAGAGTTAGATGTATGTATAATAATATATGCTAAGCCATGTAGCTACCCTCCCCCCACCAATATGTGTACTATGTATTAATAACTATATATAACTAATTAATTAATTAATATATATACACATTAATTAATTGTATATATTATATATAATTAATGTATTAATTAATATATAACAAATTAATTAATTAATAAATATATATAACTAATAACCAGCCAATAGCTGAACCATCCCCCCTTTTATCCTCTCATTCAATCAAAATGCCCCAAGTCTTCACTGTGAAGATTTAGAAATGGAAAGAAGATATGGAACCCAACTTCCTCAGCAGTTAAATTGCTGCAAAGTCCAAAGTGAAGACTGAGTGCTTGGAAACCCTTGTTAGATTTCCAGAAACTGGCCCTCTCAAGTATAAATTCACAAACACTGAGTCATTATGCACACTCTCTTTCCTCGTGGAGCCCTCATATGTTTGTGTTAGTGAGATCCACAGAGAAGTTCTTCTTGAAGGACCAAAAAGAGAGGTATACCTCATTTTAATGATATTTTGCTGACTTAAAAGTGAGCCAAAGGCACTTGCCTATCACTTGTGTGACTTTAGGCAAGTCACAAACTCTCTAGGCCTCAGCTGCCTCATCTGTAACATTAGGAGGCTAGATTAAATGACGTCTGAGGGCTCTTCCAGCTTTAAGCCTGTAATTCTGTGATTTTATCAGAGTGTACATATATGTATTTCTGTGATGAAGAGAAGCACTATATTTTACAGATATAAAGAATTAAGAATTAGGGAGGACTAATCACTTGACTCACCTTGGAAAAAGCTAAGCATGATGCCTTCTTGTTGCAATGCAATAATAGCTTCTCTTGCCAACATAAAGCAGAGGATGAAAACAGGTGTTCTATCAAGGGCTCAGTCAATCTTAAGATCCACTGGACTAGGAAATAGATGACTAGACTGCCAGTGCTCTGAGTTTATTACTGGCTTGCCAAGTGACCTTAGACAAACCACTTACCCAAGCCCAAGAGAGAAATGTCACAAAGTCCTCAACTTTTAAAATGATCTCAGTCTTTTGCCATATTCAATCCCAGAATGATGTCAACACATGTAAAGGCAGTAACAGCTGCTGGAGAAACAAAATTCTTGGAGTTATATTTTACGAATTTATCACAATTATTTTTTTTTTCCTAAAGCCTCCTTTTTAATAGAACCTGATGCCATGGGCCTCTGCTAATTTATATAGATGACTTAATTTCTTTTTGTTTTTTTTTATGTCAAAATGAGGAGTGTATTGTGTGGGGGGAGAGAATTTGCTTGCTTGATAGCTTTAATGTGCTCTTTAATTCTCTAGGAAAGTTGCTCCTGAATTGTAAATATTAGTATTTAACTTCTACCCAGTGTCTTCCGTGTTCATGTTACAGAACAGAAAACAACATATCAATTTCCTTGCATGCCAGAGAAAGAACTGAGTTCAGCTAGGGATGGTGGCAGTGTCAGAGGAGCAGCCTATAATCCAGGGTGAGAAACACCTTCTCACCCATACTTGTTTCAGTACAAAGGATGATCAATCGTATGAACTTGAATCTCTTTTCTTCTTTTAGGAGGTTGTGTCATGCTGAACAAATTTAATTTCCTCATATCGAAATTTCTATATCTGAAAAGTAGGAAAATAAAAAATAACCTGCCACTCAGGGTTTTATTCCAGGAAACACAATATCAAAATCATAAATTTAGATCACTGAGGTATCCTAGAGATTTCACCCTCCAAAATTTACTTTGAACTTTGGTACAAAATCAAACCCTGAATCCCTTGACTCCAACCAAGTACAACATTCTTACCATTGCAATCTCTCTCTTTTTTTTTTTCCTTTTCTTTCCCCCTTTCTTTTTTCCACTGCAGTGTGCCCTTGGGTCAGCCCATCTTGGAACATTCTTATTCAGCATTCCATGGAAGTATGGAATGGACCTGCTTCCTTGTGCATATAATGAAGGGACCTTTCTACCTCCATATACAAATTTCAGAACAGCGACAGATATCACCTGATTTCTTCTAATTAGGCATGATAATTAAGGACTTCTACTTGTATGATAACAAAAAGTGTTTAATTGCCTACTCTTCAGAACTCTGTGAAAATATTAAGTGGGACAGGGGAGGGAAGAAAGGGCTCTGTCTCTCAAATTTCTTCTTCCTGATGGCTTTGAAATGTAGGGATGACTGAGGGTTAGGTAGAAGCCATGAGCCCTTGGTCTCCTAAGGAGACCCATGTCTCCCTATTATCTGCCTTTTTTGTGTGTATTACTGCCTTTGGATGGGCCTCTTTAAAAAGTGAGTCAAGGGATGACCCCTTTAATAAAAAAAAAATCAAACTGGGAGGGGAAGACCCTCAGGGTTGCTAGCCAAAAGAGAAACACTCTGAGCCAGGAGGACCCCCAAAATAACCACTAAGCAATAGTTGGACAAGGACCTACTGTTGTCCAATTCATGAGATCCAGAAGTGCAGGACCTTGTGATATCTCAAAAGGAAGTCTTCATTTCCCCTAGCTTGACTGTCCAATCAGGAGAGCAGTAGCTTCCTAGGACAGTTGGGACAGCAAGAGCAGCAGAAAGCAGACTAGCTGGCAAAAGCACAGTTGCTCTCCAAAGTTGACCACCAGAAAGAGAGAACCTACTTGACACTGATCAGGATGTCCTCAATGGAGGTGAACAGCTCTTAAAGAGAATATGTTTGCAAATGCCCCAAGGAAACTTAAATATTAACCACTTGACTTATTATAACCATTCTATTCTTCTTTATTACTTATCATTCCCTTTTTTATGTGTGGGAATAAAAATACCTATTGCATATTTTTTCAGATTTGTGTTCTGGGTACATTTTTTTTTTTACCTCCTCCCTCCCTTTGCTTAAGAGAATCCCTTAATCTCAAGGAAAAAATAGATTTGTTCCTTGGGAACAAATGTGTGAAATAAGGGTAGAATTAAAGTACTGGGAACTCTCTTCTATAGAGAAGACAGGCAATCCCAGAGCAATGCACCCAGGGCATACTATGAGGACAGGTGAAGGAGAAGGAGAGGCACAAATTGCCATTCCCTTTCATGAGTGGTGCCTGTTTAGCTTCTATGCTAGATTATTAATAATAATTAATAAATATTAATAATAATTAATAAACCTCTTCCTTAGGAGAAAACAAATATTGCATTCTCCTTTAGTAATGGCTCCCTCATATAGGAAGAATATTAGTTAATAACCGTTTTCAATGGGGAATTATCAGCATTGCTAAGATGCTTCAGAAATTAGGTAAAATTTCTTCAACTGAGATCATCCTTCATATGACAAAGTTTTGTCTCCCCTTATTTTGATTTGAGGGACACCAGCAGGTATACCTGGATTTTTATTCCATTTGCTATACCATCATGCCTAAATCCTGTAAGTGGCTCACTCTTTTGTTTTAAGGCATTCTTGAAGACCAGTATTAAAATAACAGCTCATATTTATTTAAAAAAAAAGATAGGATTAAAAAAGCACTCTCCTCATACCAACATGGTTAGATACTGCAAGTACTTTTATACCCAATGTCCTCATCTATATAAGGAGACTGAGATTCAGAGAGATAAGTGTTCTGACCATACTCACACATCCAAGAAATGGTAGAGCACGGATTCAAACCTAGAGTTTCTCTCTCTTTGACAGGCTTTCATTGCAAGTATCTCAGCTGCCTCCCACTGCACATGATATCTGAGAAAGGGAATGCATTAACACATTATTAGTCATTAATATCTTAGCTCAAATTAATTGACTAGATTCTCAAATTAGTGATTTAGCAGGTCCTAAGGGAATAGGACAGAATTCCAGGCAAGCTTAAATGGGGATCAGGAAAGATTTCAAATCACAAATGTCCTGGGCTCTCAGGGGGCAGCATTAAAACAAACAAACAGCAACAACAACAACAACAAAACAAAACCCACAGCACTGGCAGAATGCAATACTGAAAAATAGGAAAGGGAAATGAAAAAAAAAAAGATTTTGCTTAGGGAAGATTCACTGGAAGGGTGGTAGAGAATGTAAAGAGTGAAGAATGATCTGTTGGAATTACTCCTGGAAATAGAACTTCTGTTATCAAATAAGAAGAAAAATTTCTTCTCTCTATTTCTCTATCCCCTCTCCACCCATTGACAAACCTAAACTCTTTATTTCTCATCTAACTCTGCCAAGGAATATTAAGCTCTTCTTAAATTAACTAATATGCTACAGGTTTGTATGTAAATGTGAGTGGACTATAGGGGAGGATAGTCAGTTGGCCACTGCTCTCCCTTGTCTGAACTCGAGATTCTGAGCAATCTGGACAGAATTAGTAAGATGCAGAAAAGCCTGTAACAGTTTTCTTTGACTATCTCCCCAGTACACTTCCCCATTCTCAATTGAACTTCTGATTTACTTTGAGGAGATATTTAGAGAATTCTGAAATTCCCCAAACAGTTTGAAGCAACTGCAAATGAAGAAGAGGTATCTAAGTATCCAAATGTTTTCTGAGTCATGAGGACAGGTTCAAATTCTAACATACCCTATTTTATCAATTTCCCCATATCCCACAAGTAGAACTGAGCTTATATCTATCCCATTTATGAGTCTTAGATTAATCACAGCTGCCATACTGTTTAGGATGTTTGAGATTTTTCTGAATTTCCTCAGCAAAGTCAAGGGAAGGCAGCAATTAAAAATTCTGTAAGTATTAGGGTGTGGACCATAGAACTCAGAAGTTCTCTGTAAAACCTGGAGGCTAGCATCCTGTTATTGATCTAGTGGTCTAACTGCAGTATAGCAAAGAACTTTGAGTGACAAAAGTAAAATGATGATTTTCTCAACATGAAATTACCAAAATTTCTGAAATTGTATTTGTGCCATACTTCTCCAGGGTTCTCCTCAGGACTCTACAAATTCTATTACACAGGCACACACACACACACACACACACACACACACACACACACACACGAGCATACACACATCCCATACAAACTCAGGCCAGTGGGCCAGCTGTAATCCCAGTGTTCACTTCTATTTATTTCCTTCCATGTAGCACTGAATGTTATTTTTATGCAAATCAATTATTTTGATACAAGCAGTATTTATTAGTAAGAAATAAAATGGAATTTAACTTAATGCTTAATGTTTGCCTTATAATATTCAAATCACCCAGCTCTTCTAACTTCATTGGATGATAATTTTGAAATTACAAATCATATTTAAAGTATCTAAGCACATATGAAAATTTATACTTAGGGACTTAATATTTTGAAATGATATACAATAAAATTTTTCTACAGCATGATTTTAATAGGTTAATAAATATGTTTTCTCATTTTTTAAATGTACCTTTTGGTAGGCACATTTTATTTTCCATGATACATTATTCTACTGTTGATATAAAGTGATAGGAGACATAACACTGTTCTAAATTTCCAATATTTTGAAAGAGGCAAAACAGAAATATGAAATTTCACTCTTTTTCTCTTTCTTTCTTTCCCCACATACTATTCCCTTTGAGGGTTTATTCCAGGAAATAATTCTTGCACATATTCATATCTAGGAAATGCATTATCATTTATAATATATTATATCAAAACCTTTCCTGTTCCTACTGTCAGTTGTTATTTGCAAGAATATATAATCTACATGAACAAATATGCTTTAAAATGTCTTCATTTAAAATTAGGGACTTTGGAAGAAAGATATTTCTGTGATAATCATAAAAATATGATTAAGATTTATGTTAAAATAAGATTATTCTTGGTTGCTACCACATTATTTTCAAAATAGCTAACTAAAATTAATGATTATCGATAGGAATGGTTTCCATTAATTTTAAGGTAATATCTACTTTTTACCTTTTCAAGTAGATGAATAATTTAATATATTTAACTTTCATATTATAATAATGAATGTTTACACTCCCCCAACTGAGACCCAGAGAAGTCTATTTTCCTATTCACTCTTTTTTTTCCCCTTCCTTCCCCCTTTCCATCAGAATTGTGGTACTTCCCAGTCCTATTTTTCTAGTTCCAAATAGATCCTAGCCTAAATTCCAACACACAAGCACATATACACAGATCCTTATGGAGGAAATTAAGCTAAATAGCCTATTACTATGGCAACCTCATGCTAGGAAGCACCACAGATAACTTTATATTTTTCCAGAAAGAACTCTCTTTTTTTAATGACCCCAGCTATGTACCTAGGATTAGATAAACCAATAGCTGACATTACTTAAAGACAAGCCACTTACAGTGTATCACTGAACAGATAGTGCAGGGTAGAATCATTTGCTTTTGTGTCTTGAAAGCAGTGTAGAATTGAGTAGCTTGAGAAACAAGAGGTCAAGGTCAACAGCTGGAAAGTTTCTTCTTTCTTTTCTATGATGTCTGATAACCATAAAAATGCTTTACAATATGAGTTACCTTATACGCATCTATTCTATATGCCAATGTCAGAGAATAGCTGTGAGGGGAGAGCACAGAGGGGAAATTTATAACTTAATGAGGTGGTTAAGGTGGTTAAATATGAACTAAGGTTTTTTTCAAAGATTATATCAATCCAGTCACTATCCTAGAAGATTCATCTAATGAATTTAATCTCTGGCTTATGCCTTCAAAAGTGTTAAAAGCAAAAGGAATCAGAAGTGAAAATGAATACTTATCTCCAAATTGTTATAGAACATTAATTTCTGAAAAATATGTACTCACCCATATATGACAGATGAATGAGTATTTTTTTAAATTCTTACTTGACATCACATATTATTATTTTACACATTATCACCCTAAGTTCGGTTTGAGTTATATGTTAATAAACATTTATAGAATCAAAGAGTTAAAATCGAAGCCATAAAAATGCTTCTTTTTTTTTAAACTCAAATATTCTTATAAGTTCTTATCAGTGGACTGCACTGTACTTGGCAAACAAGCCTTTTTACCTTTTAAACAAATAATTCATTAGGTAATTAAATTCAAGTGAGATTACTCTAATTAAATATACACTGCTGTTGAATCATAATTTCTATGTGGCCTAGTTAAAGATGAACAATCTCTTATTCCTGACAAAAAAGAAAGCTTTAAAAGAATTCCCCAGTGCCTGGAATAATAGATTTATACACCACCATACAGAGGTCATTTCAAGAAAGAAGAGACACCAAACACAACATAAAGGGACTTTTCATGTCTAGAGATACTAGAATTTCAGGTTTTATTGCTCTGAGTTCTATTAAAAGACTTAGTGGAACCGAGGAGGAAATCAAAATTATCTTTCTAAAAGACGATAAGTTATATAAATATGTGAGCTAACAGAAAGGGTCTCTGAAGGTATTAGTTATGCATAATTTCAGATGAGTGCCCTATGAGGCCTCAAAGGGAAGAGTGCCTGGTGAAATGCTCTGAAGGTTTACACTGGCCAAAATGAGGAAGGACTTTTTCAAAATTAAAAGTAACTTTGTAACCAATGATGTGCTTGCTATATGTCCTGGTTCCCTTTAATAGCATTAAGAGTTCAAACCATAAAGACTCTAATCTGGAGAGGAGAAGTTCCTGCTCTCCGCTTTGATCTCCTTCCTCTTGGCTGTTTAAAGCTGACAGTTTGGCTGAATGGCATTCACTGCTTTCATTTGTAAGACATGAGTTTCCTAGTGTTCCAGAGCTAGCAGCTACACCTGTACTGCAAGAATTTACATTGCATTGCTCCAGGATGGCATTGATTTGGGACGGGTGAAATACAAACACAAACTAATTAAAAACTGCATAATGCAGCCCTACAGGAACAAGGTAGAAAAACAAATAAATACAACTGCAGCTGGCACAGCAATTGTGCCTCTGCCCCCAAGCAACAGTCTGGTGACATAAAATTATAAACCTTAAAAATCTCACATAATTGCTGTTGATCATATTGGAGACATAATGGAAATGATTTTGTTAATTAAGGATGGGTTTATAAAATATTTACATGTGCGCTTCATACACACACCATTGCCCTTCACTTCCTTATACACTTTAGAGAAGGGTGTAGAGATCTATAGCTCTTAATGTTGATCTCTGTACAGTCAATTTATCTTGGTTCTATATTTATTAAAAAAATTACTCTACCCAACAGAAAAGTCAAAAAGGGTGGTTTAGTAAACCATTTTTTTTACTTTTGTAAAAAAAAATAATAAAATGAAAATGGAGGAGGAAAGAGGGAGAGAGAGAGAGAGAGAGAGAGAGAGAGAGAGAGAGAGTATAATTCTAAGTATGCAGATTTTTATTATTATTATTGTTTAATTGAACCTTGAGGTGTGATTGCTGTGTTCTGATAAGAAAGCTCTGACTGCTTCTTGGTGATAAAGTTTGAACAGGGTTTCGCCCCCCCCCACCCCCATTCGAGGATTTTCTCCTCCATTGCATTCAGCTTTCCTAGTTTGGTGGTATTCCTGATATTGTATGTATAGATCTGGAGTGCATACGTTTTGCACGTGTATGCATGTGACTGTACATACATATATTGTAGGCACAAGTATCTTTATTTGTCTATAGCTACGCAAATGTAGGGATTTACTTAGTCTTAGAAAATCTCCAAGGTTTTCTTGGGACGTCCTCGAATTTCCCTTAAGGTGAACATACGTGAAGAAACCATGAAGAGCCGATGAACAGTTTTCAGGGAGGGCGGTAGCTGCATCCAACATATAAAGGAGAGTGAAAGTTGACCCCAAAGGAAAGGCACGAACACACACACACACACACACACACACACACACATACAGACACACAAACAGAGGGGCGCGCGCGCGCGCGCACACACACACACACACACACACACAGAGTCTCCGATATTTCTTCAATGAACAGAGAAGGGGATACTCCGCCACTGAGTAGAGCCGCCTCGCCCCTCTGCCTGTAATTGTTTGACACATGCCTTGTTGTCACAAAGTGGGGTGGCTTCCCAGACCCTGCTGAAAAAAGGTGCAAAGTAATAATGAGTATTTAACAAGGCTCATAAATCAGGGTTGATGAGAAGTGCAGCGTGAGGCTCGGAGCTGGAACCCACAGTCTGGAGAAGGGCCTGGATCGGAGGGGAAGTATCTAGGGCAAAGGTGTGGGAAGGAGAGAAGGCCCGGGCCACCGTTAGCATCTGGGGAGGCGTGCCAACCCCAGACCCGCAAGAAGGGAGCTTGGAGGCTCGAATATTCTGGGTTAAAGTATCAGAATTGTCATCAATATAAATAATAATACTGCTTGTGAAAATGTAGTCAACTGACAGTGGCAGCCCTCTTGCTGCCTCCTTATAATCTAGGTCTCTATGAAATGAGTGCCTTCAGCTCCGCACTGATGCCTCGCTGAGATGAATGGACACAGTTGTGTCTTTGGAAGGGGAGGTAGCGAAGCTGCGGTTTCCCCCAAATTAGTGTAAACCTCCACATCAAAGCCTGAAGACACTCTAGCTTAGAAATCAGAATATTAGAGCATTATTTCCATTTTTTAAAAATCAAGATGGGAGGGAGGAGAGTTGTGATTTAATTTTCGTCTCAATATTTAACAACAGCAACAACAAGAACAAGAACAACAAAAAACAAGAGGAGAAAGACTTGAGCTGTCAACCAAGTGATAACCGTCATTTGTTTTCTCACTAACAAGCACTAAGAAGGAAAAAGAAATAGAAAATAAATCTTTATAAAAGCTTTTTTTAACCATACCCATCGGTTAGGAAGGAGTGAGGAAGATCCATTATACAGGCAAAATAGAAAAGTCACGACACAAATTAACACCCCAACACACACACAAACTTAATTCGAATAAGTATTAATCTATTTTGCTCACTGAAGATGCCTCGTTAATTCATTCATCTCCAACCCTCAGATCCTCTTTTCTTTCACTCTCTCTCTCTCTTCCCAGCTCACCCCCCCACATTCACAATATGCACATACATATATGTACGTACATATTTAACATGCACAAATAGAAGTGTGTATCTGTGGAGCAATCACGATGAGGACTTGTAGCCCAACGTATATCTAAGTCAACTCCATTCTCAAATTGTGCTCTGCTAAGCATCTTATCCTCTCCATAGTTAGGTGACTTCTTTCACCATCTCTGTCATCTCCATTTGAAGATATTTTCAACGGTTTATCACTGCCATCTCCAGCCCTGCACATTTCCAGCAGGTTATCACAACTGCCAGTCTCCCCTCGCTGCTATGTTCTGCTGATTACCGTCAGTGCCCTTAGACGCTGGGTGCCGATTCCCAGCACTGCAATATCCACTCTTAGGACATCTGGAGCAGATCAAAATCATTGACTTCATTTTTAGTAGAGCCAGTGTTAGAGCCTCGCTCTGCCTCTCTCTTCACTCAGACCTTGTAGTCAATTCCTGCAGAACCAGCCTTTAGTTAAAATTCGGCCAAGCAGCGACCCCTATGTCTGGATTTGCATTTCTTATCGGCCCTCTATCTAAACTGATTTGTTAATTTAAAACAGAGAGACAGAGAGAGAGACACAGAGAGACAGACAGAGAGAGAGAGAGAGAGAGAGAGAGAGAGAGAGA
>NW_027185712.1:24536757-24537098 GCF_028583685.1 Petaurus breviceps papuanus
AGAGACAGAGAGACAGAGAGAGACAGAGAGAGACAGAGACACAGAGAGAGACAGAGACAGAGAGAGAGAGAGAGAGAGACAGAGAGAGAGAGACAGAGAGAGAGAGAGAGAGAGAGACAGAGACAGAGACAGAGAGACAGAGAGAGACACAGAGAGAGACAGAGACACAGAGAGAGACAGAGACAGAGACAGGGACAGAGAGACAGACAGAGAGACAGAGACAGAGAGAGACAGAGAGACAGAGACAGAGAGAGAGACAGATGGAGACACACACAGACAGAGATGAAAACAGAGAGAGAAGAGAAGAGAAGAGAAGAGAAGAGAAGAGAAGAGAAGAGAAG
>NW_027185712.1:24537108-24538342 GCF_028583685.1 Petaurus breviceps papuanus
AGAGAAGAGAAGAGAAGAGAAGAGAAGAGAAGAGAAGAGAAGAGAAGTAGGAGAAAGAGGAAGAAAAGGAGAAGAAAGAAGAAAGAAACCTCTTGGCTATGGAAACAATCTTGATAAAATGGGAAAAAAAAATCTTATGCAAACTCCTGAGGATCATGGTTCTTTTTTTTGGGGGGGGGGTTTCCACAAGTGAATTATCTATTCTCTTATCTTTGAATTATAAGAGCTTGGCTATTTTGGTAAACTTATTTTAAGTACTGTACAATTTATCTTAAAAAAATTAAAACATGTATAATCACATTAGAGTTCAGAGCTGTACTTCATTTCTTTCTCCTAGAATTTCTGTGTTCATGAGCTCTTTCGTCAAAAGGCGACTGTTCCTTCATTCTGGTCTCCGCTCTCTTGCAGTGCTCCCACTTAGTGATTGTTCTTGTGGTTAAAATGTTTTGCTAATGAATTGGTATCCTGTTCTTCTAATGGGGTGAGGGGATGGAAAAGAGGATCTGCTTTAAGTTAAGGGGGCACTCAACCAATGCAAACACTGGATATCAAAAAATAGTTGGTGGGTTCTTTTTTTGTATTTTTGTGGGGTTTTTCCCCTATTAAAAAAAAACCTCAAATATAGTAGAAGAGCACAGTTTTATTATATATTCTTTCAGGACCTCACTTTTCTTGTCCTACTCACACTAGTTCATTTGAGGTGTCATCTAAGTAATTCATTCAAGCATTTTGCTTTAATAAGGAAGACATGGGGACTTGAAGGGGGAAGATAGCAGTTACCTTCCTCTTAGACATTTTTTTTAACTGAGGGAGAAAATAGCCAGTACTTTTTAATCTTGACTTTTCTTCTTTCCTCACTCCCTCTCTCTGTCTCAGTTAGTTGGTGGTGATCTTGATGGCAATTTTCCTGTCCAATTTGCTTAGTTTCTTAGGTTTGGCCACATGGAGTTACCCTTCAAAAAATCCAAGATCCAGGGGGAAAAGGAGGAGGAAGAGGTAAATGACATAGCTAGGGTATAACCCCATAATCTCCCACACCACCTATTAGTTTAATCTCAAATTCAGTCTTTTAGTATAGCAATCCTAAGAGCCTAAAGTGCCTTTTCATATGGGGATGCAAAATTAAACATATTTGCTATCTTCACGGACTGTCACACGTCCCTCCACTTAACTAATGAATGATTTGATGTTTGGCCTGTAACTGAAGTTTGGTAAAGAACTTTTCAAGTAGGGG
>NW_027185712.1:24543342-24545514 GCF_028583685.1 Petaurus breviceps papuanus
GAGATATGTCAAGAAAAAAAAAAAAAAGGAGGAAGGGGAGGAGGAAGGAACAAGAGAGAGTGGAAGGGGGAGGGGAGAGGAATGAGTAGGGCTTCAAAGGGGGAAAAAGAGAGTCGAATAAAGGAGGATGGAGGAAAGAGGGGAACACGAAAGAAAGAACTAGAAAGAGAAGAGAGGAGAGGAGGCTAGAAAACGAGATAGAGGGGACAAGAGGAGAGAGGAAAAGAGGGAGGGAAGGAGAGAGGATGAGAGAGGGGGAGAGAGAGACAGAGAGACAGAGACAGAGAGAAAGACAGAGAGAGAGAGACAGAGAGACAGAGAGAGAGACAGAGAGAGAGAGAGAGACAGAGAGAGACAGAGAGAGAGAGAGAGAGAGAGAGAGAGAGAGAGAGAGAGAGAGACAGAGAGAGAGAGACAGAGAGACAGAGAGAGACAGAGAGAGACAGAGAGAGACAGAGAGAGAGTGTGTGTTCTGGCGGACTTCCTGAGTTTTGTAAGGCTTGCACTGGAAATTGCAAAACTTGGTTGAGCAGGCAAAGTCACTTTTAAAGTACCTAAAATAAAAGGGACAAATGATAGCCCAGCTTTAATTAACTAGTTTTCCTAGAAGACTGAATCACTAATTCAGGGCGGGGGGGAAGCGGGGAGGGGAGGGAATCAAGCTAATATTAAGTCCTATGTGGAAAATTTGCTTTATCTACAAATAACAGGTCAAAAGCCAAGTTTAAGTATAAAAAGTATTCAATTTTAATTAGAGACTCCAGAAGCACTTTCAAAGTTTTGGCAATTTGAAAAAAAAAACATTCAGTGAAGATTTTTTTCCACAACAACTTGTTTATTCGCAAGATTATCTATTAGTGATGTTCTGAATGTTATTGAAATGATGACGATTCTTAAGATGCTGGTATTATCTGGGGGATATCAATTTATTGGCGTGATTATCGAGGTCTATGTATACTAAAGATTTCTGGGAAATGCTATAAGGAGCATTTTGCCTCCAATAAAACTCTCTCTCTCTCTCTCTCTCTCTCTCTCTCGCTATCTCTTCTTGACGCTCTTACAGTCGTCCAACATTGGGGTTTTCCTCTTTTCCACCCTCTCCCTCCCCCCTTTTTTTTTTTTTTTTGGTGGCAAGTTGTTACCAGTCAAGAGGCTGTAAAGCCCCTCTTCCTCCGACGGCCACTCTCATTTGTTCCCGAGCCGACCGACGACAAGGGGGACTCAGTGTTAAAGGTGGAAAAAACAGCAGCACAGTTGTTTTTGTTTAAAGGGGACACACTAAGGCTGCAAAACAGCAAAACCCCAATGTTGGACAGCTGTAAAATCGTGTAGACAGGTTGTCATACAGCAGTGGGGGCTTTTCTGAAAGGAGCCCATTGCTAAACATTAGATACACACTCACAGTGGAAAGTGGCCCAGCCAGGGCTGTATACCACGTGTTTCACCCAGGGAGAAAAGAGGGAGGGGGGAAGAGGAGGAAAGGGAGGGTGAGAAAAGGGGGAGGGGGAGGGGGGAGGGGGAGGAGGAGGAGGAAAGGCGAGGCTGGGGCGGGGCTTACAGCTCAAGTGGATGCCAATCAAAGCATCAACTTCAAATTGTATCTGAAAGATCAGCCTAGGACCTAAGGGCAGACACATCAGTTGGAGCTCAATTGTTGATCAGATCACATCTAAGGGATTTAGGAGCACAGAAGAGCCGAGATTTGAGGAAAGACACCCCATTGAATCCATCCACTCTTCCACGTATAGATCGCAACACAGACCTTTTCCCCTCCTCCCCCCTTTAATACTTCGACTTCTGCTGCCTCCTCCGCCGTCGCCGCCGTCGCTGCTGTGTTTGCGCCTTGGAGATGTCCTTCCCCCAACTGGGCTACCCGCAGTATCTCAGCGCCAGCCAGGCTGTGTACGGGAGCGACCGGCCTGGGGTCCTGGCCGCAGCCGCAGCCGCTGCAGCAGCCGCAGCCGCCTCGGGCCGGCCTGGGGGAGCGGAACTCGGGAGCGGCTCAGCCGCTGTCACCTCTGTGCTAGGCATGTATGCCAGCCCCTACAGCGCGCCCAACTACAGCGCCTTTTTGCCCTACACCGCCGACCTCAGCCTTTTTTCCCAGATGGTAAGTCTAACTCTCCCTCCCTCTCCCTTTCTCCCTTTCTCTCTCTCTCTCTCTCTCTCTCT